>NC_134408.1:98030826-98347435 GCF_038048845.1 Mixophyes fleayi | reverse complement strand
GCAACCAGAGCCAAGCCCAAAGCACAGAAGCACAAGTTGCTGCAACGCCAAGGAGACCACCGAGACTAACCACGACAACCAGAGCCAAGGAGTCGGAGGCTGCACCGTTGGTGAGTAGCCCAAAAATATCTGATGTTGTACCAGAAATTGATTTGGGGGAGGAGGACAGAAGGGAATTTAGGAAGGCCCAACAGACTGACCCATCTCTAGCCAAACTGAGGCATGCAGCGAACGCTGGGGGAGGAGAAGTGGCAGGCAGTAAAGATTGTTATATAGGGTAGTTGCCCCCACCCTAGATCAGGACCCAGGGACAGAAGTGAAGCAGTTGGTAGTACCATGGGCATACCGGACCCATTTATTAGAACTGGCCCATGACATTCCAGTAGCGGGGCACTTTGGGACCTGAAAAACATTGGCCCGTGTTTCGGACGTTTTTCTGGCCCCAAGTCACCCAGGATGTGAAACCGTACAAAGCCTCCTGTGACACCAACCAGAGGATAGGGAGAGCCCCTAAGAAAGTCCCACTACAACCCCTGCCTATAATGGAGGAGCCCTTTATCCCGATGGCTATAGATATTGTAGTCTATTAGCCATCCCCAGTTACACCGGGAGAAGATTCATCCTCATCCTGGTGGACTTTGCCACCAGATACTCAGAGGCAGTAGCCCCGTCGTCCATAGACGCAGAGAATGTGGCCCAGGCTCTGGTGGACATTTTCAGCCGGGTAGGATATCCCAGGGAAGTGGATACTGACCAGGGGACCCAGTTCCAAGGGTACCTATTCCAGACCCTATGAGAAAAGTTTGGCATTAAGCCTCTGTGCACCACCCCATACCATCCTCAGACCAATGGGTTATGTGAGTATTTCAATGGAATGCTGAAATACCTCCTGAAGGCATAAGTACAGTCTGAAGGGAAAGAATGGAAAAGGGTCCTGCAGCAGCTCCTGTTCGCATACAGGGAAGTGCCCCAGTAGTCCACCGGATACTCTCCTTTCAAACTTTTGTATGGCCGGAGAGTATGAGTCCCTCTAGACCTGGTTAGAGAAAGCTGGGAAGGAACGTTGCAGGCCAATGTGTAGCCTATCCTTAAATATGTGGAGATGATGAGGGAGAGGATGAAGAGAGAAACACAGCTGGCGCAAAGCCATTTAAAGGGAGTCAAGGCTAGACAGAAAGAGTGGTACGATGCCCACGCTCAGGATAGGAAGCTGAACCCAGGCCAGAAGGTGAAGGTGCTAGTCCCAATGAGGCGGAATAAACTTCAGGCCACCTGGGATGGTCCATACAAAGTGGTGAGGGAGGTGGGGCCGGTCAACTATGTAGTAGCGCTGGATGATTAGGAAACCTGGCTGAAAACTTTCCACATCAATCAACTAAAGGGTTATGTGGAACGGCAGATGGCAGCAATGGTGGTGTGTTGCCCCCCATGAGTTCCACAGAGGTAGACCCCTAATGGAGATGATAGGGGAAGTGAGAGAGGAAAAATGGGTGGAGACAGTGACAGTGGGGATGCAGCTAGGAGAGGTGCAAAGGCAGGAAATGAGGGAGGTCCTGGTATAAGGAGCAGGCCTAATTTACCTGTAAGCCCGGGTGTACCCACCTAGCCACCCACCATGTAGATACGGGGGAGGCAAAGCCCATAAGGCAGGTGGCATCCGCATGACCCCCGCAATACTGGCCCAAGTACGAAAGGAGAGAGAAAATGCTGGCCTTAGGAGTAATTAAGAAGTCAAATAGTCCATGGGCTGCAGGGGTTGTATTGGTCCTGAAAAGGGATGAGACCACTTGCTTCTGCGTGGACTAGCGCAAACTAAATGAGGTCACCACCACTGATGCTTATCCCATGGCCCGAATAGATGAGCTACTAGACAGGCTAGGAGCAGCCAAGTTTGTGTCCACCTTGGATCTGAGTAAGGGCTATTGGCAAATTCCCCTCACCCTCGAGGCCCAGGAGTCAGCCTTTATAACCCCACTGGGATTGTTTGAGTGTGCGACAATGCCCTTTGGGATGAAAAATGCTCCAGCCATATTCCAATGGATGGTTGATGACCTGTTCGGGGGGTGTCAGGAATTTGCCCAGGCTTACTTAGGTGACATTGCCATCTTCAGCCAGACGTTGGAGGACCACTTAGTGCAAGTGTCAGAGGTCCTGAGGAAAATCAGGCAGGGGTTGACCATTCGCCCAGACAAATGCTTCATGGGCATGGCAGAAGTGTAACACTTGGGGCATCGTGTTGGTGGGGGAATCACATGACCTGAACCGGCAAAAGTAGAAGCCATTGTTCATTGGCCCCGACCCACCAACCCAAAGCAGGTACAAGCGTTCCTCGGGATCGCAGGGCACTACAGAAAATTTGTGCCTCAGTATAGCACTGTTGCCAGGCCCCCGACTGACTTGACAAAGAAAAAATACTCTAGACATATAGAATGGACCCCAGAGTGTAAGAGAGAGTCTTTGAGGCCCTGAAGACAGCATTGACCCAGTCCCCAGTGTTAGCAGCCAGAGGCTTCAAGAAAATATTTCTGGTACAGACAGATGCTTCAGGGTGTGGACTCGGTGCTGTGCGCAGCCAAGTGGGGGAGGATGGGCATGAACACCCAGTGGTCTATTTATCCCGAAAGCTGGTGGATAAAGAGGTAACCTATGCCACATTGAAAAAGAATGCCTGGCCATAGTGTGGGCCCTAAAGAAATTAGAACCATACATCTATGAGCAAGAGTTCACAGTAATTACAGACCACAACCCCCTTTACTGGCTACAAATATCTGCTGGGAAGAATGGGAGGTTATTACCGTGGAGTTTAGCATTACAAGGTTATAACTTTACTATTTCACACAAAAAGGGGAAAGACCACTCAAATGCGGATGAACTCTCCAGAAGAGAGGCGGAGAACCCTTCATCAAGGAACCCACTGTGCCAAGGAGAACATCTAGAGCCCGACCACCAGACTCCAACTGTAACCTTGATTTAATAAGGGGGAGGTATGTGACAGACCCGGGCCTTATATTGGGAAAAATCGTGCCCATCCAGTCTGTCCTCAGTGGGCCAACTGAACAACCGTGACCCACTCTGTTATTAAATGCCACCCGGTGGCCAGATCTGTTATTGCTGTGCTGTCCGGAGAGGGAGGGGGGAGGCAGCTCACAGGAAGTGTGAAACAGCTGTGGACCCTGTGACATCAAAAGAAGAGTGGAAGGGGTTAAAAAGAGGAGGGTCAGGACCTTATCCAATATCAGGAGGGGGTCTCTTCCTGTTTGCTAACTATTGTTCTAGCAACTCTTCAATACAGTCTGAATGGCACCATCACCACCAATCACAAGAGGACAATGAGCCGGGGGGGGGGGTTGACCCAGGGAGGGGGCCAGGATCGTGTGTCTTGTGCGAAGGGACAAAAAGGAACTGTCTGGGGGAGGGGGGTGGTTGTTGGAGAATCTTGAGAGAGCAAGGACTTGGACTGATTGAGAGTAACCGTATTTTCTCAGAGCCAGCAAGGAATGCTTGAAGCAGGAGCTTCTTAACAAAGATCGGACAGTGTACCTCTAAGACTGATTCTGTTACCACTCCATAGGGAGACACTCGCAGATTCTGTGGAATTGGTGAGCCTACATTGGTAGGGAGACTAATACCCATGGCCCCACCAAGCTGGTGGAGAGTTGGCCGAGCGGCTGGGATCAGCAAGATACACCGACCAACCTAACGGATCAGAAACCCTGGCCCACTTGGATTGTCAGCTGTGGATTTTATTACCAGGAGTTTGGGTCTGCTAGGACTCTATGCTTGAAGGTAACCTGCTGGGGACTTTGTTGTGAGTTTTTACTTGCACTGGTGATTTTCTGACACTTGATATATTTGGTGGGGGAACAAGTTTCTCCTTGGGGAACACTGTTGTATTTTACTAAGTGTGTGCACTTTGTTTAATAAAAGGGATTAATATATTTTTCCTGTCTCCTTACCTGTATGACCTGTAAACCTAGAGGACCGGGTATCTAGTGAGCTTTGGTTCCAATCCCGGTGTCCTCACATTCTGTTATCAAACTTTGGAGGGAAGTCCTAAATCTTGCCAGTGTCCCTGTTGCGCCATATTTTCTCCACTTATTGACTCCACAGTGTTCCATGGCTGCATTTGACATGCTGTGGGTAAGCGGTGTTTATACTTGTATGTGTGGGGGGGATCAGTGGAGGACATTCGACAGTAAATAGAGCAATAGACCATAGATGCAAGTGGTAGGGGGCATGGTATTTTTTGAATCATTTACATGATTTTACTGGCAATAAGAAAATGCTAGTAAAAACATGATTTCTAATGCCAGTGGGTAACTGTCCAAAGAGCTTTCAATGTTAAAAACATGTTTGGTATAGCCAGCACCTATTAAGGAAATGCAGGTACAAAGTGAATCCTTTTTTAATCTATGCTGTACTTCATACTGGTTAAATATCATTACATGTTGTGAATTAAACAAAGCAAAGAGTGCATCATGACTAAAACAATATGATGAAAACAATATGACTAAAACATGTTGTTTTCTCATTTAATTGCATTTCTGGTAATATTATACTGATTCAAAATAATACAAAGCATACTAGACTAAACAATGATTAGTCTAAGCCAAAATAAAAAAAATAATATTTTTTTTTAAACAACTTAAACAATTAGGTCATGCATTTGCTTTTAGTTGAAAGGACTTGTACTTTACCAGCAAACACTAATTGTTTTTCTTTGCTCTACCTGTTGACAATTTTGTAAAGTAATTGAGTTTTTTTTATTAATTGACAGAGGTGTTGATAAATAAGTATTATGAGTATAGTATGTTTCAGCAGTCATAATTCAAATTAATACTTAAATATTACAATTATTTTGATAGGATAGTTCATTCTGTACTCAAATCAACAGAATACTTTGTCCCTGACTTCGGTACGTTTACTAGATTATTTGGGGGGTATACACCTACCCACTTTTAGTTGCCTGGCTCCAAAATGCAATCTAATCATATCTACTTTTTATTCATCTTTTGAATTAATAGATCATAATGCATGTGGCAAGTGTGCTGTAACCTCCGTGTTCAGTTAAAGCAGAAGCCTAACGATTTTTCAGTACCTCTCTGGAGTGCAAACAATAATGGCTACCACATGGTCACAGCTCTCAGCAATGTGCCCCTCACCCCAGGACCAGGGCTGCCAAGAGGAATTCAGGGCCCCGGTACAACAACTTCATGGGGCCCCCCTTAAAGCTGAGAATGAAAAAATTTTTGCAAACATTTGCGGCACCAACATATTTTGGTGCGGCTAAAAAAAAAAAAAAAAAAAATACCAAATTTTTTTGGGCGCCACTAAAAATTTGTATGGCCACGACCACAATTGTACGACCACACACACATGTGGGCGTGGTCATACAATTGGGGGCATGGCTATGAATCACTTGGCGTGCCCAGGAAACCCTCTTACAGAAAAAAAACTTGCATTGCTGTGTTACCAAAAATTGGGATTGTCCCACTAGAATCACAATATTTCTCACACTCTCCTGCTCTGTCCTACCTGTTCTTCTCACTTTCACCAACTGTGGCTGCAGGTTTCCTTAGCTGCGGCTTGGCAGGAACCTGGAATGTTGGGGGTCCTATTTGGAAAAAAAATGGGTACTTTTAGAAAATTACAGCCAGCACCAGCGTTAAATCAATAGCACCCACGATTAACAATTAGGCCTTCCTCCAGCCCCTATATTAAAATAATAGGTTTATTTATTAAATGTGAATACTATTTTCCTCCCTACAAACAGCCCCAGCAATAAATTAATAGTATTTACATTTCAGAAATATACCTATTTCCCGCAACCATCACTGCCATTAAATAATTCATAGGCACATTTAATAAAGAGACCTCAATGTCCCCCACATTCAGTAGCCCCCAAACCACCCCATCTTAAACTCTTTCATCACTGTGCCATGCTGCCCCTGTTCTCCATCACTGTGCCCTCTTACCCCCCCACTCCATCACTTTGCCATCCTGCCCCCCCCCCACTCCATCACTGTGCCATGCTGCCCCTGCTCTCCATCACTGTGCCATCTTGTTCCCCCTCTTCATCACTCTGTGCCTTTCTGCTGCCCCCCCTTTTTCCCTCATACTGTGCCTCTCTCTCCCCCTTTTTCCTCATGCTGTGCCTCTCTGTACCCCTCTTTTTCTTAATACTGCGCCTCTCTCTACCCCCTTTTTCTTAATACTGCGCCTCTCTCTACCCCATTTTTCTTAATACTGCGCCTCACTCTACCCCCTTTTTCTTAATGCCGCGCCTCTCTCTACCCCCTTTTTCTTAATACTGCGCCTCTCTCTCCCCTTTTTCTTAATACTGTGCCTCTCTGTACCCCTCTTTTTCTTAATACTGTGCCTCTCTGTACCCCTCTTTTTCTTAATACTGTGCCTCTCTGTACCCCTCTTTTTCTCAATACGTGTGCCTCTCTGTACCCCTCTTTTTCTCAATACGTGTGCCTCTCTGTACCCCTTTTTTTCTTAATACTGTGCCTCTCTGTACCCCTCTTTTTCTCAATACGTGTGCCTCTCTGTACCCCTCTTTTTCTCAATACTGTGCCTCTCTGTACCCCTCTTTTTCTCAATACGTGTGCCTCTCTGTACCCCTCTTTTTCTCAATACTGTGCCTCTCTGTACCCCTCTTTTTCTCAATACTGTGCCTCTCTGTACCCCTCTTTTTCTCAATACTGTGCCTCTCTGTACCCCTCTTTTTCTCAATACTGTGCCTCTCTGTACCCCTCTTTCTCAATACTGTGCCTCTCTGTACCCCTCTTTCTCAATACTGTGCCTCTCTGTACCCCTCTTTTTCTCAATACTGTGCCTCTCTGTACCCCTCTTTCTCAATACTGTGCCTCTCTGTACCCCTCTTTCTCAATACTGTGCCTCTCTGTACCCCTCTTTCTCAATACTGTGCCTCTCTGTACCCCTTTTTCTCAATACTGTGCCTCTCTGTACTCCTTTTTCTCAATACTGTGCCTCTCTGTACCCCTCTTTTTCTCAATACTGTGCCTCTCTGTACCCCTCTTTTTCTCAATACTGTGCCTCTCTGTACCCCTCTTTTTCTCAATACTGTGCCTCTCTGTACCCCTCTTTTTCTTAATACTGTGCCTCTCTACCCCTCTTTTTCTTATTACTGTGCCTCTCTCTCCCCCCACCGTTGTTCCTCACACTGTGCCTTTTTTTTTTTTTTACTTACATTAGTATTAGCTGTTTTCTTCTCTTCTCTTCTGTCTTCTGTCTTCTGTCTTCTGTCTTCTGTCTTCTGTCTTCGTTCTTCTGTCTTGGTCCTGTCTGCCCTGCTCCTCACTGACTGCCGGGAGTGACTTGATGACGCCACGCCCGGCAGTCAGTGTAAACAAAGCAGAGAGGAAGGAGGAGGGGCCGCCGGCGCCGCTATTTTGTAAGTACCTTTTTTTTTTTTACTTTTTTTTTTTACAACGCTGCTCCCCCCCCCACCAACGAAGGGGCGGAGCCCCGAACCGCCGCAACCCCCCCCCCCGCCCCCCCCCAGCGCAAAAAAACAAAAGGAAAAAAAAGCAAGTTTAAAAAAAAAACAAAAAAACAAAAAACAAAAACCTGAACAGTGAGAGCCCGGGCCGGGCCCCCTGGCATGCCCGGGCCCGGGTAATTAGTACCCGCTCCCCCCCCCTCTCGGCGGCCCTGCCCAGGACAAACCAGCCCCACGCTGAAAGGACAAGAGCTATCTATTCTCACACCCCTGGGTGGTGGATGTGGGTGAATTATTTAAATTAAAGTGCCAACATTTTATTTTTAAAATGCATTTTTGATCCCAACACTACAAGCTTCAGCATATCCTGCCAGGGCATAATGGCACTTCAGGAACCACAAGTGCCAGCATGCCTTGGTGTCCAGGGCCTGCTTTGAATTGTAGTACACCATGAAAAAATATGTATGTGTGTGTGGTGGGGGGGGGGGGGGCGACACACTGTACAGAAAAAAAACCTTTATTCTAACTAAATAAGTACTGGCATCAAGGAGGACACCTCTGGAATTTTCTTAGGGCAAGCCAAGTCCTGGCAGAATGAAATAAACCCTCAAGTGAGGGCTCTGAACTTGCTCACACGGGAACCCTGGATCAACTCATTGCAGGCTATGTTTGTATGCAGAGCCATAACTAGACATTTAAGTGCCCTGGACAAAAGAATACTGCTTCCCACTCTGGCCCTCAGCGTAAACAGTTGGGGGGTAGGAGGAGAGGTGAGGGGTAAGATCAGAATTATCAGGAGGCAGGAGAGAGTGAGATATGGTATGAGCTTGACTTTTGTGCAATAAAAATTGTGAATATTTTGTCTATAGTGATCTGTACGACTATATTTCAACTTTACTCTGTGGCATATAAAAACACAATTACAGTGAAAGAATATCAGTTAGTAATCACCTGAATGTATTGCTTCAAGTTTTGGAATAGTGCAACTGTGATATAGAAAGTACTATTGTTCAACGAAAAATTACATAGTTCAGCTTCACCCCTCCCCACCCAAGCAAGTTCAAGATGGCCATTATTAGAGGACATTCAACGTGTACGGTCACACTAAATCATTATTGGAACAAAATTTTCATAATAATTCATGTGATTATTATGAAAGAAATGCATATAAATTGCAAAAGGTTTTGTACATATGGATATTAATTTAATAAGTCTTCAAATAAAGCCTAGATAAATAAACAATTTGGGCCTGAGTCATTAAGGAGAGCATGGCAAAAAAACCAAAAACAAAACAAAAAGAAGGTGTAAATGTTCTCCATAATAAACCATGTTACAATGCTAGGGGTGCAAATTAGTTTATTATTTTGCACATAAGTTAAATACTGGCTGTTTTTCACGGAGAACACAAATACTTGATAGGTTTATCTTTACACTGAAATTTAAAGTTGCCCTACCCCAACTTTAAATCTGCCATTACATTTTAAATTTACCCCCACCTCAAATGCAACATGGTTTTGCTAAGGTGCAAAGTTACTCCTTTTTTTGCTTTACTTTCCCTAATGAATCAGGCCCTTTGTGTGCAAGTTAAAGATAATAATAAATATTAATAATAATAATCTTAAGAAGGCCAACTGCAAGGTCCTTGAACAGACTCGCTCACGGAAAGTTTTGTGTGCAAAGCAAAAAACATCCTGAAACTGTTAAGTATACAAATGTGGATGATAGCGAAAGCGAGTTGCAAAAGGCACACTGTACTTTAGATTTAGATCAGTGGTTGATGTGGGCTGATATATGGTCATAAGCCATACCGACTCCTCTCCTGCTTTTAGATATTATAAAAAGCTACAGAGAATTTCACTCACTGGCCCAACCTCAAGTGGTGCCCAGCAGCAAAATTTAACACAAGGCCAATACAAGAAAAATGTTTTTTGCATCTCTGTTCCCACTGCATTTTTGTCATCCACTTAACAAGTGGTGTCTCTAGGACTCCATGACTGTAGATTTATTGCTTGTAAACAGAATGGTGAGGTGAACTAAGTCATTGTTTATGTCACTATGCCTGCTCACTTGAAAAGCTAATGTGCTGAGTTTTGCTCAATAATAAAATGTGGTGTGTCAGCTTTTCAGGCACATTTTATATGAACGGGCAGAATTGGAGACAGTACGAACCAATGATCCTTAAGTCACCATATGCCTTACAAGTAGTAGCCATCAATATGTTACGACAGCATCAATTTTAAAGTACATGACAAAAAGGCAGTATATACAGACCCTGTATCCATTTTTAAGAACAGCATATAGATATTTGATTTGGCCTATATAGGTTGTAATAAAGTTTGGGGTTTTGCTCTAACAATAGAGAGGACTCTAGGTCATGTTTTGAAAACTCTGACAGAGTTACATCAAGAATGTGTTTGCTACCGCCACATAAAAGAAAAATTAGCATTAATTAGCTAAATGGGTGCCATTTCTTATATGTGGATGGATTTCCTGTCTTTCCAATTGAGATTTCCTCTGGAAAATTTATAAAATAAATTATATATATATATATATATATATATCTATAATATAAATGTCTAGTGGCGTGTGTTAGTCTGTCTGTGTGTGTGTGTGTGTGTAAAAAAAAAACCCAAGCTGCAGCGCCACCTGCTGGGCAGAGTTATACACTGACCTATATATTTCTTGAAGGAGAAGTGACAGTTGGGAGTGGTTGGTGGTTGCCGGGGGTGACAGTGGGGAGTTTTTAACACCTTAAGTAGCTTGATTTGACTAGAATGCATGAGTATCATGCACGGGTTAACTGACCTACTAAATTCTTAGTGTGTGTGTGTGTGTGTGGAAAAAAACCTCAAAAAGGGCTGAAATTTGGTATACTGACACTACTGACAAGTTGAGGGGTCAAACTCATTTTCGTGAGGTAATTTTACCTCATGAACACACATGTGTACAGTGGCGGATCCAGGGGGTGCGATCGGGGCAATCGCCCCCTCCCTAGCAGGGGTTTGCTGCCGACGCCTGCACAGTATGTGCAGGTCCGTTTGGCAGTGACAGTGTGCTGCCCGGCTGCTCTGATTGTGTTTTAAACACAATCAGAGCAGCCAGGCAGCACACTGTCCCTGCCTGTCACTGCCGAGCGGACCTGCACATACTGTGCAGCCCCCGGCAGCCTCAGATGTCGGAAAGGGGGTGGGGCCTAAATTGCCCCGCCCTAACATCCCCCGGGGAACAAACATTTTCTAGATCCGCCCCTGCATGTGTAGCGGCGTGTGTTAGTGTGTTAGTGTGTGTCTGTGGAAAAAGCTATTTTCTCAGAAAGGGCTCATCCGAATGACCTGAAATTTGGTATACTGACATTATTTGACAAAAAAAATGCATGAGTATCATGCACGGGTTAACTTATATATATATATATACATATACACACACACACACATACACATTATATATATCCTCAGAGTATGGAGATATAAAGATTTAACAGATTATTATTATAATATATATTATACATGCCGGCATGGTGATGTTTATACATATGTTTGCTCCTGTACAGACTTTAACTAGAATCGACTATGCCCCAAGCAGGCATGGTCGATTCTAATTAAAGTCTGAGGAGATAATGCATAGACTTAGAATTTCTAAAGCTTTGAAATGGGTAAGCGGGACTGGTGGAAGGGGGAGACTCAAAACACATCACCCCATCTCCAGGTCTACAAGTACGGACGCAATCCAAGTTCTCTTATTGGCATCTCTGGAGTACATTGTAGACGATTAGATGATCAGTCTCATGTGTACAAGAGTGCCAGGGTTTTGAAAGGTGTCATGGATGCCTAAATAGGCATTAATGCGACCTCTGACTTTGCTTTGGGATGTTGCAGATCATGAAAGACAAGTGTTTGAGTCTGACTTTAGTGACAGAATGCAACTGAGAAAAGGCAAAAGTTGGAGGGATGAAGCACTGACAACATTGTGCTATGGGGCACAGCAATTTATAGTTAAGCATCTTCCCTAAAATCATCAGACCTGGACGAATGTATTAAAGATAGGCGCCGTAGCCAAAAGCTAGCCATACAAATACAGCTAGGGGTTGACCTATGCACATTGGAAGGTATTAGCATGATATCTAAAATTTATCAGCAAATAATTTATTACGCACCCCAAATGACCAGTATATAATATGGTCATTCCACATCAGATCACCCAAAAAAACATGAAATGTCCACCACCTGTCTCATATTTTTTTTAAAATGTTTTTAGTTAAGAGAGGAGGTCAAAACAACTATTTCTGCCAAATATCTTGACTGTCTGACAATTAGCTGATTAAATATTGATTTTTCAATTTATTGAATAATTTACTAATCGCAGCTTCTTTATCCAGTTTATTTGAAGTACCGCGGGTGTTTATTAAGGAATCACCACAAAATTTGGACCCTTAAGGTAACTCTTCCTCCCGAATCCAAAAATCCAAACCAAATTACTTTATCTGCCTCATGTTTTGCATTACGGCAAAAACGCACGTTTTTCTAATAGAATTAAAAACGCTAGGTTCCATTGACATTAGGGATCCCATTTTTTTGGGGGCTGTTTAAAAAAGGTATACATTACTACCACGAAAAAAATCAGCCGGGTACTCATAGTGGAGAAAAAAAAAAAAATGAAGTTGATGTTCGATTACTGTTGTACCGCATACATAATTGTACACATTGTTGCCAACTTTTCAAAGTTGACCTCCGGGAGATCCTGAGGGGGAGGTAGACATGAGGGGGCGAGGCTTGACAAATCGCCTCATTTGGCCCTGCAAATGAGTCATTTTACCGTGGGGGCTGAGCCAAAATGATACGATTTCCCCAAGAATCGGGTCATGGAGGCTTCCATCCTGCCCAATTCACTAGGAAGTAGGGAGATGCAGCAGAATGCCCTACTCTACCGGAATTCAGGAGCCTCCCGAACATGCCAGGAGAGTCGGCAAGTATGCAGTATGTGCCCTCCAAAAAATACTGCACACAAGTCTTTCCCAGTCCCATCCCCCCAAAAAAATGCACCTCAGTCTATCACCATCATCCTCCACTCCAAAGCATCTGTGGGAACCTTTAAAATTGGTTCCAAAAATATAAGTCTTCCAAACAACACAGAGTATTATTATTACTCTGGCCATAGATGCAGTGTTGTTATGACATTGGAGGTTCAGGCAACAGTAGCATTCAGCATCGCTGAATACTATTACCATGATCAGAGCTATGTGTGTGTATGAGCTAATGATTTGAATGGCTCCCGACACGTGCACTTGAGGTGGGACTGCCAAATACAGCAGCTCCCAGTGCAAGAAAAGATGGCGAACGAAAATAGCAGGGAAATATTCTCCAGTCACCAGGTTGCATTTAGGTGAAATCACTATTTCTTTTCCACTTTAGAAAGTATTATAAACCATATTTTCTTTGAATTAAGGCATTATGCGGCTATAGAAGACATCAGTTTGCAGTCATCCTCTAGAATCCCAGTAGTAAGCACTTGTCCACACTCATACTTCATGTGAGAAGTGGCTACTGACATGGCGCTTTGCACAATTAAACAGAGTGGCAATGCCTTAGTAAGCTGCACATGGGATATCTGTGATCATATGGCCCTTGCTATTAATTAAGCCAGCCAGTCATGTGTGCGGATCTCTCAGCAGTTAGTATTAAGCTGACCCCCACACACACTGTTTTGTTTTTGTTTTTAGTTTTTGAACAAACTGTCTGTATTTATAATGGTTTATTTGTATAGAACCACCATATTATGCAGCACTTTCCAGAGAGAATATTGAATTATTCACATAATTCCTCGCCCCATTGGACCTTACAATCTAAACTCCCTTTGGCCAAACACAACAAAAAAACACTAGGAAACATTTTTGTCAGAAGACAATTAACCAAATTGTTTTTGAATTGTTGAAGGAAACCGGAGACCCCTACGCAAACATGGGGAACACATACAAACTCCAAGTAGTGCCCTGTTATAAATCTAACCAATGGCGCTGTGAGGCAGCAATACTAAACACTGTGCCACCATAAAATATTTAGAAACACATTTTCAGTGTATACGCAATATAGGACAGCTGTATGGTAGTTAGACTTAAATTGTGTGATTACAATATACAGTACATGCTTCAATAAGATTTAATGCCATGCTTTTGTATGAAAAATTTCAACTAATACAACAGGATCAATTTACAAGTGATTAGATTGGATGAACTGTCATCCACACATGTTGATCCTTTAACAATTCAATACAAAAAAAACCCCCAATCATTAAGGATTGCTAGCTGTCACCTAATAATCACTCCTTGGGATTAATGTACAGATGAACATAATATTGTCCCACCAAGCAGTCAAAACCAGCGAGTTGTGGGCCCAGGTACTAATGGAGCAGGTCTAATTCATGTCTCGTAGGCGGTTAATTACCAACCGCCCAATTATTTAATGCTCTCCACGGAGGATCTTGCTACTACTGCAGAGGTGTAGCCTCACCCATTCTAAAGGAATGGGTGCCGTACTCAGCTACATCCGGCCCTATAATTTTAAAAACTTCTCTTAAAGATAAAATTGAAGTGGTAGTTTGAAGAGGCGTAGATTCAAGGCGGAGCAGCCACACTTGCCCACCAAAAGGTCTAACAAACAAATAAGTCCTAGCCAGTGCTATTGGGCAGAAGGCAGGATCAGAATGTGTCTCAGAGTGACTCCACGCCCCTAGCCAAATTGATATGTTTTGGTTTTGTGCAAGTTGAAAATCATGGATGCATCTCTAAAAATTACATCCTTAACCAACAGCCCCAAAGAGGAGGGGAAGAGTTTAGACGCAGATACCAGTACACCAACTCTAAGGACTCCGAAATGCCATAGAAAAAACTGTGCTAGATATTAGCCATCACCCCTGAACCACAGCAAGCAGCTGACGCCACAAGTGGGACCATTAAGATTAGCACAAGGAGAAAGTTCCCTGAATGTCTCCCAGTCAAAACAGCAAAGTGTCAGCCAAAGAGTCCTACAAACCCGATGTATTTGAAGCAGCGCAAAGCTAAATGCCTAATAAGCCTAAGTGCAGGGGAAGAAGCATTGCATTTCACACCGGCTATCACCAGCTGCAATGTCCGATAAAAATGTATCTATCGGAATAGTGCTCAACATCCACATTACTATTAATGCTGTTAATCGCATCAGGAGCTTTACGTCTTTCTGGACCAGCTCCAAACAAATCCAAGCAGTGTGTCCGGCTACTTTGGGCCGCATGTAAAGTTGGAAGCAAGTACAGCTAATGCAGCAAATCCGCACCTGGACAAAGCATGTGAACATGCAATGGGTATAATTGCAAGTGGTGGTGCATACAGGGAAATAAAACCTCCCTTGCACGTAACACACAATTACTTAGTCCTGGAGAGAAATGGCAACTTTTGTAAGTACCCTAAAAATAGTTATTTAAAGACCCACTAATATATCCATGTAATGGAAAAGTTCCAAAGCATGTGTATTCATTTCTGTAAATTATCATTCCCACTTAGGTTAAATACCTTTGTGTAAGCACTAATGGGGTATTACCAGTTCCGAAAACCTGTTGGCCCTACAGGTATTTGCAGAAAAACAAAGCCATACAGGCCCAGCCCTCAACGTCTGGGAGATGCTAGGACCATGTGCCCAATCTATTCCCACAGCTACAACACAAATGGATGTATCAGCCGTCCTCTTATTTTAAAAGAGGGTGGGAGAGCATAGTCAAAGGTGGGCAACTAGACAACATTGCTGTAGAATCGAACATACTCTAGAAAGAAAATATAAGCATAATTCGCCAGCCATGAGTCTAGGGTAGATTCGGTAATGTAAAGTTCCCCTCTACCCATAGTCGCAACCCTGCACCAGCAGCAACTTCCAGTTAAGCCAAAAAGTTGTTTTTTTTTTGGGGGGGCTGTGGCATAGCTATTACCAGATTTAAGCTGGTCAAAAACACAATATCGAAAGTAATTAATGATGGGTGCAGAACGGACCCAGACCTGTACCAGATGTATCTGCAGATCAACTCCCTGATGTATAAGGCCCCAAATGTGTAAACGGTTGACTCTAACTGAAAATACTACAATCCAACATATAAAAGTTGCAATGCATGTATTTCTGGCTTAACCGGCACGGCACTGATCAACACACAGCAATTATGAGCTACAAAAGGCCAGTACCGTAAAACTCATGATAGAAGGACAGGGCAAGGTGCTGTGTGATAAGAAATGATGTAAAATCATTGTTATCACCACTTTACAATAGATAGGCCTGAGGTCATTGTCAGCACCATGCTCCAAGATAGGCCAGGGATGATGAGTCAATATTGTGAAAATTTGTGTTAGGAGGGACAGGATGTGTCCATTGTCCGTTTGGGGTTAGACATGTATAGGAGAAGGGCCTCTGTGAAAGCTGTGACACGTCCCTTCTTCTAATTCTTATATAGCACTGTAATGACCCGAGAAATGGGTCTAAAACTCAATTAAATAGTAGGGGCCATAGATGCATGTTGCCTCTGTGCAATTCTAGAGAAAGAAACAGTTGTTATATACCATTAGTGTTGTAAATTATTTGGTACAGATGTTTTCTATATATGATAAATAGATCTAACCTGAACAATACTGTATGGTACAAGAAAGGCAAACTACTTCTCAAAAGCCTCACATGCTATTGGGCTTACAAGTACAAACAAAACTTATTTTTGGTTTGAGAGAGAACCAGAAAACATGCTTTGTAATTCCCAGTCAGTCTCACCCTGTAAGCTACTTATTCTTGTGCTTTAATAGCAGCCCTTCTAGAACATCAATTGTACTCACAACCCTTCCAAATAGCAGACCCATCAATAGAAACTTCACCTGTTGCCGAGACAAAATGAAGTGTAAAAAAACATGCACACACATACTGATATATTGAGAGTATATGGAGATGTGCAGAACAAAGAAATATACATCACAAGTATATTATGGACAGTCAAACTATTAACCATCCATTAAACTTGCCATATAAGTTCAACAGGGAGTCTGTTACAAACCTCACAAATCCTGTTACAAAGACAGTAATGAGCAGTTTCATAGATACAATCCCTAATGGGCATGTCCATATATTTTAAATAAACATTTGTGTTCATTTAAATTGATATATGGTAATAAAAATAGTTGAGGCTACAACTGGGTAGGGGAAATGCGGCATTACTGAAATTAATAACAAAGTGACAGTTTGGAGTAAGGGTACATTAATGTGTATGAACCAGCAGCCTGCTCTGACCTGATGTGTGTGCCGACAGCAATTTTCTAGTTTCTCCAGTTGGGGGGGCCCACAGCAGGGGTGTAGGGGTCGTAGGAAAATGACACCTGTGGGCAGGAGGGGGCTGTTGAACGGGGAACTGCTGCGGGCCCTGCAGGGGTGAGCAGTGGGGAAGACCCCCTTCCCCGCATGCAAGTAGCTGGAGCACTTATAATTGTGTGCGCCGTTGCCAGGGGGGAGAGAAGGCCACATTATTAACTAGTGCAACTATGCAAATGAATAATCCCATTGAAATACACCGGGTGAAGGCAGCATATAAGCAGCTTCCCAATGCATGCAGACTATAAGTAAGCACATCAATAAGCGCAGGTAAACGTAAATGAAAACATGTCTGGCGAGGCGGCGACAGCTGGCCCCATTATCTCCATGGACCCCTGTGCAGTAGCTGCACCACCGGTAGTTCAGCCACTGCCACCAAGAATACAAAAGGTTGTCAATCATCAACAGTGCCTACATTTGAGGTAAAATGGCCTTTAAAATTGAATTAAAATAACAGTGAGACAATATATTTAGGCATTTCAGGACCTACAGTAAACTTGACTTCATTGTCATTCTATGACAATATGTTCTCTTTTCAGGTTTGAATCCCAACAGTGACAGATTATGCATTTCCATTTTCCCAGTGCCAAAATAAGATTGGAAACTGTGTCTAAAAACGTGCTGTGCATAACTTATATAAAATTAGATACTTGGTAATTATACAAGCGCCACTTAAAACATGGACTCTGCCCCCGTCATTCCAGGTTGGGGCGGAAGGTTGTTCAGCTCCTCACTCTCTCAACTTCACCAAATCATTCCTGGAATGACAGGTTGGTAGAGTCCATGTATCAAGGGGATCCCAAAACACCCCACGAAAGAGTCCCGCTGAAACATGCCAGCTCATTGAGGACTATGTGAACAAGGGCAGAGGAGAATGACACTGAGTGTATTTAATGATCAGGTCAGTGAAGGAGAGAGCCTTCTAAGTATGGGACAGAACTTGTCTGAAAAGTAGTGGGAATGTGTACAGTGACAAGCGGTAACAACATAAGAAATGAGCAGATATGCCACAACAAAAGTAGAGCATTCATTTAGCAGGTACTTGTTAATTAACATGGCCAAAATGACAGGCAGGTGGAGTCCATATTTTAAGCTATGGTTATCTACTGTGATGGCTCTACAGCAATAACAGATTAACACTCAGCAACCAGCAGTCTCTACATACTGAGTCACCTATAATACATACAAGGAGCATTGTTTGAGGTGTGTCCAAGCACTTATGTGAACATACCAAAGGTGATGGATCACTGATCTCTTCAGTGAATGAGCCCTCAGTAGTCACAGGTATTTATAAGGGGGAATTCAATTCCCCCTGAATTAGCGCAGCATTAAATCTATTACCGTTATTATGGTAAATTTAACCCAGCAAAAAGCTGCCGTTGAACCTACCGTAATAATGATATTTAAGCGCACTATAACCGTAATAACAGTAATAGTGAGCAGGCCACAATACTTAACAGTAACGCGGCCAACTGAACTCCCCCCATAGTATATGCTGGATGTTCTTTACATGCAAGACAAAGTTACAAGCATTAGAAAAGGGGTAAAGACTAAGTATATAAGAATACAAAAATAAAGCAAAAAAAAAAAAAGATACTTGTATTTTATAGTTAATTATTTCAGCATTACTCTGAAAAAGAAGTATAAGTTCATTAAGAGTTGCTAAATGACTTGGGGACTTAAATTTATCTGTAAATAAGAGGCCTGAAATGCAGCAAACTACAATTATTTTTACAAACTATAATAACACAACTAGGCTACATTCAGATGCTTTATCATGTTTTTTTGCATTCCGGACAGAACACAGATAGGAGTCAGGTAAAATGCTGCAGTCGTTAAGGAACATAACTCGAGGACAAATTAAAACACATTCGTAAGGATGTGGCCTTTATAATCATTCCGTCTAATTTGTACACAGGTTTAAGTTAATCTGTTTCTTGTCCGCTATAATTATATGATATCTGAATAATAACACTGCAAAGTCTGAGCAAGAGCACAACAGGTGTAGCAGGCACTCTAGAGACTATTGCTCAGCATGAGAATACAAAGTGGAATGCTCTTTATTAGTTCTTTCATTATCAGTTGTGTGCCATGCATGAAATCCAGGTTTGTCACTACAGTGATTCAACAAACTACAATCTGTGTATCTAACCGCCATGCCAATGAGCATGACTGACCTAAATAGTAGAAGTTCTTTTGAACCATGGTTTACCTAAGCTGTCATACTTTAATGATAGCCCAGGCCAGAATATTTTCAAATGTAATAAACATTTTTGACTAACCTCACTGATGTAATGACAGACTGAACATTTTTAGGATTCAGCTATCTTTGGCAGGATATATTTCCTTTACATATTATGTACTGTCAAGCTACAATTGAAATTTATACCTTGCCAGGCATTCTAATAAGTATCAAGTGACTGAAAAACATACCAGGATAATAATAAATATTATGCATAATCTAAATGTGTTATCAGCCAAACAGTCTCCATTACATTCCTCTTAAAAGTGTTTTAGGTCACGCTGGGTTACAATAATATATAAATAAATATTGTAACCACAGGTAGAAATTATTATGCTTGGTTTCAAATCAGGTTGCATTTTGTTTGGTTAATATATACACTAAAACAAAGCTCTTACTTTTTCCTTGGCTTTGATGTACCTCTGAGCAGCCTGTTGGATCAGCTCTCTCACACTGATCTTCCCATCCTTGCAAGGGACAACAATGCCAGTCTTCCCAAAACAAACGGTAACTTTCATATTTATTCTGTCCACAAATGGGTATAATTATACCACCAGCTTATGAATTCCCAAAATACAAAATGAAACTTCCCCAGTGTTCAGTCCTGCCTGCAACAGGTGCAACTGTTCAAAACTGTTACAGGTTCAGGTCAGCATAATCCATTATTACGTTTACTCCATGGAACAAACACACTCTTACGTTAATTAAATGTAAACATTAATTAGTGCAAAATACAGGTGTTTGACCACCTGGCTTTCCTCAAACTATATAAGGAAAAGTTCTGACATACAGAATTGTAAAAATATATATTTATACTCGTTTTATTGTAATCCAGGTAAAGTGTTAAAAAGTCTCCCAAGAGTGCAATTGAAACTCTCCAAATGCGGAAGGAAGTGCAGTGAGAGGCTGTAGGACGGGAGAGGTGGAATGAGGAAGCCACAGCAGACAGGTCCCTTAGGAAAAGCTGGATCCTGCAGCTGTGTCTGGGGGCATCTGGCGTATAGTAGGAACCAGGTGGTGTTTGTAAAGACGGTCCAGAGGTTAGAAGCTTTAAAACGTCCCGGGTAGAAAGTGTGGATCGGGGCTGGGATTCCCAGGCAGCCACTGCAGCATGGGAGGAGCTGGATGGGCCTGTGTCACTATAGAAGGAGGGGAACCTCCTATAGAACAGGAGAAAGCTGAGGGTGTAAACAGTCATTCCCTGTGCATGCTGCTAGACTGGGAGCCTCCCCCTGACCAGTGCAGTGAGAAAGCAAAGTGAAACGATAAAAGGAGGGAAACTGAGAAAGGACACAATTGAGAACAGCAGGTTGTCGTAGCAGCAAGTCTGTGACAGGAATATTAGAGCAGAGAATGAAGGGAAAGTTGGGAAAAGGATGAACATGCCAGTGCTGAATTATGGCAGTCTAAATTGGGTTAAATTGTTATATTTTAACTTATGTATAATAAATAAATGATGGAGTGTGTTTTAATTATTTACACATGGATTACTTTACTACATAGTGTTTTAAACTGCCACATCAGTCTTGACATATATTCCACTAAGTAAAGTGTCACCTGAAAATACCTCAACACAAGATATAATAAAAATTAAATTCTGTCCTCTAGGAATAGAGATCAGTGATCTCTCTGAGCCTGATTCATCAAGGCACGCATTCTAGGCACATCTCACGTTCAGTACTATATGCAGGTATTTAGGCTTTGTGTGCGCCCAAATTCATCAAGACACGGATTTCAAGAATTGTGCCCTGTTGAATTCTGGTGCAGGGCTGCTATGTTCAGCTCTACTACACAGGATGCTGCAGTATACATATCTGTCAGCGCCGGTGGGTCCGGCCATATTAAAGTCACCGGATACGCAGGCTCTATACTGTATTAAAAGACAGAATAAAAGAAAGCATGGGGTTCCCCCTCCTTAGGATATTAACCATTGTGCTGCAAGTCTAGTGCTGGTATTTTCAAAATCTGGGGTAAAAAAGCTTTTTCACGATAACCAGCACTAGGCAAGCCAGACGCAGCTGGTGGCACTATAGCAGGGTAACCCGCACCAGGGTGCCCCACTGCTATGACAAACCAGCTCTAGGCTGTTCAGCATCGAGTTGGATCCCCTAGGAAGTTGGGGTCTGCAAAAAATATATGCAGCCCCCCCTCTAGGGATACCCAGCTGAAAGCACTAGGGTTCTTCCCACACCCTGGGCGGTGGGTGTGTAGTATAAAAGTGTAAAAATAATAGTGTAAACACTATTTTAGTTTGTAGAACTACAGGTCCCAGCCAGCCCAGGCTGCCATTCACAGTCTGGATATGCTGGTGCTTGTAGTTCTACAAGCACCAGCATATTCAGGGCATGCTGGCACTTGGAGAACCATAAGTGCCAGCATGCCCTGACACCCAGGGCCTGCTGATCCCTGTAGTACCACAAACTAAAATTTAAATAAACCCCACTCCTCTTTAATATCATATATTTTTTAATAAATATAAAATTATTTTATTACATTTTATAAATATAATGTGGTATTAAAGAGGTGTGTGGTTTATTTATTTTAGTTTGTGGTACTACATAATTCAGTGTGCCCTGGGTGTCAGGGTATGCTGGCACATATGTTTCTCCAAGTGCCAACATGCTCTGGCTGCCATGGATATGCTGGTGCTTGTAGTTCTACAAACACCAGAATACCCAGTATGTTAATGGCAGTCTGGGCTGGCTAGGACCTGTAGTTCCACAAACTAAAATAGTGTTTACACAAATATTTTACACTTTATTACCCCACACCCACTGCCCATGGGTTTGGGACGAGACCTAGTGGTTTTAGCACGGCGCTGTGTATCCCTAGAGGACGGGCCCGCAAATTTTTGTGCAGACCCCAACTCCCTAGGGCAGGGGTCAGGAAACTTTTTTACCTTTAACCCCCAAATATATTTAGATACGCCGACATTGCCCCCTTGATTTGAATGGAAGAAAATATATTATTAATTCAAAATTTTATTGAATCTATTCAAAATTTCTTTGAAAGTTTCAACTTCAAAACTTCAGGTTTTGGTGAAATGATGTTGCTTCAATTTTGATACGAAAGCATCAATATTAGGGCATTTTGATGTCAGAACAATTTGGATACAGTCTTCAGCGTCCAATCGATTTCTCTGCTTTGTTTTTATGTTCGTTAGAGTGGAAAATCCTTGTTCGCAAAGGTAAGTTGTGGCAAAAGGTAGCAACTTTTTGACTGCCTCCTCATTTGCAATTTGAATGCCTTTGCAGCTGTTGACATCCAAATATATGACAGATCTGCTTTGTTTTCAAATGCAATACGTGCTTCATTATTGCATCGAAGCTCAAGAAGTGCCTCTGCCAACCCTTAAAGCTCTTCTGGTACAAAAGCAATTTCACATTTAAAGGGGTCTACAATCCAACTGACAGCATGTGAATTGGCAGCATTATCCCCAGGAATTTCATTTTTACCCCATTTGGGGTAATTTACGCCTCTTCCCTGACCACTGCCCTAGGGGATCCAGCCCTGTGCTGAACAGCTCGGGGCTGGTTTGTCATTATGGGAGGGGGGCCCCCCTGCTGCTGATTCCCCTGCTATAGTGCCACTAGCCCGGGCTGGCTTGCCCAGGGCCGTAACTAGGGCTGTGTGATAGGGGCGACCGCCCAGGGTGCAATGCTGAAGGGGGGCGCAATTTAGGAATATTTTAGGCTAATTTGCGAATTCTAGCTCTAGGCTGGCAGCACATGGGGTTAATATCATTATGAGGGGAGGACCCCATGCTTTTTACTTTTAAAATTCTATCTGTTAACACAGTATAGAGTTTGCGGGTCTAGCTGTGATACCGCCGGACCCGCCTGCTGAACTATGACAAGCCTGATTGCTGGTGGAAAAGATACAGCAGAAATACAAGTTACTTTGACGGCCATAGAGCTTGATACGGCTGTGACTGCGTACGCTCCAGTTTGACACTCCCATACTGTAAAATGACAATGGCAAAATGCCCCTTCCCTGCCCAGTTCACTCCTCAAACTCGGACGGAGTCCTTTGCGCTTGCAGGCACATGGAACAGTACTGCATTCACAGTTGTATCTGCCGATTCTGGACATGCGCAGAGTGACTTTGCGGATGATACGCTCAGAATCGGCAGATACGTGTCATGACGAATCAGGCCCACCCCCTGCACCTATCTGTGTTCACACAGGCGGCACAATGGGTTAGACCAAAATGCCGCATGCACGATTTGCTTATATATTGGGTTTATATTGCTGCCTGTGTAAACACCAAAAACATGCACAGGTATCATTTTCAGAGTGCTGTTTTTACTTCTCATTCAAATTGGCACGCAATGGTAAAGTACTAATCTGCATGTGGAGAACCATGTTTGGGGCTTGATCCATAGGTTGAGAACTTTTGGGATTTTTTTATTATTATCTTTTAAAAGAACAAACTACAGATGAGCGACATTGTGAAAATGTAAGGTGGGGCATTCGTTTTGCTGTAAGGGGGTGGAGTGAAATTCGGGGTGGACAGTTCCGCAAGCGCACAACTGGAAACAGTCCTTGCTTACGGAAGCTGGTCCACCACAGCGAATCCTTCAGTCTCTACTACTCAAGTGGGTTCTCACTTGCTGGGGTCTTCCAATCTACTCGTCTGCCGACCGATGCCTGTAAACAGAGTTCAGTTTTCCTACCTAGGCTGTCCTTATCCTAACTGCCGCTACGGTTCTATACTCGCTTGCATGCCAACCCTTACAACTATCTCACGCACTCAATCCGCGGATAAAAGACACACAACACAGCAATGATACAACAACAGGGACAGTCAGAGATAGAGGGAGGGAGTACTGTACACAGTCAAATTACGACATACAAACCCTAGGCAATACAATAAGGCACACTTTCACTATGGGCGTTAGGCTAGGGGTGGCCTACTTATGCATTCCTGGGGTAGTTGGTACAGGCCGAGAACCCGGCTGGGGCATAGGGGCCTGGGGCTGGCTGAGGCTTAGGGGTCTGGGGGCTGGATGGCTAGGGGCTGGTGGCTGGGTGAGGCCTGGGAGTTGGCTGAGGGCTGGGGCCTGGTGGCTGGCTGGGGGCTGGGTCCTGGGACTCAGTTTACGGGAGAGGAAACTAGGGATGGCCGGCCTAGGGGTTAGGTGACCAGGAATGGGTGCTAGAGGTAGAGGCCTGGAACTATGCTGGGGCTCACACACAGACACAGAACAATTACCTGTCCCTTCCAGGTTACTGAGAGTCCTGCTGCTGCTGCTTTCCCATGTGGACTGACGGTGCAGTTTTCTCCCTTCCTCTGCTGCTAATGGTGGTACCTAGTGCCACTGGTCCTGGCTCCCACAACAGAACTACACAGTGCAGTAGGTTGTTTTGTAGTTGTGCTTTGCTTTGCCATTTTGTGCTATGCTGTTCAATTTATAGTCTGGAAATAGAAAGGTTGGGAAAACAATGTCAATTAATTCTGCTCTGTGGTGTGAAAGAGAAATAATAAGGGAAACGTTTGGGTAGTACAAATAGGACAGGGTGAATTACAATTGGGATGCAGATTATAGGGAAAAGCTTGCACAGAACAATTAAGGCCAAAATCCACGAGAGAATCATGTAAAATTGTGTGCCGATATACAGAAAGATATACAGAAAGATGTGAATATTCTGCAGAACATGAAATTTTGCTCACCACAACAATAAGAATGGTTGTCCTACATTTGAGATGGCCAACATTATAGTTTTTAAGAGACTTACATGCAGCCCTCCGTCACTTAGCATACTTATTGCAGCTCCACTTTATAATAATAGCTACGGCTGGGTATACACTACAGAATTTTCCTACCAATGTGTTATCTACAAAGATTTTACCAATGACTGAAAAAAAAAGAAGCCCCGATCAGCATGCCCATTCATGCGTACACACTATACATGTTTTAAAAGATTTACACTCAGATCTGTGCTCTTCAACTGTCATAATTGTTGGCTGTAAAGATCATGATTCTGTAAACTCAATGGAGATCCTGATTGTGGGTGCATACACACTGTAGGATTGGAAGGACGTCATTCCATAGTTGAACAAGATTTACAGTTCTGCTGAACAATCAACTCAAACAATGATCTGTGCTTAGGAACGATCGACTTTCATCGCTGGAGCATACACACTAATGCAATATCAGGCTGATCAGTCGTTTATCATTTCATTGACCCAATACTTACATGAAAACACTGTAGTGTGTACCCAGCCTAAGCACTGGGGATTTCAACTTAAGAAACAAGTACTTTTTTGCAAACTGCTTTTAAAATATCTCTTCTGGAATCTCTCCTGTTTGATTAACTCTCTCATGTTGATCGTTTAGGCACAGTCTTCCTTCATCCCCAAACTGATTTTAAGTGGACTAATTGACACTTTTGTAAAAGTGCATGCTAAAGATGATATCCTGGCATTTTCATGCTATTGAATTCCTGGTTTAAATGATGCATACAGATCCACTTATATGGGTTATCTTGATCAAACATTGGGCAAACTACAGAACAGGCCAAACCACAAAATAAACTGCAACTGTTTCCAACAACTCTAGTTCTGAAATGTGTTAAAGAAATCACAGAACTTAAGAGCTCCCGTTAGTCTTATTGGGCCTGATTCATTAGGACACGCATTCTGAGCGCAACTCACACTCAGTATTCTACACACGTAACCATGAATTGCACACTCCCGAATTCATCAAGGAACAGATGTCAAAATACGTAGCTAGATGAATTCGGTCATATGCCCTTAACGTCATGTAAAATGACATGGTGTACCATTATCGCAGACTACGGAACTGTACGTTAGAGTACACTAGACATTTGGATTGTTATAAATAGGGATACTTGAGTTTATTTTGCAGGGGAGTTCTTTAGGAGCTGATTTTTCATCATCTAACTGGGTGTTGGTTTTATTTGAATCACACCATCTGTTACAGATGATATGTAGGTGATCAATAAACATGATCAGTGTGTGTGTGTTTCATTTATGACATTAAAAAGGATTTTTACACCTGTGTCTATTTTGTATTTACATGTTTCTTTGGGACATTACAGGTCCCAGCATGGCCCTGCAGCCATGCAGTATTCTTGTGCTTGTAGTACTAGGGCTACCTAATGGCAGCTTGGCCATCCTGGGACCTGTAGTGCATAAAATATCCAATTCCACACATAGACAAATGAGTGGCGTAAAAAACACAGCACTACAACAATTAAAGATTGACCTGTGTGGGTAATATCAATCACATAGTGAATCAGAAAGTTCACTATTACAGGATACGGTTGATGACAGAATAATTGACAGGTGAGGCAGACATCTTACATATGGTGTTAGTATAAGGCCTTGTACTTTGTGAAGCCTATTAACAGTTGTATTGCATCAGGGCCGTCTTTTACATTGGGCACGATGGGCAGGTGCCCGGGGGCCCTGCAGGCAAGGGGGGCCCGTCCGAATCCTAAAAAAAAAAATAAAAAAAAAATATTTTTTTTAAAATACTTACCTTGCGGTCACATCAGCGGTGATCCGGCTCCCTCCCTGGTCCCCTCTTCCGTGCTGTGCTCGCAGTGAATGCTGGGTGTGATGTCACGCCCAGCATTCACTGCAACCACAGCACGGAAGAGGGCAGAAGAGACTCAGCGGCGCGGAAAAAAGAAGAGGATCGGACTTAAGGTAAGTTAAGGGGGCCCCTATATATATATATATATATATATATATATATATATATATGTAAAAAAAAAAAGTGATTATATATATAATCACGTTTTTTTTTACATACATTTTTTTTACACACACACACACACACACACTATTTATATATATATATATATATATATATATATATATATTTTTTTTTTAGGGGCCCGGTACACTGCATTGCCCGGGGGCCCATAAAGTAGTTAAGGTGGCCCTGTATTGCATTGCATAAGACATATCTAACAGTTAACAAATTATGTAAATTTAAAAGTTACGATTACTAGAGAACTAATATTTCAGAATCTGTCCTGAGATCATCCAGGAGCTGTGGCTGATGCCTCCTAAGATCGTTTCAGCGACATAGGCGTTGCACCACAGTGCACCCGCGGTTGTGTTGCAGCCGTATGCTCTGGCAAACAGAATGGTAGGCACGGAGCTTATCTTCATTTGTGAGGTATCGGCTCCTGGGCCGGTACAGGTCATCAATTATGGCAGTTAAAATGCATAGCTCTGCCCAAGAGAAGGTGGTACCTCTCATGTATGCTAGTTAATGACTCTCCAACATGCGGCACAGTGATTGGTTCTCAGTGCACCTATGGTCGTAGAGACACGCGAATCCCTTTACTATCGCATGTGAGATGTCTGGTACACCTGTCAATTATTTGCTGTCAGCAGCCGCATCCAGGCAATTAGGGGCATGCCAAGCCCTTTGCTACTCATACCACGGCAATTGCAATTAAATGCACCTACGTCAAATCACAGTAACACGCACCTGCATTCCCTATATAAGAGTTGGTGAGACAATCATTCAACCCTGCCATTTTGTGTTTTCTGATCAGGAACTCATAAATTGTTTGGATATTTATAAACATATTTATCTTGGATTTCATCTTGTATATTATTGATGAGTACACTGGCTTATGTCTGTCCCTTACAGGGCATTTAAGTATTGTTCCTAATGACTGTCTTTTTTTTTATCTATTTAGAACACTGAGAAATATGTTGGATAGGAGCAGAGAGGTCCAGTCAGGCCTCAGACTCCTCCATGTTTGCCTCCAAATGGAGGCAGCGTAATTTTACCCATCAGGAGGTTGAGATACTCATCCAGCTGGTGGTGGAAAAGTTGCACTCTGCCACCAGCAGCTCTTCACGCCAGCCAAATCCAGGATCTGTGATGAAATCACATTGCAGGTCAATGCTGTGACTCCAAGTCATTGCACGATGACAAAGATTAAAAACAGTATTTTTTTTTTGTCCATCTAATTCATATATTGTTATCTTCAATGCTAGTACAGATGAGGTTATTGTTCACAGTACTTTAACGATGTATATAAGCTAGAAAGGATTTTTGGTTTGGAGAAAGGCTCATTGTTAAAATGTGTATTTTCTGTACTAATGGGAAGTTCTTCTTATAAAAATGTGCTTGGCCCATTTGTAATGTTTGCCAAAAAGCCCTAGCACAAGATTTTCTACTGTATATATAAATTCAAAAATTCAAAGCAAATATTAGCCATTTGCCTATTTTAAAACATTATTATTTTTTATTAGTTCACACAACTAGCAAGCCTTTAAGTGCCGTCTAAAATATAACCTGAGGGACCAGCGCAGACATGCATAACTGGCGGTGGTCCCCCAGCACACTTAGAACTGACTTCCCTGGAGACCACGGCATTGGCTTACATTGATGAGCAAATGGTGTAAGGGGTGGGCTGCATTGACATAGGATGAAATCTACCCCTATTATGGACCTCTATCTCCCATAGGTACATTGTAACGATTTATACATTGTTTCACAGAATTTTGCTTGAACAATATAGCCCCCGTTTTCCAACAATAACTGGCTTATTGGTAAATTTGTAATATACATAACAAATCCTTGCCACTTCTCCTGCAACATAGTCATCCTAGTGTACATTCAGTCCACAGTATTTAAGGAATATTGGCTTTCAAATTCATATATCAGGATCCAAATAATGCATAGTTAATAGTCAGCCCATCATATATGCTAGTAGATACAGTGACATTTACTTTTGGCCCCCAAAATAGGAGGATATCTTTAAAACTTAGTACACAGATAACTGGGGTGCAAACAATTGACATTGTTTTAGATAATGCAATTTTTTGTATGCCTGGGAATAAGCATAAATTTGTCTTTTGCCTCTATTTACAGCTGATGGGGGGGTGAGGATATTGCGGAGAAACTGGTGGAGGAGACCCGCGATGTGGAGGAGCCTCAGAGGGAGGAAGCAGAGGTCATTCGACAGCAGACACTCCTTAATTTATATAACGGCCTTAACAACACACAGCGTAAAACCACTGCCCAGGAGATCAGCACTACTCTCACCCATATGGAGCACAAGTTAACACTGCCCTCACAGCAATGAATTTTACCCTCACAGCTTCTGCAACATCTTTTTACGTCTCACTGACTTTGTTTCCCACTATGTCACTTCCAACCTTCCTAGCCAAATGTTCAAGTTTCTTCTCCCTCCCCATTAGGAAAATACCTCACTCCTAACCACAGTCCTAATTTATCCACACCAGACCCTCTGCCCCATCTTTAAGCAGCCAAATGAATCATTTTGTCCCCAAACCATATAACCCTTCAGACCCCTCTGCATCCACCTAGCCACATCTTTCCCCCCAGCCCACTGTTTACCCCAAGCCTCCTCTTGCTACTCACTAGCCTACTCTGGATACCCCCAGGCCCACTCTAGCTACCCACCAGCCCCCTCTGGCTACTCACCAGCCCTCTATGGATACCCCTCAGTCCCTTTTGACTATGCCCCAGCCAAATCTTTGCCCCCAGCCCACTCTGGTTACCACACAGGCCAGTCCACTCTGCCTACTCCCCAGCCACATCTTTCCCCTACATCTTTTGCTGCTAACCCAATGACCTCTGCTTGTTCTACACAGCCTTCCACATCACGGGTTACCAGAAGCCAGGTCAAATTTTTTTTTTTTTTTTATGGATGTGTTTTAAATGTTTCTTTGTTCTTATTTTTAATAGACTTA
The DNA here is from genome assembly GCF_038048845.1 of Mixophyes fleayi. Lineage (NCBI taxonomy): Eukaryota > Metazoa > Chordata > Amphibia > Anura > Limnodynastidae > Mixophyes > Mixophyes fleayi. The sequence goes on along the minus strand of NC_134408.1, from coordinate 98,317,650 downwards.
TTTTATTAGGCACAAAACCAAGTCTCTGTTTTTATCTAATAAGTGAAATTTATAGCAGATTATAACAATTACTTACACTAAATTGTAAGTAGGGGGATAACACATACTGCCTGAAGTAGGCTGCCTCCACCGTTTCAGAAGGGCTGGGGTCGGCATCTATCTCCTCCTCACCAGCATCCTTGGCCTCCACCCCTGGTGCTCCACTCCTAAAGGGTGATGATGGCTCATTCTTTTCTCGGCGCATACATTAGTGTGCCACCAGACACTTTTAAACGGCCAAATGCCATATCAATGACCGGTATGCACTGAGTTGTACGCAACTTCCTGCTCTGTGTCTGGTTTAAAAATAGGAGTGAGGAGCCAAGGGCGGAAGGGGTATGATCTCCTATGAAGGGTGACAAGAAAGACAAAGAGAAAGAAATTAGTCATGACTTACAAAACATACCAAATATACTTATGGAATATGCTAACATAATAGCGTGGTACTGATATTGCCATAAATTTGCCTCTAAGGGCCTAATTCATTAAGGAAAGGAAATTGAAAAAAAGATTAACTTTCCTACTTGGCAAAATCATGTTGCATTTAAGGGGGAGATAAATGTGATTACAGATTTATAGTTGAGGTAGGACGTGTAAAAGATCAACTGTAAATTTCATTGTAAAAATAAAGCTAAAATAAAATGTGCTACCTGAAAAAGCAGGCAAATGTGAAAAATAATAAAAAAAAAATTGCAGCCCTTGCATTTTAACATGGCTGCAGCCCTTGCATTTTAACATGGCTTCACTTGGAGAAACTCTTCTATTTTTTTTTACGTTTCTTTCCTTAATGAAGCAGGCTCTAGGTGCCTAATTATTTATGGCACGCAAAGCATCCTAAAATTGGTCATTTGGACCTTGGCTTAACCATGTGGCATTGGAGAGGTAACTAACTTTAAAATGTGTGTACATATTTCTGTTTGTGTTAGAGCATGTCCAAGATCATGTAGGTTGTTAGTTGGGCAACATGAAAAGCTGACGTTATCCCTTCAAAGAAAACCACAAAGAAAAAAATCACCACTTACATTGTAACATGCCCAATATTACAGAGCATTTAGAAGTAGCAACAGAGAACAAACTACCATTTCTGACTACAGTGTATAGGAAGGTCAGAAAAATCACAAAAGGTTAATAATACATAAAGAACAGCCATGTTTCACCATATGGCCTAGAACCCCGTTGCCTCTGTTCTAATCTGTGCCACATTTCTGATTGCCTGAAAGCAAAGGAGTCATGTGTATTTCCCCCCCATACAGCAAGTAGGTAATGAATCTGAAGAGATGGGTCACATACAGCCTGGAGACTTATTGAGTGGAAATGCTTCCGACTTAATTAAATGGAAGCATACCCACCCGACAGGACCAGGGCTACATGTGTCCCATCTTATGCCCCTATGACATGCGGAAAGCCACCTATGGTGGAAAACTGCCGCTTTATGGGCACAAGGGACTCATCAAATGGCAGATGTATAAATTGACTGAGCGGCGATAGGAACGCCGTCAGCACAACTTGCAGCATGCAACTGAAGGTGGCTTGGGACATCCCTGCTGCTATTCCCACAGTGGTCTGAAATGATCCTGTGATGCAAAAGTGCAATACAGCCAACAGTTTGGTCAATAGCGGTATTGCTTTTGGGATGTTGCATATTGGCTCTAGGTCACTCTGCACAAAGGGTGTCCATGATGACATGAGGTGGGAGCCGATAGCAATGGACCACCTCAGCATCTGATATTCCAAAGAGGCTGGCACATGACCTGAAGATATGCTCTGTGGCAGGCGATGTTGGACCAGTTGCTGGTTTTGGAAAGGTGGATGCTTGTTGCCATTCTCTGGAAGAGCCACCTCCTGCTCATGCAGAATGTCCTCCACGTCCAAGAATGGCTATATGTGAGAAAGATGGATGAAGGGTGCAAATAAATAAACCTCATGTCTTGCAACCTTTGTAGTTTGCATATACATTAAAGAGTAAAAACATACTTACACCTACAAGTGGCCTAATCAGGCTCATTATAGATGTGTTTGAGGTAAAAAAAAACCACAAAGAAAACCACATAAAGCATCTTAAAAAAAAGTCTTTAACCCCCCCCCCCCCCCACTAAACAATATGTATGTTAAAATATAGGCATATAATAGTAAAATACACAGACAAGTGGCTGGGAGCTAACTACAAGTAGCTCCAACTTGTTGTAAAGAGTACATTACTCCCCTTGGCAACCTTGGATCACTGTACAGATCAGGAGCAGTCCAGTACCAGTACTGGCAGTAGTAGTACATTTAACCTTAGTTCCCCTGCTAATAAAAAAGGTAATGTGGGATGAAAGTTGAAGAAATCTTCTTCCAAACAGAAACACCATTTTTTAAATTCAATCTCAAATAAAACATCAGCTCTTGATCTAAGGAGCAGTTTTAAGAGTGAAGTTTCTGATAAATGTGGTGATTTGTCCAAAAAAAGGAAAATAGCTAACATTCCATACACCATCGGTAATGGCAAGACAAAGCACAGACTATGCCCACTTTTTTCTAGTAGGGCTCCTGCTATTGCCGGTACTGATGGACATAGTAGAAATGACATTGCAAAGCAGAGTGCCCAACAGGCTCGTGCATCTGTCTTTACTTTTCATGCACCACCTTGTCTCTCAGAGTTTAGGTCTGTCACTGTCACCTTCAACAGCCAAATTAGTGCCTTTAAATAACACTGATACTAATGATCAACTTTGTCACTCACATAATTCTGAGGAGAGAGAGTCTAATGTTTCAGATTCTGACACTGTCATTATTAAGTATGCCTCCTTCCAAAAGTCCTCAAACATTTGAAAATGTGAGAATGAGTAGTAGTATTAGTATTTATGTTGATTTATACTTAGATATTGAGAAGGCTACTTTGGAAGTTGCAAATGTGCAAGAGGATGAGGGGGACAATTGTGGATCTGAAAATTAACATTATTTATTTGAAAGAGATAATGAGGAGGAGGATGATGATTGTGTTGCAGTATGGCAGCCACCAGTAGTACCACCTCTTGCCCATGATAAGTGCATTATCATGCCAGGGCAGAAGATGAAAAAATGGACCTCTACTGTTTGGAAATATTTTATCTAAACCCAGACAACATTTGTCAAGGCATCTGTAGCCTTTGTTATGTCAAATAAGTAGAGGTAAGAACCTTGATCATCTAGGCACCTCTCCCTGATACGACATTTGCAGCAAGTTTATTCAAGTAGTGTTTCCAAAAGTGGAAAATGATGTATAGTAGCAAGCAGTCCAGCAATCAGCTAGCAGCCAAATGGATAGACAGTTGCAATCCTCATTGGCGCCAACACCTTAATTATCAACCTCCTCATTAATAGTATGTAGTCCAGCATTCAGTTTTCAAATTCCAAATGACTCCCCTAATGCAATTCATGATTCCCAAGAAACATTCTTGCACACTACAACTGCTGCTGCTGGGGGTGATACGTCGACACAGAAGGAAAGCAAGAAGACTAAGCATAATTTTACACAATTATCTGTGAAGTAAGTGTTTGCAAGAGGAAATAAATATGACAGTCAGCATCCTGTTGCATAGCAGATCACTAAAGCCATGACAGTTATGTTAGCATTGGATGTACGTCCAATTCCACAATCAATGCATTATGTTTTAGGCGCTTAGTTGAGGTCATGTGTCCATGCTACCAAGCTCCATTTCAATTCCATTTCTCCTGAACTGCAATTCAGCTGTACCTTGAGATTAAGCAAAAAGTTATGTAGTCCCTAGAAAATGCCATTGTACTGACTGTCCACTTAACTACTCATATGTGGACAAGCAGTACTGGTCAAAATAAAGATTATACGACCATGACAGTCCACTGGATGTGTCACCAACAGCAGTGATGGTACTTTCACATTCATCTTCCTCATCCTTTCAGTATAGTAGACCTAGCACTCAATGCCAGGTCATTCATAGGCAAGCTACTCTGTGTAGCTCAGAGGGAGCAAACAGTGAAGTGTTAGGATGGAAGAGGAGTCAGGCGGTCCGGGTCAAGCCGTGCTATCAGAAGGTGCCAATAGGGAAATCCGTAAGCGTGGTCAATAAACTAACCGGGTCAGGTATCAGGAGCACGGGAGACAGGAGAGAGGTCAAAACGTAGCCGGGTCAAACTCGTGGAACACTGGAAACAGGAGTAGTCAGGGACGTAGCCGGGGCATACACTGGGAGACACAAGGAAATCAGACTATAACTCTGGAGCGCTGGAGATCAGGGGACCTAATACTCTGGCACTCATTAGTGCCAGGTATAAATAGGGAGAGGGGGCAGGGCTACCTATTGGCGGTGGTGTCGCTGAACACCACCTCCAGAGACTGTGAGTGGCGTCCCGTTGCTAGGCAACGGGACGCGCTGCTGCCGGGACCCGGAAGTGCGTCTGGTTGCCTAGCAACCAGACGCCTGCGGACAGAGACAGGCGCCTGACAAAACATATGGTTGGTTGGGCCATGGGGTGCAAGTACTATTCCATCTTGCATTATTTTACATTTTTGCCTTGGCCTATCTGCTTGTGTAATAGTTGACATCAGTATTATTAGGTCGCCAATTCACATTGTGGACAGTATGATTAGGTGCACAATTCAAATGTTGATAGTATTATTATTGAGTTAGGGATAGGGCTAGGGATATTGTAAGGGGCAGGGATAGGGACACGTTTACAAATAGGGATAGGGATATTGTTAGGGATAATACGGTCTATATTTGAATTGTTAAACTAATAAATACTGTCTACATTTCAACTGTTGTCCTCATACTACTATCAATGTCGTTATATTTTGTTGACTTTTTAACCCTGCCTATTCTGTTGCCCACCAATCATATTATGTCAGTTCTGGAGCTGTCAGACACATGTATGTATCACATCTGGTTGGGTGGCCCCAAATACAATGCCATCTGCACCATTTAACTTTGTGTCCTTATTGTCTCATTATATGTTAAATAATGTCTACTGATGCCTATGCTGTCCATCTAATGAGCTCTGATACTGATAATGCTGTCACCTCTCTAATGTATTGCTGCTGACCCTCTCAAATCCATTTGCTGCTGACCATCTCCAATGTATTTGCTGCTGACCCTGATCCAAAGTATTGATGATGATCACATTTATTGCATGCCTAGTCTTTGAGGTTTTTTTTTATTATGGGTGCACTCTACCTTCATCAATTATCATCTAAATGTATTTATATAGCACCATCAAATTACATTACACTTTACAATTGGGACTGCCACTGTCAATCTAATGTACTCTGCTTCTTACTGCCTCTGCACTTTCCAGGATGCCTGGTGTCTAAGGTATAAAATATAGTTTGCATAGTATTTTATTTTTTTATTATGGATGCAGTCTCACTTCATCTATTTATATTTAGAAATGTCTAACTATTAATTCTACCACTGTCCATCCAATGAACACTTTCTGTTTCTGTAGCATAAGTGTATACGATGGATGCTCTGTTACTTTCTTTCTTGATTATGAAGTAGATCAGAGAGTAGAAAGGTATCATAAAAGTAATCCCCTTTTTCTTTCTTAACTCCTCTGTGAAGCAATTATACAAGATTTGGAAGTATTTTATCTGGAACTCCAATTGCTGTTTGCAGTCCTGTATCTGTTCAACAGATCATGTTTTATAGACCAAGCTTGATCTATGATGTTGTCAAGGTATTACATATATATCTATGCTTAATAATATAAGCAATGTGACTGACTAAATATACCATCCTCTTGTTCTAGTGACCATAGACAAATTCATTTATCTTTATTTATCTCTTTCCCTCCTCAATACCTCCCTTCTCTTCCCCCTCAACCCCCTGTATGTCTCCCCTAACCTACAAGCTTTTCCTCTTTCAATTGTATACACCAAATATAGATTTGAATTTTACTTCATTCTATTTGTTATGCGTTTACAAATGTTGTTAACATTTTATCCTCATGTATTTATGTTCTTCTTCATATATACAACTCCTTGCTGATATTTCGTGTTTGAATAAACAATAAAAAATGTTGTTTAAAAAAAATAATAATATAAGCAATGTATAAATTTCATTTATTATTGTTTTTATATTGATTTTTAATATTGTTAATATTTAAATAATTATTTTATTTTTTATATCCGACTTTTCTATTATCTGTCACAAACGCATCTGCTCCACACTCCTGTGTTGGTGATTTCCTCTGCCTCTGTGTAGAACTCAGTACTTCCTGGTTCGGGCGGTGACATGATCGTGGCTAGGTGGCATAGTCTTTCTGCAGAGTATATAAATCTCACTCTGACACTATAGCAGTGTCAGAGCAACAAGTGTCTTCGTTTGTCCGACTAATGGTCCTTGTTCGCTTCCTGTGCTCTCGCTCCCTGATTTGCTATCCTGTTCATTGACAGCTTGTGTACCAAACCCTGGCTCCGTCCTGACACTCCACCTGCCTTCTGATTCTGCTACCGCATTGCCTTCCTGTGTAATAGACTTCAGCTCCATCCTGACTATCCATCTGCCTCCTGACTCTGTACCCCATTGTCCGCCTGTGTACCAGATCCTGGCTTGTTCTAACACTCCACCTACCACCAGTACCTATTACTTTATTAGCTATTTATGTACCTATACAGACTCAGTTTCTCTGATTGATATTGGTACCTGTTCTCTGAGTTTCTAGCACATCTATCCGCAGATCATCTCAGCCACTATGTCTACTCCAGTATCCTGTGGTAACGCTCTGCAGGTTATTGCTACCTGTTCTCTGAGTCTCCAGCACATCTATCCGCAGATCATCTCAGCCACTGTGTCTACTCCACTATCTTGTGGTAACGCTCTGCAGATTATTGCTTCCTGTTCTCTGAGTCTTCAGTGCCTTGCTCGGCAGACAGTCGCACCTTGTGTGCCATCTCCACTACTTCGTGGGGAAGTCCTGCGGACCACCGCATTCTGCATCTGTTATCCACTGTGTTCTTTAGCTATAAACAAACAACAAATAATAAGTAGGCGCTAGTTAACCTTATAGACTGACATCAAGCTGCAGCTGATCTGCGCAGGTTCTGGATCCTGCTAAAACACAATAACAAATAAAAATAGCAGAAATAGCGCAAAGCTTGGTATCTGACAATTTAATAGCTTATACAAAGCTTATAGATGCATAGATAAAAACTGATACTGCAATATAATGTGGTAAAAAGACCAAAAGTACAATTGTTAATGGCACATAACTCGTTAAAGTGCCAATTGAATAATAAGGATATTCATACCAATAAACATGAATAAAACATATAGCACAATATATTCTAGTAATAAACAGCCAGTTGATCAGGCTGACTGCAATGACCATACTGTCACGGGCACTAGGAGTCTTTACCCAGGGATCACCAGGTGGTAGGCTTACCAGAGCAACGTAGATGGTAATAGAGTACTCTGGTAGCAGGGTGATCACGGAACAAGCAATGGTAGATGATGAGATCAGGAAAGTCTATGACTAGCAGCACTGGTAATATGGAGGTATTAATACACGAGGAACTGTATGGACAAGGACACGTGAAGGTAGTCAGTGGTCTGCGATAGCAAGTTGTACCACTGCTATAGTGAGGAGGAATGTCCAACAGCAACGAGGAGGTGATGAGAGTCAGCGGTCTGCGGAGAGCAAGTTGTACCGCTGTCTGAGTGAAGGAATGGAATCCAAGGGGAGGTATCCGGATAGTCAGTGGTCTGCGATAGCAAGTTGTACCACTGCTATGTGAGAGGATACTGGAACAGGTGATACAGGAAACAGGGATCAGTGGTCTGCCTTCAGCAAGTTGTACCACTGAATATATATGTGAGGAGGTGTACGGGGAGAGACTGCAACACAGGATGTACACGGGCACCTTAAACACGATCCACAATAATATGCACAATATATATAAATGACTGAACAGGTCTGCAAATATAGAAAGTCTCTTGAAGTAATCCAGCACAAGATAACACAGTCAATGATGGCAATAGACTCAGCGGATAGCAGACTCCAGAGGAGAACCAACACAGTCCAGCAAGGTATGCAATACACCAGCACAGTCAATGAGAAGTATGCATACCGTGGTTCAGAAGTAGGCAGTCAGATAGGAGTGCAGCGATACCTGAGCGGCAGGAGGCCGGCAGGATGAGAAGTCCCTGGAGGAAGAGTCTAGTAGGTGCAGCGCACAGGTAAGTAGACCAACAGGGACACGAATCCACAGGAATCAGTAGGACGTGGAACTGGACTCATGGAGGACCCAGGAGAATGGAGATGATCTAGCAGAGGAGTAGTTGATGAGATACGAATCCAATGCTGACAGGAGGGTAGAGACCAGCAGGACACAGGAAGGCGTGGAGTGCGGATCAGCAGCGGGTGGACGATAGCGCTGACAGCAGCAGCAGGGCTCTGCGGACACACGGAGGTAACCAGTAGCAACCAACAGGTACCAATAGCGATGGAACACGGGAGAGCAGAGTAGACCAGGAGCTGTTGATCACGAAGAGAAGCAGATGGTAATAACAGCAGCAGTCTCGAGGAAACACGGGAGAGATGAGATGAGGCTGAGGTGCACAGGAGCAGCGGATAGGAATCAGCTAACAGTCACGATGGTAAACACAGGCGAGTTGCAAGCTGGAGGCTGTAGTGCACGGAGGCAGCGGATAGGAATCAGCTAACAGTCACGATGGTAAACACAGGCGAGTTGCAAGCTGGAGACTGTAGTGCACGGAGGCAGCGGATAGGAATCAGCTAACAGTCACGATGATGAACACAGACGAGTTACCAGCTGGAGACTGTAGTGCACGGAGGCAGCGGATAGGAATCAGCTCACCGACTTGATGATGAACAGGTGAGTGGATGTGGAGAGAAGGCTGTAGTGCACGGAGGCAGCGGGTAGGAATCAGCAAACAGTCACAATGGAATATGATAGCGTTGAAGTGGTATAGAAGACTGTAGTGCACGGAGGCAGCGGATAGGAATCAGCAAACAGTCACGATGATACAGTTGATGGTAGAAGTGGTATGGAAGACTGTAGTGCACGGAGGCAGCGGATAGGAATCAGCAAACAGTCACGATGATACAGTTGATGGTAGAAGTGGTATGGAAACCACAGTAGTAGAAGTGGTTTGGAAACCACAGAGGTAGAAGTGGTTTGGAAACCACAGGAATCAGCAGCGCTGAATACACGAGGAAACATAGGAACACCTTCAGAGACTCATGGGGAATGAGACTCCAAGATCAGGCCACGTGGTGTTGACCACAGGTGCTTAATATAAGGAGTGTTGCCTGATCTGCCAATTGAGTTAAAGGGACATACACTGAAGTATAGGAAAGGGCTGCGCATGCGCAGACCCTCAGGATGGAGGACGACCACGGTTCCTAAATGTCCGGGAAGAGGCACTCACGTTCCGGTGAGTGACACATACATATAAAAAAGTGAGCATGCACACCGGAATAAAAATGAGATGGCAGAGAAAATTATGATATAAAACCTGTTGGATGAATATAAAAAACTGATTCATGACATCTCACTCTTGATGTAGTGTGTCCATAAGGATATTCAAAAATACAGGAAAAAGCAATCTCCAAAATAATAAGATTGAAAAAAATAAAAAATATGTGTTGATCCAACCTGTATCAAAGTTCGAAAGGATCCTACTGAAATCCACCCTCAGATTTCGGGTTCCGTATAGTAGAAAGGCAGAGAGGAATATGAAAGTTAACCCCAGGGTTAATAGGTTGGTCCGTAGAACAATAATCAAAATATTGCAGTTCAGATGTTCTTTAGCATACCCTACCGTACTGCAACCTGAAACCTGTGTAACTGGTGTTAATAAAAAACACTTCATTTCACTATGGTTTTTATTGGGAATCCTGACGGTATGATCTGGACATAAATTGAGCCTGCTGTTGCACGCTTTCCACACTTGTTTTGAGGATTCCCAGGGTATTGGCTTTACTCAGCATTCAACGTCCTGAGACCATGGCTACTATTTCTTCTGAAATTCCCCTTCTCCAGACGCTCCAAGTGGACATTCTCCAGCTACGCTCTCAAATTTCTCAAGTGTCCTCTTGCTAATTAATGTGCTTAAACGACTTCCAGTTTCCATTCCAAGTACTTCTTGCTCTGATACCAACACTTGAGTGAAAAATTATTTTTCCAGGAAGAAAGTTATCACTGCAGTACACTCTCCAGAGACTGTATCTTGCAATAATGTGCAGTCAAGAGTTCTTTGCCCTGTACTGGATCCACCTAGGGAACAACTAAATTTATCTGTACAAGCGGCACCTCTCAATGTCTCTACAAGTTTGCAATCAACTATAAAGCACAGTGTAGCAAACTTCAGGTTCTAAGGTGCTCCACGCCACCACCTAACTGAGGAGGAGCAATGGCGCAGAAGGACCAATAAACTAAGACTAAATTTTTTACAAGACTGTCCACTTCTTAGACCACAACCTTCTACATAACTGTCTCCAGTTCACTCTCCTCCTCATTACGGATTTCTTTACACAGTGCCTCCTGTTTCCACACTTCAGCCTGTTCTGCTCGCTGGGATGAGGTTTAATACGCTTGTTTCAGCCTCCTGTTCCAGGGTCCCAGCCTCTGCCTCCTGTTCCAGGGTCCCAGCCTCTGCTTCCAGCTCTGAGGTGCCAGCCTCTGCCTCCAGCTGTAAGATGCCAGCCTCTGCCTCCAGCTCTGAGGTTCCAGCATCTGTCTCCAGCTCTGAGGTGGCATCCACTGCCTCCAGCTCTGAGGTGCCATCCACTGTGTCCGGTCCTGAGTATCCTGCCATGGTCTCCAGTGCAGAGTCTCCTGCTATTGTCTTCAGTGCAGAGTCTCCTGCCATTGTCTTTGGTCTTGAACCTCCAGCCTCTGACTTCTGCTCACGATTCTTCAGCCTCTATTTCTGGTCTCAAGTCTTCAGCCTTTGTCTCCAGTTCCGTGGTGCAAGCTTCTGTCTCCGTTCCAGAGACATTGTCTGCTTCCGAGAGGGCGTTGCCCTTACAGCCTGCTTTCAAGAGGGTGCTGCTATTGCAGTCCATTCCAGAGAGGGCGCTGCCCTTGCAGATCATTCCAGAGTGGTGCTTCCCTTACAGCTTGCTCCAGTGGAGGCACTGCCCTTACAGCCTGCTCCAGAGATGATCCTGTCCCTCCAGTCATCTCCATAGAGGGTCCTGTCCCTCCAGTCATCTCCAGAGAGGGTGCTGTCCCTCCTGTCATCTCCAGAGAGTGTGCTGTCCCTCCTGTCATTTCCAGAGAGGGTCCTGTCCCTCCAGTTGTCTCCAGAGAGGGTCCTGTCCCTTCAGTCATCTCCAGAGAGGGTTTTGTCCCTCCAGTCATCTCCAGATAGGGTCCTGTCCCTCCAGTCCACTCCAGAGAGGGTCCTGCCCCTCCAGTCCGCTCCAGAGATATTGCCATTCCATGCAGTTCAGCCCGAGTTGCCATCCTTTGTGGTTCAGCCCGAGTTACCATTTGGTGCTGTCTGCTCTGAGGCTTCTCATATTGCTGTCTGCTCTGTGGCTTCTCACAATGCTGTCTGCTCTGAGGCTTCTCAAAGTGCTGTCTGCTCTGAGACTTCTCACAGTGCTGTCTGCTCTGAGGCTTCTCACAGTGCTGTCTGCTCTGAGACTTCTCACAGTGCTGTCTGCTCTGAGGCTTCTCAAAGTGCTGTCTGCTCTGAGGCTTCTTACCATGCTGCCCAGTGCGGGCCTTCTGCCAAGTTGTCCGCCCAGTCCGGGCCTCCTGCCAAGTCATCCGCCCCAGTCTGGGCCTCCGTCCAAGTCGTCCGCCCAGTCCCGGTCTCCGTCCAAATTGTGTGCCCAGTCCGGGTCTCCTCCTAATTCGTCAGGCCAGTCTGGGTCTCCGTCCAAATTGTGTGCACAGTTCGGGTCTCCTCCCAATTCGTCAGCCCAGTCCGGGCTGTCTTCTGCCAAGGGTGTCCTGCCCGAGTCCCCAGAGACGTATGTTCAACCGAAGCTGACCAAGTCTCGTGCTAAACCAAATTCATCTTCTGTTCCAGACTTTGAAGCACCTTTCTTCAATGGGGATATTCAGCAATTTAATGCTCCTATAGAATTTTGTATGTCTTATTTTCCATCAGTACCTGACCTCCTAGATACCCAGCAAAAGCAAGTGTTTTACCTGTTATCCAACTTTACAAGAAAACCACTGGAATGGACAAGCCCATTTATTGAGACCAGTGATCCCATTCTTTCTGATTTGCATTTTTTTTGAGGCAGTGATTAAGGAATTTTCTCCGGAACCTGTCAGTCATACTCCCTGCATGTCTTCTGTGCCATCTTCTTTGTCTCCAGTTGCCCAAGCCTTGAAGTTACCTTCATGTTCTTTTTGAACAATCCTGTGTCCCTAAAAAGACTCATAAAAAGAAAGCAAAGAAGAAAAAAGGGTCTTCTGGGTCCCAACTCTTTTGTGGCGTGGTTTCTAAACCCTTTCCGTCCTTGCATGAAGACTTCTCTACTACATGCCCAATTCTGGACTATGACTCTGACTTTATTGACCACTCCTGGTAAATTGGGCGTCTGGAATCCACCCTTAAAGGAGGGGGTACTGTCACGACCTGCATCCTGCAGCTCCTGTCTGCAGGTACTTTGTTGGACCTTTGTAAATATTTGTATCCTGCCTGTACTACCACTATCCACCAAAGGGGCCACTGTGGTTCTTAGACTGCTCTTACCTGCCTCGTTATTGCTGGAAGCTTAAACACCTGCTTCTGGCCTATATAAGCCTGCCTGTCCCAAGCAACCTTTGCCAGATCATCTGTTGCAATTACTTGTTTTGCTGTGCCTGTTGCCTGGCTCCAGTTTGCTGCCTGTTCTCTGAGTTTCCACCTCATCTATCCACAGATCATCCCAGCCACTGTGTCTTCTCCAGTATCCTGTGGTAACGCTCTGCAGATTATTGCTACCTGTTCTGAGTTTTCAGCACATCTATCCGCAGATCATCTCAGCCACTGTGTCTACTCCAGTATCCTGTGGTAAAGCTCTGCATATTATTGTTACCTGTTCTCTGATTCTTCAGTGCCTAGCTCCGCAGACCGTCACACCTTGTGTGCCATCTCCACTACTTTGTGGTAAAGTCCTGCGGACCACCGCATTGCGCATCTGTTATCCACTGTGTTCTTTAGCTATTTCTGCCATACCCTACCATGCTGCAACCGGAAACCTGTGTAATCGGTGTTAATTAAAACTAGAGATGAGCGGGCTCAGATATCTGAAATCCGAGCCCACCCGAATGTTGCCAATCCGAGATGGATCCGAGACAGATCCGGGTATTCCCGCCAATTGCAAAACTGAAACCGAGGCCTTGAGTCATAATCCCGCTGTCGGATCTCGCGATACTCGTATTCTATAAATTCCCCGCTAGCCGCCGCCATCTTCACTCGGGCATTGATCAGGGTAGAGGGAGGTTGTGTTAGGCGGTCCTCTATCCTGCTATATATTGTGCTGTGCTGTGCTGTGCTGTGCTGTGTTGTGCTGTGTTGTGTTCTGCTCAGTCCAGTGGTGCTGCAAGTCCATTGGTACTGCAATATTACAAAGTTCACTGATTCTGCAGAATAGACTGGGAATTAGTGGAAATGATTGTTATTGAATGTTATTGAGGTTAATAATAGCGGAGGAGTGAAAATAAACCCAAAAATTTGATTTTAACACTTTTTATGTTTTTTTCAAAATAAATCCGAATCCAAAACCTTAAATCCGAACCAAAACCTTTCGTCAGTTGTTTTGCGAAATAAATCCGAACCCAAAACCTCAAGCAAATCCGAATCCAAAACACAAAACACGAGACACCAAAAGTGGCCGGTGCACATCCCTAATAAAAACCACTTCATTTCACTACGCTCTCTCTGTGGTTTTTATTGCGAATTATGACAATTGTCTTTGGAGTGGCAAAAAAATGGTGTTTATCAAGGCATACTTATCTTCAGTCCCATGCTGCCAGCAATATGTACAGGGGCAAGGAGGAGATGTTCTCAGCACAACACAATCCAGTAGAGGAGGTGTATAGGTGGGGTTCAGTGTGGGGTGCCCAGTAAATTATGTGGCTCTGGTTGACCTATTACCACTCCATCCAGATGATGTGCAATGCAAAAATGTTAAGTTTAACCTTGAAAGCCATTGCCGATTTCCTCTGTAAAGTTGCTAAATGTCGGAAACTTGCAGGATCAACTGCTTAATACATTTACCCATTAAGATGTGAATGATTCTGCACCACTACATTTGGACCTTTCTGTGCTCTTTTACCTACTTCACATGCAGAGAGGGAAGCCTCCTATGATTGCTGAACCTTGCCCAGTTCTTTTCAGTGCACCTAGTGACCCCAGACCTTGTATCCCCCAAGCATATCTCAAGGAATGAATCAGGCCCAGAGAGAACAAATATCTTATTTGTATTTATTTATTTATATCTCCAAGTAAAAAGAAATGGTTGCAGCCCAAAAGTGAGCATGTAGTTTCACTTAGCACAACATCACAATGAATGCCCTTATAGGACTGAAGGAGAATTACTTTATTACAAATTTAAATATAAATTGGGACCTGTAAAGGCTATGCATGCCTAAGGCTGGGTGCACACCACAGAATTTTCTGTCCAATGTGTCTACAATGATTTTACTCACGACTGAAAAAAGTCCCGATCAGCATGCTGATTCATGTATATACACTATACATGTTTTAAAAGTTTTACCCTCAGATCTGTGTTCTTCAACTTTCATAGCCGTCGGCTGACAAAATCATGACTCTGCAAACACTGTGGAGATCCTGAATATGAGTGCATACACACTGCAGGATTGATTTACGAGCAGCAGCTGCCTGAGGAACTAAAGGAGGAGGCATCGTCAAGCCAAGACCCAGTTCAGCGGTCAACTTGCTGACCAAGAGCTCCTTGCAACTGTTCAGATCTCGGTCATTTGGAAGCATAGAATCGATGTAGGTCTTAAATCTAGGATCAAGCACAGTTGTCAAAACATAGTAATCCGACTTCAAGATTTTAATAACTCTTGGATCATTGCAAAGCGAATTAAGTACTTGATCTACTAGGCTAACATACTTTGCGGAATTGCTTGCTTTCATCTCCTCCTTCAGTTTGTCATGCTGTTTTTCCTAAAGTCGAATTAAGGGAATGACTTGGCTCAAGCTAGCAGAGTCTGAACTCACTTCACATGTCACAACTTCAAATGGTTTCAGCCCCTTGCACTGCACAGAAACGATCCTCTACTGTGCAAGACTGAAATACATTCCCCCTCCTTTCCCAATGTCATGGCTTGTGCAATACGCTTATATGGATTTGTGCTGTTCCTCCATCCTCTGAAGCATGTACAGGGTGGAATTCCACCTTGTTACCACCTCTTGCTTAAGTTGGTGGCAGGGCAAATTAAATTGTTCTTGGAGCTGCTGCAATCTCCTACATGCTGTGGCAGAATGCCGGAAATGTCCCGAAATTTTACGGGCCACCGCATGCATCTCCTGCACCTCACGGTTATTTTTCAAGAAGCTCTGCACCATCAAGTTTATTGTGTGAGCAAAACAGGGAATGTGATGGAATTCACTCAGCTGTAATTCTCGCACAATATTGTTGGCGTTATCAGAAATAACATATCCTGGGGAGAGTCCAAGTGGTATAAGCCATGCATCAACCACATCCCTTAGTTTGCGTAACAAATTGTCAGCTGTATGCCTGTTAGTGAAGCCGGTGATACAAAGAGTAGCCTGCCTGTGAGAAATGTTACGTAGTGGTGTACATGCTGCTGCTGTTCCTGCTTGTGAAGGCGAATGACCAACCCAGTGGGCTGTCACAGTCATATAATCTTTGGTTTGACCACTTCCACTTGTCCACATATCTGTGGTTAAGTGTACAGTGGGTATAATGGCATTTTTGAGCCCAATTAGTACATTTTTATGAACGTTCTGGTACAGTTGAGGAATAGCTTTTCTTGAAAAATGGTGCTACGATGGAATTTTGTAACGGGGACACAAAACATCAATTAACTGTGAAAAAACAGCTGTGTTTTTTGTGAATATTGGACGCAGATCTAACACTAGCATAGTCTCCATGGTGTCTGTGATCCGCTTTGCGACTGGGTGACTGCTGTCATACTTGCTTCCTTTAGCAAAAGATTGTTTCACAGGTAATTGTTGTAAAGTAGTAGTGCTCTTCTTCTTGGGTTGCTTATGGGAGGAAGATTCACCCCCAGCAGCAGCAACAGCAGCAGCAGTGGGACTAACGCTCAAGAATTCTTCAGAGTAATCAATTATAGTGCAGGAGTCATCGAGCCTTAGCAAGTTGGATGCAGGGCTAACTCTGATCGCTACTGAGGATATTGATGAGGATGGTGTTGTGTTTGTAGATTGCAGGCGTCGGGATGTAGGTGAGAGAAGGGTCCTAGTTGATGATGGAGTGCTTGTTGTTATTTTTTTTTACCATAACTTTCAGCTTTTCCCAACACCTTGCCATGAACTCTCTTCAAAACGCGTAACATGGATGAGGTTCCAAGATGGTTAAGCTCCCCTCGACTGACTGTGGCTTTACATACACTACAAATGGCTAGACAACTGTTGTCAGGATTTGGGTAAAAATAATTCCACACATAAGAAGTGGCTTTTTTGGTCTTATGTCCAGGCATGACAATGGCCTTCTTTTTGTTGCATGCCAGAACTGCTTTCAAAGTTACTAATTTTTTTGCTCTTCTTTGACTTAGGCCCCAAATGTTTTTTGGATACAACTGACGTTAACCCTGCGCGTTTCGTCATTGGATGACTACATCAGGGGATTCCTTGATGTTTATGGGGTGTGTTTAAATTCTTTCAATAGCCAATCATATCTCTTTCAGTGTGTTCAAAGATTTTACATGTTAATTGTTCTACATAGGAGATTTAATATGTTTCTACCATATATTAAAACAGATGTATTAAGAAACAAAACACAGTAAAAACAATAAGAAACAGATAAGAAATAAAAGCATGATTCATTTTCCAAAATTACTAAAAACGTCACTTAGAAAACGTCAGACTACGGATTCATTTAATTTTCAAAATGCCACCATATTAACCTCTTCTACATATGCTTAATACTGGACTGACAATTCTTAAGATGCATAATGAAATATTCCCAAAGTGTTAGTGTGAGCACGATTCAAATATGCTTAGTTTAATCTCAAAGCATTACTCGTTCTGTATACAGCTAGTGTATAGTAGTCTGTGAACCGTAGCTGTTGCCATAAATGGTAACATGATATAGGTGTTCAATTTAGCAAATACACCCCAACCATATAGGGTTTAAAAGTATTTGTATAGACATAATAATGGAAATGATAACTGTCATTAAGTCAAACAGGTCATTCTCACTAGAAATGTTAGATCATAGCAGATTCTTCTGGGAGGTGTCTGACTAACATCACTGCTTAAGGTATTACAATTTTCCCTTTAAACTGGTTCAACAAATAAAATAAATACCATTACTATGGCAGTAAAGAAAAAAGCAAAAAAACAAACAAAAACTTTCTAGTAGTGAACACATCAGTAAAAACTGGCACTTCAAATACTAGTGGTTTTCCATAAGGATGAGCGGGCTCGGATTCCGCTAATCCAAGCCCACCCGAACAGTGCGGATCTGACGGGATCCGAGCACTGTTCGGGTATTTCCGGCGCCCAAAAAAATTAAACTGAGGCTCTGACGTCCAAGTCTCGCGTCGGATCTCGCAAGACTCGGATTGCATAAATTCCCCGCTAGCATCCGCCATTTTCATTTGGGCTGTGATCAGGGTAGAGGGAGGTTGTATGGTAGTGGTACTCCTGCGTGATCAGTCCAGTTGTGCTTTATGCTTGTGTCCAGTGCTCTGTCCTTGCTGAGTCCAGTGGTGCTTTATGCTTGTGTCCAGTGCTCTGTCCTTGCTGAGTCCAGTGGTCCTTTTGTCCTGTGCTCTGTCCTGCTGAGTCCAGTGGTGCTTTGGCCAGTGTCTGTCCTGCTGAGTCCAGTGGTGCTTTAGTCCTGTGCATTTTTGTGCTAAGTCCATAGTAAAAAAATAAAAATAAAAAAAAATTATACAAATTATACAAAAAAAGTAACAAAAAAATATTAAAAAATAATTTAAGAAGTATAAAAAAATTCTAGAGCAATATATTATTGCAGTCCTGAAATATTAGTACTGCAATACCTACATTCACTCTTTCTGCAGTCCAAAAAATAGGAACTGCAATCTATGTTACTACGTTCACTGTTTCAGCAGTCCAAAAAATAGGAACTGCAATCTATATTTCTACGTTCACTGTTTAAGCAGTCCAAAAAATAGGAACTGCAATCTATATTACTACGTTCACTGTTTCAGCAGTCCAAAAAATAGGAACTGCAATCTATATTACATTTACTACGTTCATTCTTTAAGCAGTTCCAGAGAATAGGTACTGCAATCTATATTACATTTAATACGTTCAATTTTTAATTAGTGCAAGAGAATAGGTACTGCAATCTATATTACATTTACTACGTTCATTCTTTAAGCAGTTCCAGAGAATAGGTACTGCAATCTATATTACATTTAATACGTTCAATTTTTAAGCAGTGCAAGAGAATAGGTACTGCAATCTATATTACATTTACTACCTTCATTCTTTAAGCAGTTCCAGAGAATAGGTACTGCAATCTATATTACATTTAATACGTTCAATTTTTAAGCAGTGCAAGAGAATAGGTACTGCAATCTATATTACAAGAGAAAGTGAGGGAGGAGCAATTCCACCAAGCATGTAGCTCTTGTGGATGAAGCCCTTCGTACGCTTTGCCAGGATCCGAGGGTGGTCACTCTTTTAAAGTCAGAGGAATACATTCTGGCCACCGTGCTCGATCCTCGGTTTAAATCGTATGTTGTGTCTCTGTTTATGGCGGACACAAGTCTACAGAGGTGCAAAGACCTGCTGGTCAGGAAATTGTCCTCTGAAGAGGACCGTGACATGCCAACAGCTCCACCTTCATTTTCTTCCACACCTAAGGCTGCGAGGAAAAAGCTCAGTTTTCCTAAAAGACCCACTAGCGGGTATGCAGACAATATCTGGTCCGGACTGAAGGACCTGCCAACCATTGCAGACATGTCTACTGTCGCTGCATTGGATGCTGTCACAATAGAAAAAATGGTGGAGGATTATTTTTCTGACACCATCCAAATAGACATGTCAGACAGTCCATATTGTTACTGGCAGGAAAAAAAGGCAGTTTGGAAGCCCCTGTACAAACTGGCTCTATTTTACCTGAGTTGTCCCCCCTCCAGTGTGTACTCGGAAAGAGTTTTTAGTGCAGCGGGGTACTTGGTCAGTGAGCGGCGAAGGAGGTTGCTTCCTCAGAACGTTGAAAAAATGATGTTCATAAAAATAAATTATCAATTCCTCAATCAAGTACAGCACTGCCCTCCAGATAATACAGAGGGACCTGTGGTTGTGGAGTCCAGCGGGGACGAATTGATAATGTGTGAGGATGAGGAAGTACACACTGTAGGGGGAGAGGAATCAGAGGATGAGGATAAGGACGACATCTTGCCTCAGTAGAGCCAGTTTAGTTTGTACAGGGAGAGATGAATAGCTTTTTTTGTGTGGGGGCCCAAACAAACCAATCATTTCAGCCACAGTAGTTTGGTAGGCCCTGTTGCTGAAATGATTGGTTTGTTAAAGTGTGCATGTCCTATTTCAGCAACATCAGGGTGGGTGGGAGGGCCCAAGGACAATTCCATCTTGCAACTCTTTTTTTGGCATTATGTGCTCTTTGGGGCCTAGTTCTATCTCCATCAGAGATATTCCTGCAGGCCATGTCACCGGCACAGCTATGTTGGTGTTAGACGTGCGCTGCATACTCTGTCTGATTTAGCAGAAGCTAGGCATTGCCCTTGATAAGCAAATAGGCTTTCCGTGATATTAAATTGTCAGGGATTAGGCTAAACAGAGTGTCATGGTATTTGAGATCCCTACCTTACTTACACACAGTGTATACAGCACTGCAATTTGTTCTATCATATTAATGTTTAGATAGGGTCTCTCCATATTAACACACTCCGCTGGCTCACATCACCCAGTGAAGCAAGCACGATAGAAGTGCCAACTTTTAGACACGTTAGGCAGCGTCTTTAATGAGAATACAGTCTCTATATAATTGTGAGTGCTTTAAGATCTTACATGACCTTTAATCAGGCCACTTTAAACGCTGCTCTATTACAGATCTCTGTCCAGTGATCATCATGCATATTTTTGCAGAACCAAGTTAAATATATAAACAGGGTCTTCTGGAATACGTACTATTTTATTTAAAGGAGCTTTAAGGGGCATTACACTCTAATAGAGAGACTCATCATTTCTGAATAAACAAAATTATATAATTCTTGTTAAGTTCCAAAAAAGAGGAACTGTCATTTCTATTACTACGTTCTTTGTTTTTGTAGTTCCAAAAAGGAGTAACTGCCGATTCTATTAATACTTTCTTTCTTTCAGTAGTTCCAAAAAATAGTAACTTCCATTTATATTACTACGTTCTTTTTTTTGTAGTTACAAAAAAGAGGAACTGCCATTTTTATTACTGCGTTCTTTCTTTCTGTAGTTCCAAAAAAGAGTAACTGCCATTTTTATTACTACGTTCTTTCTTTCTGTAGTTCAAAAAAATAGTAACTTCCATCTATATTACTACGTTAATTGTTTGTGCAGTCCCAAAAAAGAGGAACTGCGGTCTTAACATCTATGTTGGTTTTAGACGTCCATCCGGTGTCCGCCATCTGTGCAGTGGAATTCAGACCTGTTGAGGGTGATATATTGTGGCCCCGGTACCAAATTGGGTACCGGGGCCACTCCATTACGCAGTCCAGAGAGATGCGTATCAGATATTTAACTACATTCAGTGTTGGGGGCAAATGCAAAAATAATTAAAATGCACTGTCATGATCGAAAACAAGAGGTATTGACACGCTAGAACTCCACCCTCTATATGCTGCAGAGGATGGAGGAGCATCCATATGTGCAGTGGAATTGAGACCAGTTGGAGGAGGTATTTGGGCCCCGGTACCAAATTGGGTACCGGGGCCACTCCACTACGCAGTCCAGAAAGCTACCGTGGTGCAACGTTTTGGACTAAAAAGAATATTGTGAGGTGTGAGGTGTTCAGAATAGACTGGAAATTAGTGGAAATGATTGTTATTGAGGTTAATAATAGCGTAGGAGTGTAAAAAAAACAAAATAATGTATTTTAGCACTTTTTATGCTTTTTTAAAAATAAATCAGAACCCAAAACCCTAAATCAGAACCAAAACCTTTCGTCAGTTGTTATGGCAAAACAAATCAGAACCCAAAACCTCAAGCTAGTCAGAACCCAAAACCCAAAATCCAAAACACCAAAAGTGGCCGGTGCACACCCTTAGTTTTCCATGTCATATCCTCTGCTAGATTGTATGACAAAGTACCCTCACACAGTTAATGTTCTGATTTATTCAGTGTCCCACCCTATCTCTTTGGAGTGAGTGCACCCTTAGTTCTTGAAAAGAAAGTGGTGTACCTTCCCTAGGTTATGCTATGACAATTTAAGATGAATGCTGAAAGGGACTTTAAATCTCCTAAATTCTATAAAAATGAAGCTAATTCAAAATCTAGGTACAGACCTGCAGGGCCAGAGTGCCTAGTGTGTAAATCCATTTTGATTCAGTTTGGTTTATTCTTTTATTATAATCATCTCCCCTTCAATCTTTTTTATTAACAGAATGGCCATAAAGCTAATTTTTGAGGGGCCCTGTTTATGTTTCAATTTGAAATGATTAAACAGATTATGGGTCTCAAGGCTCATTTTGATGTTTGTCACATATTCTGAGATCCTGGTCTTCAATTCTCTACACGGCCGGACAACATACTGTAAACCACAAGTGCATGTGATTAAGTAGACTACGCCTATGGAATCGCAGGTCGTTCTGTCTTTGATCTTGAAGGTCTGTGAAGTGCTTTTTGATATAAATTCATCTACAGGTTTTGTCGTAGTTACTCCAGGAGTTTTGCAAGCTAAACAGCTGCTGCAATGGAAAACCCCTTTTTATTTGTCGCATTTCTATGAGCATTTGTCAAATGAGTTGCTGACTGCTGTTGTTGCAGCGTTTTTCTGCAGGCATCTATAAAGGAAAAAAAAATCACCACTGGAAAATAATATTATATTATAGGGTTTGTCATTCAAGAGTCTGGAGGGCCTACTTTAAGTTATATGCCGATCGACATTTACAACTCGCAGAGTAAGGAAAAATTATGTAAATACTAGTATACATGCAGCAAATGCACCTTACATGTTTATGACATTATTGACAATATATAAGTTTTCCATCTGTTGAAAAGTTTTTGTCAACTCCAATCTATTGTTCCAGTAGAGCATTTTTAAGCATTTACATTTAGGCATGATCTCTACTGTACACAACTACTGGAACATTCCTTAACACACAGGAAGTAAGCAGCAAAGCAAGTATACAGGCACAGTACACTATGAGTCTGACCACACACATATACATATGTGACAACGCCACCTTGGTGGATTCAATATACCCAAATCTGAAATCAAATTACAAAAGGCGATGCTGGAATTGACTGCTTTCTTTTTCCAAACATTTTCACAATAAATGTATATACTTTCAACTTAAATAACAGAATTAGGTCTTTTTTAGATTCCAAGGGGGGTATTCGAGCGCGTTAAAACTATTACCGTTTATACGGTAAACTTGCGCGTAAAAACCGTTAATACGGTAGTTTACTCGCTGAATTTTGAGCTGCGAGATGAAATTCAGCGAGTAATTACCGTATAAACGGTAATAGTTTTAACGCGCTCGTTCTTTCGGCGGCCGGAGCAACAATTGAATACCCCCCCTAACAGTCAAAATAGGTAATTTTAGGTCCAGTAGAAATTAAGTATGTTATTCACTGGTATATAAAACATAAAAGGTAGCTGAAATTTTTAATGTAATGGGAATAGATTAGAAAAGGTTAGAACCTAAGCATCCAGGGCATAGTTATCACATTCCACCAGGATGTAAAATAGTCCATACAGTCCTTCCACTCTTAAAGACAGAACTGAAGATCATGGACAATAGAGCTAGGAGAAGCAACATCCATATTAAAAATATGCTCAAAGGAACAAGCACCTATGGTGCATTCTCACTTCCACAGGGTCTTCCCTCATTATCTCTCCTATAACTCACCGGACACTAGTACAACCCATACACATCCAGATTTCCCTCCAGAGATGTGAAGTGCATGACCCATCAACTCATACCTAAATTGTGGCCGCAAAGCCACTTGGACTTCATTAGGGATCCTCATCTGCCCTATTGTATTGTGTAACCCTGGACATTCAGTCTCCTGCTATCAACCCTTTAAGGCTATACTTTCTCCAAGTCTCCTCAGTATTGGCTAAACCAGCTGGGACTATGTACAGTGCCTTTATTATCGTGACATTAGTTTTCAGCCTTCTCCACGTCTGTGTCTGGAAACTACCTCCCTGTGACCATCATCTCTCACTTCCAGCTAAGCTTCATCAGGAACTCCTCTCTGACTAGCCAACTTCCAGCCTTTTTGATCCGATCGCCAGAATAAGGTAACAGACATTATTATTTATACTGTTATTATGATACAATACCTCTGCAAGTGCCCAGGCTAATGACACTCAAAGCACCTCGCTGGGGTCATCATGTAGTCTGTTGCAACATCCGGTGCTGGATTTGGGCTGAAGTGCGGCCTAACAACTTTCTCGGCTGTCCGGGCCATATTTTTGACAGTGTAATACTGGTCAACAGCTGTCCCAAGCTCCTCAAACGACTGAGGGGAGCTTCAATCTCTGTAGTTACTGACTTAGTCTTGATAGCCAGGATTTCTAAAACTCTGACCAGTGTATTTCGGTTGGACTCCAACCAACACTTCGTTAATTTTGTCTGGTCTGCCATCTGGCCATGATGACACCACACTGTAAGAATTACCAAATGAGTGACTCCTTACTCTGGTCTGCTTAACCAGTTACTGTTCTATTTTGTCACAACACCATGACACAATCATTAAACATTCTGTGACAGCATGGACCTCCTATGCCACCCTGTCTCTTGTGCTGCCGGGGACAGGCTGGGCTTGCCTTGCCACCGTCCCCTTTTCTTTATCCCATATATGCCTCACCTGTCGCAGTAGAAGGAGTTTTTCCTGCTGCCACCACTAGGCTACATAGCGGCCCCTAGATCCGTGTCCTTATCGGTAGCTCTTACTGCTAGTGTACCTCCTTGCTTGTACACCTGGGCTGGTACCCCTGACCTCTCGCCTTCAGATCAGGGTTGCTATAGATGGTTCCCGCTGGCCTATCACACTGGGCAGAGCCAGGGGCGCCAAGAGGGGGGGAGGAGCGGGTACAAATTACCTGGGCCCGGACCTTCCTGGGAGGCCCTTGTCCGCACTATAGCTCTATAGGTAAAAAATATATGTATATATTTTTTAAAAATGTACTTTTTATATTTTGCTTGTAGGTGTTGTGCACATCTGCGAGTATGTGTGTGTGTGTGGAGGGGGAAATGAGTGCAGAACCGGAGTGGTCACTATCTACAGAGTGCAGGCAGGCTGCTGAAAAACTTCCTGTGCTGTACAGTGGAGAAAAAGGTAAGAAGATGTGATGAGGACGGGGCCTGTGTGACTAAAGGTACTGGGCAGAGAGGGGACATGTGTGACTAAAGGAGCTGGGCAGAGTGGGCATGTATGACTAAAGGTGTTAGGCAGAGAGGGGACATGTGTGAATAAAGGTGCTGGGCAGAGAGGGGGCATGTGTGACTAAAGGAGCTGGGCAGCGAGGGGGCATGTGTGACTAAAGGAGCTGGGCAGCGAGGGGGCGTGTGTGATTAAAGGTGCTAGGCAGCGAGGGGGCATGTGTGACTAAAGGAGCTGGGCAGAGTGGGCCTGTGTGACTAAAGGTGCTGGGCAGAGAGGGGACATGTGTGACTAAAGGACCTGGGCATAGTGGGTATGTGTGACTAAAGGTGCTGGGCAGAGAGGGGACATGTGTGAATAAAGGTGCTGGGCAGAGAGGTGGCATGTGTGACTAAAGAAGCTGGGCAGCGAGGGGGCATGTGTGACTAAAGGAGCTGGGCAGCGAGGGGGCATGTGTGACTAAAGGTGCTGGGCAGAGAGGGGACACGTGTGACTAAAGGAGCTGGGCAGAGTGGGCATGTGTCACAAACAGCACTCACCTGAGCCTGCGTGATGCGTGTGTGACACAGGGTTAGCCAAAAAAACAACTACCTGGGGGTAAATGTATGATGACTTTGTAGTGTAAATTTAAAGCGACGATGGCTTGTAAAGGCAAACTTGCCTTTACAAGCCATCGCCGCTTTAAATTTTCACTACAAAGTCGACGATTTCCGGCGAGTTGAAAAAATCGGACATTCATTAAATTGGACAATCATACATTTACCCCCTCGTCTGTCTAAAATGATTAAATCCTTCCCTATCTATGCCACACACTAGCTTTGCAGTACTAACTATGCCACCACCAAGGTTTTTTATGACAAGAGCTGACACTCTTATTTAAGAAGCCTTCGGTTCTCCCTAGCATTAATCTAACACAATTTACTTTAATCAGAGTTCACATAAACCACAATGTTCTCCCCGTTTCAATTATGTAGCGTCTTGACCAAACTGTCGCGTGAATTTGTAAGAACACAGAGACTTAAACTTATTAAGTGTAATTTAATATGGAAAATACATCCTCAATGCTTAAGATAAAACAGTTAATAAAAAGGCATACAAATATAATGCAATTGTTTCTTGTAAAATAAAAAGGATAAAACACAGAATTGATACCTCACTTATAATCAAGTTTCTGGTGCTGGGAGAAGCAGGAAAAATGGGACCCTCTTCAATCAAATTGACTCCCTCAGAGTGAACACCCACTTTCATTTTCACTACAGTTTTAAAACCAAGCTGCAGGGCCCACAGCCCCTCTTCCTGTGAGGTCAGAACCAACAGGACTGTAGAATGCAAATTAGGGTTTTATGATTCTGCTGTAGAGACAGGTTTTTGTCACTCTGTCCTAACTTTTCACCAGTATGACTTACAAACATGATTTTACCTCCACACAACATGTCATAAGTTTCCCTTCATCTGCATACCACACATGCCTCTGGTAAGTATGATATTGGAGAAAATGATATGATATTTTCCCGTGATCCTATTCAGCTTGAATCTGTCATTAACATATAACCCTGTCTCTGCAGTCGGCCTGTCTGGTGCCTCCCAAACATGTGTTAGATTTCATTGTCTTGAAAGAGATATCCTCAAAGGCTTTCACATTTGTGTCCTGCCATAAATGGTACAAGGTGCTACTCTTATCCTCCAGCCCCCTCTGGGTATTTTAACATAAACAAAACCAATTGATCTAAACAGCTTCTCTGAGAGCCATGTCACACTATTTCTAGGAATTAATTCACAAATACATATTGCAGATTTATGCCTAAAAAATAGCTTGCACATGACAGCATGTGTGACTAAAGGTGCTGGGCAGAGAGAGGACATGTGTGAATAAAGGTGCTGGGCAGAGAGGGGGCATGTGTGACTAAAGGTGCTGGGCAGAAAGGGGATATGTGTGAATAAAGGTGCTGGGCAGAGAGGGGGCATGTGTGAATAAAGGTGCTGGGCAGAGAGGGGGCATGTGGGACTTAAGGTGCTGGGCAAAGAGGGGGCATGTGTGAATAAAGGTGCTGGACAGAGAGGGAGAATGTGTGACTAAAGGTGCTTGGCAGAGAGGGGGCATGAGTGACTAAAGGTGCTGGGCAGAGAGGGGGAATGTGTGACTGAAGGTGCTTGGCAGAGGGGGGGAATATGTGACTAAAGGTGCTTGGCAGAGAGGGGGCATATGTGACTAAAGGTGCTGGGCAGAGAGGGGGAATGTGTGACTAAAGGTGCTTGGCAGAGGGGGGGAATATGTAAATAAAGGTGCTTGGCAGAGAGGGGGCATGTGTGACTAAAGGTGCTGGGCAGAGAGGGGGAATGTGTGACTAAAGGTGCTTGGCAGAGGGGAAGAATGTGTGACTAATGGTGCTGGGCAGAGAGGGGGCATGTGTGACTAAAGGTGCTGGGCAGAGAGGGGGCATATGTGAAGGTGCTGGGCAGAGAGGGGACATGTGTAACTAAAGGCACATTGCTACTAGTGACACCACTATTCTTGCTTTGAATGCAATTTAACTTGCAAAATTTACATACATCTGTGATTACTTGCATAGGGAGTCTACCTCCTTCTGTCTATCAGGCTCAACAGACATTTTGGTCACTGAGCAAAGAAAAGGTCTAATTAACATGAGATTACCTGTCTCTAGACAGTTGCAAAACCCAAACATGACATACTGTCTTAGAAGTTTATACATTACCATACAAAATACCAATATAAAAAGATAAATACATTAAAAATGATATACAGAGGATTATTGCGCTTCTAATTAAAATAAATATAATCAATAAGTTATTTCTATGTGGTCCAGCCACACTTAAGTTATTTATAAGTGATCCAGCCACACATTCCACAGCTTCCTGACACTAACTGAACCCGTCAGCCCTAGCTATTGTCCGGCTGTTATTCAGCATTGGAAGCCCCGCCCACCAGATCCCACAATCCTTAAAACTGTCTGTACCTTTCTCTTGTGAACAGGTCCTGTTCTGGTTATCGGACCATGGAAGATCAACCTCTTTTCCAATATCAAAATATCAAGGGACTAGAGATTATTCTTTTTTGCAGATTATATTCTTCTTATCCTCTGCTCTCCACACACCTCCTTCCTAAATTTATACAGAGTCCTATACTCATACTCTGATATGAAATTAATTATTCCACGTCTGAAACTCTTTTCCATATATGTCTTTTATAAAGACATAGAGGCACTATCCCAAAAATTTGAATTGAATAAAATTAAATACCTGGGGATTTACAGCACCAACATTGCCATGCTGGCCCTCTTTTCTGATGTCAAAGATGATATATAGCCATGGATTCAGTTTCTTTCATTCACATTTGGTTGGCTTATCCAAAATGGCATTCAAAACTATGTGTCAAAGAATTAAGGTAACTCTCTCTTTGGTAGGCCCTTTTTGTGCTCACTGCTTACAGATCCCATGCCTTGGTGCCCAATCTGATAAATTGGCCTTCCATATATTAAGCACAACTTATTCAGTTACAGCTAAATATTGTAGGAATCCTGCTGCTTCTCCTCTATAGTTTGTTCTGGCAAAGATTTTGTTTACTGCGTTCATGAAATAAAATAGCTTTTCAATTATGAAAAAGCAGACAAGATTAATTCAATCTGGGATCCTTGGTTTTTCTTTTGCTCCTCCAACCAGTTTGATTCCGTATATATTCTACCTTTTGTTGTTGGCCCAGTTTAAAAAATATGTGTTATTAGATTCTTTGGGGCATATTCAATTGACGGCGGGATCGGTGCAAAGCCCGCGCTCGAAAAATATTTCTGTTAATACGGTAATATCTCGCTGGATTTCAGCTCGCGGCTCCCTGAGCTGCGAGCTGAAATCCAGCGAGTAAATTACCGTATTAACGGTAATATTTTTCGAGCGCGGGATTTTCGGCGATCCCGCCGTCAATTGAATACCCCCCTTTAGGTCTAACTTATGTAAATTATTTTCTAATGGCACACTCCTCTCCTTTCTCCCTCTTTTTCATTTCCCTACCCCGACCCTTCCCATTTTTATACCAACCCACTTCTATTTATCTTACCAAGGGAAGACACTAAAGCCCCCATCCTAACTTCACCATCCTCACTATGGTCTTCTAATTCCTGCAAGTGTGAAGGGGTTCTGCAACAACGCAAAACGAGGCCTTGCCAGTACAATGAAATTGTGTGTCTCCTGGGGTTTTGATGGCCATTATTACCATTGTCTTTTTTAATATCGGTCTATTCTGCATCAGCATGCCAAAATCCTTAGCAAAACTAATTGTTTTATATAAGCTCACATTCCTTACCATTCTAAGGGAGGTATAAAAATTATGCCTCTTCTATTTACTTGACAGAATTTTGCCAGTACTCTTCCAGGGAAAGCAACCCAACAGTGCACTAATATGAAAGAAAACAGCAGATGGGCTGGAAAAACGATCATGGATTGTTGCCCAAAATTTTAACAAAACTGTGTTTGAAACTGCAAGCACATTACAAAAGATCACATTGGAACTGTGACCTTGAAGAACAAAATGACATCAGACATAAAAGCCGCCCATCAAAAGAATCAGTGTGTGCCGTACTTGGAAGGGAATTCTGCCTATAGTTCTGCTGACTTACAAGAGATATTAGATGATCATGCTGAAAACATTATAGAAGTAGAAGTAGAGTTTTTTTTAATTGGTTAGGAGCTATCAGGTCACAAATATCTGAGGGAGAATCCTGTAACTGTAATGGTGAATCTTGCATTAAAAATTATGATAATTTTCCCTTACTGGTTCAACTGGTGCTGATACTAATTATGAGCCTGATTCATTAAAGAAAGTAAATCCCGGTAAGTGCCGTATTGTTCATAAAATTGCTCTGCGTATGCTCACATCCGTCTGATTCGAGCTCTAGACATCTTTGAGTTATGTGATTTTAGCTGTATCACCTGCATTGGCTATAGGGCAGATGTAAGTGTCGATTGATACTGATGGTAGCAACTGTAAAAATGCATTTTATGTACAGTAGGCATTAATAACATCTTGATATATGTATGTCATGCAAAAAAAAGGAGAAAATTCCAATGTATTTTTTATTAATGATTAAGGTGTGTAACAAAACCGCACCCTTCTCATGGCACTTTTGTCACCTTCTGTTGCAAGAACACCCAGCAGATATCAGCAACACGAAAACTTCTTGTTTTAAATCAAATATATTTATTGTTTGCATCACAATAAATGGCAATTCTTCTGTCAGGATGACACCAGCAAGCAAACCGTTTTGCTTGCACCTCTTGGTGACCCTAATGCTTACTAGACACAGACCAGCTCTTGACTGACTGGCCAACTAGTTCAGCAACAGTCACCTCTAAAAGAGCACAACTCAAGATTAAATACACAGGTGTCCTCCCACAGGCTTGGGTGACTGACAGGCGACACTCCCACCTTGTCTTTAAAGGAAGTCTCCTCAGGTGCTCTGTAACGCCTATTCAGTACAGCCACCCTTATCAGCTCGGCTGCTAGCTGTGGATACAAACACGTTAAATCATGTAAGTGAATCACATTTTACATTTACTTTATCACATGTCTCAGACCTGTACATAACTGAACCTAAGCACAGTGCTACACCTGTATATAACTTGGTTTGCAGCCTTTTACCTGCAGACTGTTGGCTCCATAGCTAATTCCACTCTGAGAGGCCTGTGGAAAACCATTCCCATTGCCACAGGTGTTAATGTATTTAATATGTTTTTTATTTGTGAGTTGTGATGTTGCTTTATATATCTTGAAGGCAAAAGAATACCGCACCAGGTTTGTATAATAGGCACTGATAAATAGTAATAAATATCAATGATACCCGGGCAGACAGAAGACTTGCCCAGGAGGGTGCACTCTACACTGAAAAACAACTATGAAAAAAGGAACAGAAAAGACAGTGTATACAGAGGCACTCCTACAGTGCTTAAAACATAACTTTTAATATGGTAGTTAAAATGTCCGGAAAGTAAAGCGAAATAACATAAAAAAATAATAAAATATTGAATAAGTGTTTAAAATGCAAATTATATTGCAATGTCTCGTTAATCCTCACCAATATTATAAATGCTGCTGTAATAGTTTGGTACTATCAGTCAGGGTGTATTCTGTAATATTGGTATGATTGATATTGGGCAAATATAATTCGAAAGGTTTCCTTCAGATTTCTACCCCCAATATCCTGATAAATAGGTATAGCGGAATAATGTTTGATCAGTATAGTGTGTACGAAAGAGTTAAATAGCAGATCTTCCGTATCCACAATAAACTCTATTGTAAATACCAGCCTCAAAAGAACTCTATAGTATGCAGCCCAAT
Source organism: Mixophyes fleayi (assembly GCF_038048845.1). Lineage (NCBI taxonomy): Eukaryota > Metazoa > Chordata > Amphibia > Anura > Limnodynastidae > Mixophyes > Mixophyes fleayi. Next base: position 98,286,594 of record NC_134408.1, on the reverse strand, counting down.
CGCCCATATAAATAGAGACAATGTCTACAGTAGATTTTATTATTGATATCCGCCTCAGAGGACCGCTATGATATGCTGTCCGGTCACCGCTATAAATAGAAACAGTGTAACGAATAATCAAATGTGGCCGAGTGACGCTATAATCAGATATCCCATCTATAATCGTCACTAGAAAGGGGCGTTGGCTATTATCTCATAAAGCCAGTAATAAAATGCCACATAGATGTTCATCATATAATGGGCTTGGCTTAATAAATCATGGAGTCAATAGTGGTTTGGTTACTATCAGCCTATGTTAATCTGCTGTAAGTAACCAGCAAATTACAGAGGAAAGGAAAAACCCTAGTCAATAAGTATATTGAACAGGAAATAATATTCCCGGATATATAAGTTTCAAGCATCGCGGGGTTATGTGATGGTTCCCTGCCTATAAATTCTGGGAGGCAATTCTGTATAGAAACTATTGGTTGAGAGGATAAACGAGACAAGACGCCGACACGCGTTTCGCTCTTGGCTTTGTCATATACCTATACATATACCTATACATTGTGCATATTCTGCAGTGTATTGTTTATCTACATATGGCAAGTGCTGTATAGGCAGACCTTCAGACGTTCAGTTAAAAGAGACGCAAATTGCATTCACTTTACGTTCCTTGTTGAGCCATACTCTCTATGTTTAGTAGAGATGGGCGGGCTCGGTTCCCCGAGACCCGAATCCTACCGAATTTAGGGAATGCCAGTACCGAGCCGAGCACGCTCGGTACTCTCCCGCCCATTCGGATTCGAAATCGAGGCAAACCGTCATCGTGAGATATTCGTTTTTCTGAGCTCGGTTCTCGCGAGATTTGAAAAGCATAAATACCAGATTCCACAGCAATCCATCGCCATTTGACAGAGGGAGAAAGCAGGGTTAGGTCACACTGGCTTTATCAGCGCATTGACATTGATTGGTTGTATTCAATACCATTGTAATCAGTTGTTACTAGAGATGGGCGGGCTCGGTTCCCCGAGAACCGAACCCACCCGAACTTCGGCAATCCAAGTACCGAGCCGAGTAGGCTCGGTACCTTCCCGCCAATTCGAATTCCAAATCGAGGCGAACGTCATCGTGACGTCGTCGGATCCCGTATCTCGCGAGTTTTGTAATGTATCATGATTAGTCTGCTGTGTCTTTAAGGTGAAACAGGAAGGGGTTTGGCTGTCAGAGCAGTGTCTCCTCCTTGTCAGGAACTTATGCACTGAGCTGTACTGGAGATTATACTTAGCTATACACCAGTCTGATTTACATGTGTTCCCTTTACTGAACGCTCCGGTCACAACAAGCAAAGTACTGAGACCATGTCTGACTGACAGGTGAAGGTAAGTTAGTCAGGGTACTTTTATGTTTAGGACTTATGTAAACAGATCAGAACAATATCAACAGGTAATGATTTTCACACAATTTTTATTCTTATGACAGGAACCAAAAGAGTAGTAGTGGGAGCCTGAGAGTGAAAATGGTTATTTGTTATTGTGAATTATATATTTTCTTAGCAGATTACAATTTATAGTACTGTGTAGCCATCATGTCCTTCATAACATTATCATATGACATCAGTAGTTGGGAGAAAATGACAAAATATAAAATGTTTACAGTATGTAGAGACATAGATGGATATTGCATAAACTACAATGTATCCAATTTAATGTAATGTATCCAATTTATACATTAATTCAATCTGACATAAGTCATTTACTGAAAGGAAAGGATTTGACATGGTATTTGAAACTGGACTTGCTAGGAGCAATTGCTGCAATATGGTTGCATCCAAATTCAAAGAAAATGTCAGTTATCTTATAGACGCTATTACAAAATTAGTGGATAAATATATAAACAACCTGAGTGGTTGTACTTACTGAATGTACTGCAAACTGCTGTAAGACATCTCATTAACTAATAAAGCTCAGATTGCTACACTAAAAGCATTGATACCCAAATTGAGGATGCTATTTTGGAATTACAAGATGATGAGGATGTTGATGACAATGTTGTTGTTTGTGTACGTTCTGTACCGGTGAGTTTGTGACACTGGTGTGTGGCAATGTTTTCTAATTGTGATATAAACTGCATGGTCTTTGTGCCGTTGCTCTGTCGCTTAACATCCAGCCAGCTCGCTGCAGTATTTGGCTGAAAGTATATGAAAATAATATTGTGACCTGTGAGGTGGTCAAAATTGAATGGAAATGACTGCAAATTAGTGTTAGTGAGGTTAATAATAATGTAGGTACAAAACAATACCTAAATTATGTTATTTTAGGCTACAAAAATTTAATTTTTTAACAAATTGCAAAACAAAACCAAACAAAACCAAAACCAAAACACGCAATGGCGGTTTTGCAAAACCAAAACACAACGGTAATCCAGATCCAAAACCGAATGCAACACCAAAACACGGGGGTCATTGACCATCTCTAGTTGTTACAGCAGTAAGAGGAGAAGAGAGGAGGGTTTTTGTTCAGTTTCTGGCACTTAAAGTGCTGTTGGGGGTGTCCCCCATTCTTTTGCAGTAATTTATCTGGCTGTCCAAAAAGTCCTATTTTGCAGCAGTGCCCAAAAAATATATTTAGCACTGCCATTTGTTTTTGGGGTGTCCCCCATTCTTTTGCAGAAATGTATCTGACTGTCAAAAAAGTCCTATTTTGCAGCAGTGCCCAAAAATATATTTAGCACTCCCATTTGTTTTTGGGGTGTCCCCCATTCTTTTGCAGACATTTATCTGGCTGTCAAAAAAGTTCTATTTTGCAGCAGTGCCAACAAAATAATATTTAGCACTCCAAGTGCTTTTGGGGTGTCCCCCATTCTTTTGCATTAATATTTCTGGCTGACAAAAGTCCTGTTTGTTAGCAGTCTTAAAAAAATTATATATAGCACTCCCAAGTGCTTTTCGGGTGTCCCCCATTCTTTTGCATTAATATTTCTGGCTGTCAAAAGTCCTGTTTGTCAGCAGTCTCCAAAAATATTTTTTAGTACTCCAAGTGCTTTTGGGGTGTCCCCCATTCTTTTGCATTAATATTTATGTCTGTCAAAGTCCTGTTTGTCAGCAGTCTCCAAAAATAATTTTTAGCACTCCAAGTGCTTTTGGGGTGTCCCCCATTCTTTTGCATTAATATTTCTGGCTGTCAAAAGTACTGTTTGTCAGCAGTCTTAAAAAATTATATATAGCACTACCAAGTGCTTTTGGGGGTGTCCCCCATTCTTTTGCATTCATGTTTCTGGCTGTCAAAAGTCATATTTGTCAGCAGTTGTTAGAGATCGCGGCGGCCGCGGGCACCGCCGCGACTCTCCAGCATGCTCCAATGACGTCCCGGCCGTTGCTACGGTAACTGGGACGTCACTTCCGGTTTCCACGTCCCGGTTGCCTGGGCAACAACCGGGACGCTACAGATTCGCTGATGCCGCGCCCGGCCAGCTGGTTAATAGGCGGGCGCACGCGCACAGGGCTAGTTAGGTGAGAGCCAATCATGGCTGTCCAGGTGCCTAGGAGGCAGCTTGTAGAGAAGTCAGTTATTAGTATGCAGCTGCGCATTGCATTACGATTGGCCACCAGCACTTCTATCTTTTAGGCTTCTCCTGTGTGGGCTCCTCTCGGATTGGCTGCTTGAACTATTTAAGGCAATGAGGACTAAGCCTCATTGCCGGTTATAGCGTTCTGTCCTCAGTCCTGCTGCCTGCTTGTGCTATCTGTTTTGGTTCCTGCTACCTTGGATTTGACTACCCGTGTTTTGACCCCTGCTTGTTATTGGACCTGTGACCCTTCTCTTCTGACCTCGACCTTTTGCCTGGAATTCGGATTTTGCTTCTCTGCCTGTGAGTTTGACCCTTCGCTTGTCTTTGGATATTGCATCTGTGCCTCTGACCCTTTGACCTAGGATTCTTCTTAACTACAGTCCGCCAATCTCTCCACTTCTGGGAACTCCTTTAAGTCAGTATACGTTACTCGACCCTCGGTCGGCCCGCAGCCCAGTCTGTCCCCACCACTAGGGGCTCCAGCGAACACCTGGCCTTCAGAGTAGTTCCCGAGTTTCACTGTACTGACTTGGGAGTTCCTAACAGCAGTATCTAAAACAATTTGTAGCACTACAAGTGCTTTGGGCTCATAATTGATTAAAAGCAGTGCACATATGAGCAGAATCAGCAACCAGGTTCTGTCACCAGTCCTGATGGTAGTGTTCCCAGTACGTCATCTGGGAAAGGCGATGTCAAAGTACACAGTCTTTTGAAATCAGTCAAAAAAACACACACCCCAAAAATTTTTACCGTGTTGAAGCAAAAAAGAAGTGTAACTGAGGAAAAATTAAGTGCCGATAAAAAAAAAATTGCCAACATGCCATTCTACACACGCAGTGGCAAAGAGAGAATGAGGCCTTCACCTTTGTCTATTAGTGGCAGATCAAAAAATGTTACCGAGCCTACAAGTGGTGTACAACTACTGTTACGCGTCAAAGCCGAGCTGCAAGATAACAGTAAGGCAGTAGAGGATAATGTTTGCTCTGAATCACAAATGACACCAATCCCTGTGGAGAGACCATCCAACAGTGGGATGTCTAATCGTGAGCATTCTGTTAGTGTACCCTTAAAGAGGGGCCCTTTCAGCAGTTCTGCTGATGTGTGCCTGAACAGCCCGAGTGTAGCCGCTGATACACCAATTGAGGATGCCACTTTGGAAATAGAAGAGGATGAGAGGGAGATTTGTGTAGGCGACGAGGGCGCTAAGGAGGATGTTGATGAGGATTAGGTTGTTTGTGTCAGTCCTGCACCAGTGGCAGCAGTTCTGGCACGTGACAAGAAAAAGGCCATTGTCATGCCAGGCCATAAAACAATAAAATCCACTTCTTATGTGTGGAATTATTTCTACCCCAATCCAGACAATGTCACTCACCGGACCGTGAGTTCCTCTTCACTGGTGCGTAACTCTCCAGTATTCCTGCCAGCACCTATCCTGAACCGTGGCCACCCGCCATCCTGATGGTCTGTGCATGCGCAGTTCCTAAGAACTCTTCTGACCTTTGCTTTTAGTTAATTGGTTGATCAGGCAACGCTCCCTATTTAAAGCACCTGTGTTCATTACCTCGTTGCCTGATCTTGGAGTCTCATTCCCTGTGAGTCTCTGAAGGTGTTCCTGTGTACTTCTCTGTGTCTTCAGCTTCCTGCTGATTCCTGCTCAACTCATTGCCGGTTTCCAGACCGCTTCAAGTCTCCTGTGTTCTACTATGTCTTCAGTTCCCTGCTGATTCCTGCCGGTTTCCAGACCACTACAAGTCTCCCGTGTTCTACTATGTCTTCAGTTCCCTGCTGATTCCTGCTCTAATCATCTGCGGCTTCCAGTCCGCTATTACCTCCAGTGTTCTACTCGTGTTCGCTATCTCCAGTGATTCCTGCATTGCTCATCGTTGTTCTACCCATGTCAAGTTCTCTGCCTGTGTGCTGACCCGGACCCTGATTACCGCTACCACTCACCTGTGGTTTCTTTACTCGTGCTGGCGTGCAGCCGCTCAGCTGTTCCTGTATCCTCTCGTGGACAGCCTGCTCAACTGAACCGCAGTATGCTTACTTTCTATTGACTGTATTCGTTTACTGCATATCCGCTTGGACTGTTCTCCACTTACCCACGGAATCCTCTATCTCCCTGAGACTGTGTTATTACTCAGCATATCTGCTGGGAAGTTTACCTCTTTGTTCAGTCGTGAGATACATATGCTAATTGACCTTCTGCTATTAGCCTGGATTCCAGTAGTAAATTCGTCTCTGTCAAGCAGCGCCTGCCACACCAACATAGACTTGTGCATATTGTTTGGGATCAAGTTCCTTGTGCTCTCAGTGTCTACATTCTATGTTTCCACTCATCAACACTTTACACCTCCTCACCTATTAAGCAGTGGTACAACTTGCTATACGCAGACCACTGACTTCCCCGCTACCTACCTGCACCTGGGCAAGTCTTCTCACCATAAGCAGTGGTACAACTTGCTATACGCAGACCACTGACTTCCCCGCTTCCTACCTGCACCTGGACAAGTCTTCTCACCATAAGCAGTGGTACAACTTGCTATACGCAGACCACTGACTTCCCCGCTACCTACCTGCACCTGGACAAGTCTCTTCACCATAAGCAGTGGTACAACTTGCTGTACGCAGACCACTGACTTCCCTGTTACCTTCCTGCACTTCTTCACGTCCATCAAGATCCTCGTGTTCATATCTACCTAATCATTAACCAGATTGCTGCTAGTCATTGACTTTTCTATTTGCATCCTCTCACCATCTGCTGAGTCATATGTTCAGCTAGTCACCCTGCTACCAGAGGACCACTGTGTAACCCACACTACTCTGGTAAGATCATCATCTGGTGATATCCTGGGCAAAGACTCCTAGTGCCCGTGACAGACAACAACTGTATAGCCATTTGTAGTGTATGTCAAGCCACAGTCAGTCTAGGGAGGGACCTTAACCATCTTGGAACCTCGTCTATGTTACGCCATTTGACGAGAGTTCATGACAAAGTGTTGGGAAAGGCTGAAAGTTCTTCCAAAAAAATTACAAGCACTCCATCATCAGCTAGGACCCTCCACTCACCGACATCCCAACAGCTACAAAATACACCCACCACACCAACCTCATCAATATCCTCAGTAGCGCTCGGAGTTAGCCCTGCATCCCACTTATTAAGGCTGGATGACTCCTGCACTATTATTGATTCCTCTGAAGAAAGCATTAGTCCCACTGCTGCTGCTGTTGCTGCTGCTGGTGGTGAATCGTCAGCCCAGAGAAAGGGCAAGAAAAAGAGCAGTCCTACATTTCAACAATTAACTGTGAAACAATCATTTGCTAGGGGAAGCAAATATGACAGCAGTCACCCAGTCGCCAAGCGAATCACAGACGCCATGGCTGCCATGTTAGTGTTAGATCTGCGTCCAATATCCACAACAAATGCAGCTGGTTTTTCACAGTTAATTGAGGTATTGTGTCCCGCTTTACAGAATTCCATCACAACACCATTTTTCACGTAAAGCTATTTCACAACTCTACCAAAAAGTGTGTACAAATGTAGAGATTGCGCTGAAAAATGCCATTCTGCCCACTTAACCACAGATATGTGGACAAGTGGAAGTGGGCAAACCAAAGACTATATGACTGTGACAGCCCACTGGGTTGGTCATTCACCTTCACCAGCAGGAACAGCAGCAGCATGTACACCACTACGTAACACTTGTCACTGGCAGGCCACTTTTTGTATCGCCGGCTTCACTAACAGGCATACAGCTGACAATTTGTTACGCAAACTAAGAGATGTGATTGATACATGGCTTATACCACTTGGACTCTCCCCAGGATATGTCATTTCTGATAACGCCAACAATATTGTGCGAGCATTACAGCTGGGTGATTTCCAGCACATACCCTGTTTTGCTCACACCATCAACTTGGTGGTGCAGAGCTTCCTAAGAAATAACCGTGAGGTGCAGGAGATGTTTTCGGTGGCCCGTAAAATTTCAGGCCATTTCAGGCATTCTGCCACAGCATGTAGGAGATTGCAGCAGCTCCAAGAGCAGTTTTACTTGCCCTGCCACCAACTTAAGCAAGAGGTGGTAACTAGGTGGAATTCCACCCTGTACATGCTGCAGAGGATGGAGGAACAGTGCAAAGCCATCCAAGCCTATTGCACAAGCCATGACATTGGGAAAGGAGGGGCCATGTATTTCACTCTTGCACAGTGGGGAATCCTTTCAGTGTTGTGCAAGGTGCTGAAACGATTTGAAGTTGTGACGTGTGAAGTGAGTGCAGATTCTGCTAGTTTGAGCCAAGTGATTCCTTTAATTAGACTATTGGAAAAGCAGCTTGAGAAACTGAAGGAGGAGATGAAAGCAAGCAATTCCGCAAAGTAAGTTGGCCTTGTCGATCAAGTACTTAATTCGCTTCACAATGATCCTCGAGTTATTAAGATCTTGAACTCGGATCAGTATCTTTTGGCCACTGTGCTTGATCCAAGGTTTAAGACCTACATTGAGTCTTTGCTTCAAAATGAACGAGATGTGAACTTTTGCAAGGAGCTATTGCTCAGCAAGTTGTCCGCTGAACTGGGCCTTGGCTTGACGACGTATCCTCCTTCAGTTTCTCAAGCAGCTGCTGCTCGTAAAAAATTTAATTTTTAAAAAAGAAGCAGGGAAGATGCAAAGGGCAGACTAGAGCAGTTTAACATCTGGGCTGGTTTGAAGGATTTTTCTAGAAAATATGTGACCTTGCCCATAACTCCATCCAATATGAGTATTAACATGAAAAGGATGGTGGAGGATTATTTTCATGAGGTAATTGATATGGAAATGTCAGACAGTCCCTTTCCTTACTGGGAAGAAAAGCAGGCCATTTGGAAACCCATGTACAAACTTGCTTTGCAATACTTAAGCTGCCCACCCTCCAGTGTGTACTCTGAACGAGTGTTTAGCACAGCAGGGAACATAGTCAGTGATCGCCATAGAAGGTTACTTCCCAAAAATGTGGAGAAAATGATGTTTATAAAAATGAACTACATCTTCCATGAGGAAGGCCTTCACCATCCAAGACATCCAAGCACTGACTGTTCTCTAATGGCGGATTCAAGCAGCGATGAATTGATAGTCTGTGATGATGACGTACACACTGATGAGGGTGAGCATGAAGCTGAAGATGATGACGATAACATCTTTTTAAAACTTTCTATGTAAGTGTAGGGTGCAATCTACCCCCAAAGAGGAAAGGGACTTGGGGCATTTCCATATCACGTACCGTCTTGAAAGGCTGCTGTTTGGGCAATTTCTCCTTAAGGGTAGGGTGTCATACACAGAGTGACCCCAAACTGTTTTTGTCCATTTCTCTTAATATTGTACAGTCTATAATGGCTGAATTGTTTGGTATTTTATACAAGTGGAGGGGGGCCTAGAGAGACCGAAGCCAAACTGGCTTTGTCCATTTCTTTACATATTTAAGTAAAGTGTAGGGTGTAATATACATCCAAAGACGATGGCTGCATTGCCAATATTCATAGATGGAGAGGAAAACAATCTGGTTTGTGTGTCGAATTAATGAAGGCCTACCAGGAATTAAACTGTTTTTGGATAATTTATTAGCTTTACAATTTCATTACTTATCCAAGAAACAGGTGGAGCACTAAATTTGGTTATTTTAGCCCCAAAAACATTGATTTTTAAACAAAATAGCAAAACGAAACCAAACAAAACCAAAACCAAAACACGCAATGACGGTTTGGCAAAACCAAAACCAAAACACGACGGTAATCCAGATCCAAAACCAAAACCAAAACACGGGGTTCAGTGAGCATCTCTAATGTTTAGTTAATTATTTGTTTTGTACAGATGCAAGTTGAAGCCACAGAGGTCTGTATCAAAGGAATAGGGGTGTGTATGTATATGTGTATGTATTTGTATGTGTGTGTGTGTGTGTGGTGGGCAAAGTATATAATATCCAGACCTGATTATCAGCCTGCGGATAATAATCACACTGTTCCAGAAGAAGCATGATTATTATCCATTAACTTTGCAGGGTGTTAGTACTTCTTACTGTGTTCCAGCATCCATCTCCATCCCTGTTAATAAGGGGCAGCGCTAGGCGAAAGCGTCCCCTGCTGTAAGTAATTGTGTTCATTGGTTCTGTGTGGCAATCTAGAATACTGTAGCCTATTATATATATTTGACACTTGACTTACCTTAAATGACACTGGCATGGAAGAGCGTATATACAACCAGGTGCACTATTTCCCTTAGCCACCTACTATTTTGGAGAGCCATACTTGAGTAAGTACGTGCTTTCAGGCTTTCTCCAGGCAGTCAGTTTATCTACAGATGGGTTAAAAATATATATACTTTAGGAAATATGCTTACATTCAAAACTCGATACAAAAATAGCCCTTGATCAACTGAAATTTTACGTATAACGTTCAGCTGTGTCTTCTATTAGCCTGCAGGCTCACAAACTGATCATAGAGTGAGGTGAGTTACCTTCAGTAGTTACGAACACAGATTATATCAAGTCTTCTCACATGTGCAGGGCCGTAACTAGGGCTTTTCAAGAGGAGCGACTGCCCAGGGCACAACTTTAAAGGGGGGCACACAGTTTATTAATATTTTAGGTTAATTTGGTTAAAATTGAGGACTAGGAGGGCGACTGGTTTCCCTCTAATCCCAGGTGCTAAGATTCTATGTTACAGCTCTGCATGTGTGAGTCTGCAGGCAAGCGGAAGGCATAGCAGCTGGAAAAGAGATGAAAGGAAAACAACCCAATCATGATTGGAAAAATGTAAAAAACTGTTTTTGAATTGTGCCAACCCAAGATGGGCAGCTTGATGCAAACAAGAGGATGGGGAAAAGTATCCCTTTAGTTAGCCATCCTCAATTTTTCTGACTATAAAATTAGCAGATAATTAATATGCTATGTATTTTTATATTTGATTTAATAATATAATGTTTGGTAGAAGTTTTATTTTATACCTATATCACCACATTACAATTATACTAAAAACACAACTCATAATGCATTAGTACAAATCTAAAGCCCTCCCATGACTAAACTTAGCAAGCAATCCTTCTGGGTGCGAAAAGTCTAATGAAGTTTTATCATTATTTTGTGTCCCTCATGTGCTGAGCTCTATTTTTATTGTGTCTGTCATAAACAACAAAATGATGTTAGTTCATTTAGATGTAGCATATTTATTATCATTAAGGCAGGCCATTCTTGCCAAATGCTGCAATCTGTCAGGAACACGAGATAAATGTTGCTTTTTTCTTCCATCTGTACTGTTAAATCTGAAAACATGGTACATCATAGGACCACAGATATTAATGCCAATAAAAAGATGAGATAAAAAAAATATTGGAATTAGAAAAACAGTGAATTTGGTATAGAATAAAACTGAAATGTGTGAACAAACTCCCTTTAGAGGAATAGTTTATAAATTGGTTTTATCTTTCCTTAAATAGACAGTGAAATATAGGGCCTATTTGTAGATTGTTGAGTGTAGGGATTATGCCTTCTTTTATATATGAATGCTGTTTGGGATAAGCTGCATAGGAAAATAATATGATTGCAAAAAAACAAAAAACAATGCTCATAGACAGCTAAAATTATGCAACTATAGAAGATATAATTGATATATGTAGCAAAGTGTCTGACTCTAGCATGAGTCCATCTATGCTCCTATAATGACAATAGCCACTAGACTTTTTCAACTTGAGGAGATAAGCTTGTGATCCAGTGCTGTAACCCATTCCTGCATTTAAATATATACAGGGCATGCTTTTGAGGGTTCCACACAGAGCCATGTACTTAACAGGTCTGGCGTCCACATCACTTCTAGGGTATGACAGGTATTATAGTATTACCGTGGATTGGTTGTACTATAATAACGGTGATACCCATGGTAATACTTAGGGCCGTAACTAGGGCTGTGCGACAGGGGCGAGTGCCCAGGGCGCAACGCAGGAATGTTTTAGGTTCATTTGGTTAAAATTGAAGGCTAGAGGGGCGGCATTTGTCTTTCTCGCACCGCTAGAATTCTAAGTTACGACTCTGGTAATACTATACTAAAGCATTAACATGTATTACCATGGATCCACAATGCAAAAGAAATGTTTATTTTTCCTTTAACTTCTCCTTTAACTGTTGCTGTGTCAATAGATCACACCTGCAATGCTTAAGGGGAGGAGCTGTTTTGCAAAATCCACACTATTCTTGTTTGTTGTGTTACATACTTGACTACTTTGAGAGATCCCTGAAAGGGTTGTGGTGGGATGGTGGAAAGGAGCAGGACTTGGTGAATTGCACCATTTGGCCCCAACTCCATGACAAAATGCAATATTTTTCCGTGGGGGCGAGGCCAAAATTACGCGATGCGCCATGAGGCCTGTCAGTGACAGGATGCGAGAGACTTGCCTGCTCTCCCAGCTGCTCCAGCTTGTCACCCCCTCATCCAGAAAGAGGACACTCACTTAAGGAGACCCATATCTGCAGAGCAGAGACTCATTGCTATCCTACAAATTTTGGGCACATGAAGGACACTCAGTGGCGCATGCAGGGGGGGTTTCTGGGTCTCCGCTAAAAAAGTGCCCTATATAGCGGCACTGTACTACACTGTACTATACAGCAGCCGTGGCGCTGTCAAAGAAGCGGCACTGTCAAAGAGCTACCGCGCATGCGCCCGCTCTCTCGCCTTTTATTTTGTTTTTCCGGTGGAGGGGAAACACTCCCTTAAAAATGCTCCGTGCGCCCCTGACACTGGCTGATGTCAAGTACAGCACAGCAATTTCACTGCAGGCTCTGGGTTTGATCATACCTGAGACATGTGAGGCTATCATACAACTTCTCCAGGGACAATATATGAAGGTTAGTGAGAGTCTGATTTAAAACATTTTTTTTTAATTAAAATAGAAACTGAACATATTAACATATTAAAAGCAACTGCAACAATATGTGTGTATATATATATATATATATATATATATATATATATATATATATATATATATATTTTTAAAACTTAAAATATTTAAACTAACTCAAACACAAAAATATATACATATATAAATACTGGGTGTATATTTAACACGCAGCAAGCACTTTCACTGTATGCCAGCATACAGAGGAAGACCTGCTTGGTGCCCTCAAGGCATGAGGTGTATATTCCCTGTGTTTACGTGGATTTCCTCCGGGTGCTCCGGTTTCCTCTCACACTCCCAAAACATACTAGTAGGTTGAATGGTTGCTATCAAAATTGACCCTAGTCTCTCTGTATGTGTGTGTGTGTGTCTGTGTTAGGGCAGGAATTGATGTGAATGAGAGTGCTGCGGAATTAGTGGCGCAATATAAATAACTTGATGATGATGATAGGAGGAATATCTGCACAGTAGAGACTGTTTGCCACTTTTTCCCAGCAGCAGGAAGCACTTCCACTGTATGCCAGCATAAAGTGTAATTGCAAACTCAAACTTTAATAATAAAAATATAAACATGAAAGTCACAGGTATCATAGTTCGATGGTTTCCAATTAGGATGGACTTCCACTACATTGCAGCATACTTGCGCTACTGGTTGATGTGTAAGTCCTATAGGCAGGAGGGGTACTGGTTTTACTTCCTATTGTGTGTTATTGCCTGTGGGGAGAGAGCGGCTGAAATATATGGGATGGGTCTGGCCGGAGTAAATCTGGTTCATGTGTGGAGGGCAGTCTGTCAGTCTAGTGTGTTGTGTGATTTTCCCTCTGAGCGCCATATTGAGCACCTCATTAACTAAATGGTCTACCTCCAGTCTGCTCCAACTGGCAGCCATTTCATTTTTTTTGGTTACTGATGATCGCAACAGTTCACAATTGTCAGCCTCCTTTTACATTAAATGTTTTGCAGTTTCTACTATCTAACGAGTCAGGATGTTGGTTTGTTTAGGCTCATGTCTCCTTTTCTTTCCCCTCTTGCCATTTTTATGTCCTTGTTGCTGGGTGCAATGCTCAGTGTCCTGCATAGGTTGCTGTGTGGTTGGCTGTGTGGTCTGAGGGCTACATTCTGTCTGCTGGATGAGAGGCGTCGTCATCATAGATTTCTCTGCCACATCACACAATCCTGCCTCAGTGAAGACAGATGGCTGTTTAATAAAAACACAAATGTAAATAGATAGTATGATAATAGATGCATGTATTGATCTAACATTACAACAATCTTTGTTTTGCAGATCCCATCAACGGTCCAAAAATGACAAATTATGGCTGAATATTTTGACAAATTGTGGAATTTTCCAAACTGTGGTGGGGCAATAGATGACAAACATTTAAGAATTATGCCACCCTTTAACAGTAGATCCTATTTCTATAACTTCAAGGGATTCTACGGCATTATCCTGTGTCCATAGTGGATGCCAAATACAAATGTATCTTTGTGGACATTAGTAAAAATGGAAAAGTGTCAGATAGTGGGGTATTGTAAAAGATGCCGTTCCCAGATGAGAAATGCCAGCAAAACAGCAAAAATAAATATGGAGGAGTATTTGGAATATTTCAGTAATGTCTGCCCTGTTTCCTGGCAGAATGAGATGTTATAATCTATATACGTTGAATTCTGTTTTGGAAGTATTCATGTTTATCAAAATATAAATAAATATTTTATGCATGCATGATTTTGTGTGTTTACTTACTATGCCACTCCCTGGTATGTCTTCAGTTTCTGGAGGAACAGGTGAGGAACTACTGTCCATCAGGGGAGTTTGCTTGTTCACGGCCTGGTTATTTCCTGGTCAGCCATGAAGTGCAGGAGGTCAAAGTACCACAAACTGGTTACATACACATCTTTAGCCTCTGTCCCAGATCTTTTGGAGTACTCCAACTTATTAAGTTCCTTCTTGAACACAGTCCTCATGTTTTGGATCTTCCCCTTGACCCAATCTACAGTAGCCTTTGGATAATGGGGAAGGCTCACTCTCAACAAGTCCTCATAAGCCAAGATCCTCTTCTGCCTGTTGGAATATTCTTTTGACTTGGATTGCCACAAACAGGGATGAGGTCTGTAGACTTTAATGAAGTCCTTCATCAGCTCAACAATCTTGTCAGATGTCATCCTAAAATTTCTGTAAAAAATGATAAAACATTTATTATAATATTTCCATATACACACAAACAAACAGTCAAAATAATGTCTCATATAATGAAGTACTTATTTTTCTATAATAGTGCTAAACATTGTTATTAAAAGCGTTAATCTATTCATAAGTACAAAAACTAAATAAAAATAATGAGAGGGAACATAGCCAATGTGGACATAAAAGAGGAAACACAGACATAGGAATTGGGGAAACAAAAGAGGAACCAAAAGAAGGTAATTAAAAATCATTAAAAAGCTAAATAACATAAGTTTGACCTGTGCGTATATATTGAACATTGGCATCTATATTTCAGTGGGTATGGACCATCACGGTAGCATGGCTGGACAAACCCAGACGGGACATAGGCACAAAGTGATTTCAAGCAGTGTCCAAGGTGAGCGAATGCTAGTTGTTCAGGAGAGTGTTATGAAACACAATATTTCATTGTTAAAAAAAAACTAAATTATGGTTTCTCATTTAGATAAAATTGTCATTTGAGATCAAAGTTCAGAAGAAGAAAAGCAGGGGTCAAGCATGAATAGTTCTCCAGCATCCGGGGCGTTGGACCGGCGTGTCGGAGAAGATGGCAAAACTGAACAAATATTTCAATGAATTGAGTGCAAACATAGATGAAGAAAGAAGAAGAAATTCCTCAAACTGGAGAAAAATTAAAACTTACTCTCTCTCTCTCTCTCTCTCTCTCTCTCTCTCTCTCTCTCTCTCTCTATATATATATATATATATATATATATATATATATGTACATGTGCTTACATTTTACATTTCATGATGAATGAATTGACTTTTGTCCACTTCACACACTGTGGCACAGATGTAGGGTATACACAGGTGTACCGAACCGTGGGTATAAAATTTAGCTTCAGAGGGGAAATTTATACTGTGCATATCAATTATATATATATATATATATATATATATATATATATATATATATATATATATTGTGATTATTATGTAGTATATCTAATGACTAATTTTTTATTTCTGTTGAATTCATGTATGACAATGTATACTGTATGTAACCTTGTATTGTAATCTCAACATGTGTTTTGCTAGATGACATGAGTTTGAACTTATGCAAATATCATTAATCTGTTGAAATAGCCAGACCAGGGAGAGATAGGATCTTGGAGGAGTTTGAAACCCCAAAATTGTAAACCATCTAGCCAAGCAGAATAAGCAAAGGTGGAAAATCAGGTCCTGTGAATATTCCGATCTCAGGGCATCCCTAGCTCACTTCGAAAAGCCCTGTGACATTTGGGAGATGAAGTCCTTATTAACAGCTAAACTCCAAAGGTGGGGGTGATAGCTATGTGGCAAAAAGGTTTAAAATCGTCTGACTTAGACAATAGTATGTTCATTTTCATGAGGGGTCTGTCAAGACTGAAATGTCCTATTTTCCTCAATTGTGTTTCCTCCCACACCAGGGGGTAAATGTATCAGTCTCCGGTTTCTTTAACTCGCGGGAGTTCGGCGAGATGACAGCTAAAATTTAAAGCGACGCTGCCTTATAAAGGCAAGTTTCCCTTTACAAGGCAGCGCTTTAAATTTTAGCTGTCATCTCGCCGAACTCCCGCGAGTTGAAGAAACCGGAGATTGATACATTTACCCCCAGGTCTTAACCAGTAAGTAGTAACTCTGATTTTATTTACTATTTTATTTTCTGAAACTCATTTGTGTAACATATTGTATGTCTGTATTTCATTTTTGTAAATAAGCCTTGGAAACATTTATCAGATTAAATAAATTTAATCTAATGTATTCTCTTTGATTCTTTGTGAACTTACAAAGCCCATGGAGGCTCATGCTACATGTATATGTGATTTAAGTGTGAAACATTAATAAGTGGTTCGGGTGAACGTAAGGACACCATAATAAATCCTTTGTGGTGGCAGAAATGGTGTATTCATTGCTATGTGACTAAGTTGATGTCAATCATGGCCAGCTGTGCAGATTGCTGTATCTAGGACAGGCTGGGTGTTTGTGATAGATATATATATATATATAAAAATAAAACGGTATGATAGGAGGCAAAATTACAGGTAGATAATACAGAATGAAAGAAATGGACACGTCACATGAGTAAATAAATGAAACTTTATTGAGAATATGTATTTGTACATGTGGTTACAATACATGTTGTATATGCTTGCATAAAGGAACACATAGCTGAAATATAGAGCTTGTAAGAACATTTGTTATTGATTCTCTATAAAAAAAAATCACAATTTCCAAGTTCTTCACATTTAGACAACGCAACACGTGGGAGACGTAAGAGACAACATCATGAATGTAAATATACACGCCCAGAAAGGCGCCACTGTTGAAGGAACTATTAGCAGAATTGTCTGACAGATGGTCATGAGTACAGATACACTGCAGAATTTGTACAACATTATTCCAACGTTTATAGATACGCTACGATGTACAATAAAACACGATCGTGGAAGTGTACACACTAATGCAATATCGGACCTAACAGTCGTTTATCTTGTAATAGGCCCGATACTTGGGTGAAAAACCTGTAGTGTGTACCCAGCTTTACAGTATGCTGTACCCATTAAAGAAGTGTGTTGCATCACTAAAAGTTTCTTTTTATCTCAAACTAAAATAGCAAAGAGCGTAGAAAGATACCAGCATGCATTTCAAATACATTGTTCCTTTCAGATAAATAACAACATATTAGCATTCTGTTAAGCAATAACTATCACTCAGTCAAACTGCTGTCCCTGTACACTGATTTTTACTGCTTGTACATAACAGAAAATAGTTGTTTAGGAAGGTCCCTTTACTCTTAGGTGGAACAAATTTAATTGCTAGCAAGCTGTCATTTTCTTGTGTAATTGAGGCATCAGTCACTACAAACGAGAGCTGAATTTCACTGTAGTAATGTGCAATTTGAAATCTATCATAACAATGAAATGCTCCTGTAACTACACTTGTTAATATATTTTACTGATCTTATTAGTTTAACATGGGAAATTATAGTTCACATCAAGTGTGGAGAAGGGAAGAAGACTTGTTGAATTGATGCAATCCAATATGTTGTCTCCCCAGGGATCTCAAAGATAAAAAAAAAACAAAATTAAGCAAAAGTGAGAAATGCACTTACACTAATAATGATATAAACTCCTTATTCTAAAGCAAGAAAGCGCTATTTTTCAGTTCTGCCAGTTCTAACATTACATTGTAATTAGCCTCTTAGAAATGTGTGGGGCTCCAATATAGATGTCCATTAATAACCACTGATGTTGGAAAGGCTGTTCCGCCTACACGTGCTGTTTAATTATGCTTAGAGTTCTTCATTTAAACAGACAATTATGGAAAACAGGTGGCTTCTAACTCACAGATAATGAATAGATGAATTTCAGTACATTTTCCTATTCCCCAACGTTTGCTTTTTCATTCTTTCTCTGCAATACATTTTTTTTTCACTGAAGCTCTATTTGTTCTTATCAGTTATGGCCTTAATCAGGACTCGGCTGACTTTTTCAGTGATTAATCCTTTTGGCGCCAGAGGGACCTGCAATACATTGCCAAGAAAAAAGAAACCTTTTAATAATGTGCTGAGATATTTAACCTTTTTAGTGAAGATGATGCTCAGCAGTACTGTACGTTTCTTAAAGGTAGTGGGTTAAAGCAGAGCAACTATGTAGGAAGTCCACACAGTGAACACCCTTATGTACAGTATATTCTCTATGACTGTCATAAGAATGCATTCAAAGCTGCAATTGATCCATAGAAAATTACATTTCTAGAAATTAACAATTTGTATTATAAACTTTACTTGGGAGACCAAACAAATGCAATTTTTTTTTATGGACCGTAGTCTAAATTATCTAGGATCACACTCGAGTTGACACTAGTTAGTAAAATTAGTAATTCATGTGTATAAGCTGTATTCCCTTGGTTTATCACTTCTCAAGGACTTCTAACAATTTCCTATATATTATTTCTTACTTATGCATATATAGTGTCTTTTTATGCATATGTGTTTAAATAAACGATAATAATAATAATACATATTATCGTGAACATAGAGAACTTACAGTTATAAGGGTTAACCTATGACATAATCATAGGGAATAAGGCCTAAATCATAACTGCAGGGTAAATATGGTATATCAAATGAATCCATTGATAAATTGAGCTACTAAAGTGTAAAATGTGAAGTCAGAAAGTCTGTTGTATTTGTATTTGGTGCACATCTCAGTGTTAGAAGATAGCAGTGTCACCTGTAGCAGCTTCAAAGGCCCCTTTTGTGAGCTATATCCTTGCCTGGGATGGAGTTTTGACACCTGAATAGACTTTTAGGAACTGCTAAGCATGGTGTCTGGCTCAAAGAGCTGACTTGGCTATATTTTATATAGACAAAAATAATTCAGTTTTAAAATATGCCACTTAAAATCAATAAAAGTAGTGATCAATCAACCACATATTCCTCAATAGCATGATGAAGGGCAGCTCATATGTCAAATTATGATTTCTGCCACACAGTGAAGTTGAGGATTACCTTAATTTTGCACACCTGTACCTATCATTTTCTAAAGAGAAATGGGCTTATGGGCCTCTATGGATATCTTTTATTTAGAGTATCATCCAAGTAAATAGAGAAGTGTTTTAGGCGCTTAATAGGAGCATAGGTTGAAAAACGCACGTCTATTTGGATATGGTTGTAAGGGTGACAGAGTCAACCAGCAATGTTATACGATTATTTTAGGCTTCCAGTGCAATATCTTATAGTTATCTCCATTGACACTCATCTGCCATACTGTTTTTCAATCTACCACTGGGTATAGGTCATTGTGTAAGACAAGACATCTTATCTGATTCGTAGAGAACTTAAACTAATCCATTTCCCAAACTTCATGAGTACCTTGTCTGCTGCTACTATTTGACATCCAGAAGGCCTCTGTGTGCCTTGACTGGACCTACTTATTTGAAACATTGGTTTTGTTTCCTCATCTGTCTTTTGTACATGTTCTCATTTTGATACTATTCAGATTGACAATGGCACAATTTTATGGCAATCAAGACCCTGGTGCGTGCAGGGCCAGTGCAAGGTTTCATGGCTCCCTAGTCAAAGTTTCAACTACCCCCCCACACCAAATACTCACTTTCCAGACCCTCACACACTTGACTTTTGTAAAAATAAAAATGATAAGACTTACCTTCACCAGCAGTCCAGATGCAATGATGTTTGATGCAGGATTTTTAGAGGTAGGGTATCCAAGTGTTAGATCTCGGAATAAAAAAGTTAACGCAATAAGCTGACAACAGACATTTTTGTGATGATTTGAGCAATTGTCTATATATTATGCACATTCATTGGGAATTTCTTCCGTTATTGGTCAAAATAGAAATGAGAAGTAATCAGAATAAATGGCCCAAACATGTCCCTTCATCACACAGTTTCCCCTTCATCACACTACTGCCCCCTTCATCACACTGGGACCCCTCCATCACACTATTGCCCCCTTCATCACACTATTGCCCCCTTCATCACACTGGGACCCCGTTCATTACACCACTGCTCCCTTCATCACACTACTGCCCTCTTCCTCATACTGTCCCCTCTGCATCATACTGCCCCATTCCCTGCATCACACTGGCCCCATGCATCACCTTTCTCCATGCAACACACTGTCCACCTGCATCACATTCACCCTCCTGCATCCATTGCCCCACCCCCCATCACACTGTCCCCCTGCATTACATTGCCCTGCCATATAACAATGTCCCCCCTCCATCACAATGTCCCCTGCCATCACTGTTCCCTCCTACATCACAATGTCCTCCCTCCATCTTATTGTCCTCCTGCATCACACCCTGCATCAAAGCAGCAATCACTTTTTGACCACTTTTTATTAGAGATGCTCAGGCTCGGTTCCCTAACATCCGAACACACCCAAACTTAGCAGATCCGAGTACTGAGCCGAGCCAACTCTTTATTTTCACGTTTTTTTCGGAATTGAAAATAAGGCAAAACGTCATCGTTACATCATCGGATCTCGGGAGTTTTGGATTCTATAAGTACCGCCCTCCACGGTGATCCAGCGCCATTTTACAGAGGGACACAGAAAAGGGTAGCACAGTCTGTAGAGCAGTTGGGCAGCGTCATAGGTAGAATAGAAACAGGAGGTGGTAGCAGTGTTCTTCAAAGCCACCAGTGACATTCAATAGAGCTCCATTGCTAATTGTCATTGCTGAAATAGAATTACTAGGTCTGGCAGGCTTGGTCTTCTAAATCTGCAGTCACATTGTACTGTGTTATATAGGTAACACACAAAGAGGAGAGCTCCATTGCTAATTGTAATTGCTGAAATAGAAATAATAGGGCTGGCAGTCTTGGTCTAAATCTGCAGTCATATTGTATGGTGTTATATAGCTCACACTCCAACAGGACAACTCCATTGCTAATTGTCAGTGCTGAAATAGAATACTAGGGTTGGCAGTGTTCTTCAAAATCTGCAGTTACATTGTACTGTGCCATAGCTCACCCAGAAATAGGAGAGGTGGCAATGTTTAGTGCTGAAACAGAAATTCAAATAATAGGGCTGACAGTGTTATTAAAACTCTCCAGTCACATTTTACTGTGCCAATTCTCATACAGAAACAGGAGGGGTGGCAGTGTCCTTGTCAGTCACCAGTCTTCAGTCACATTGTTCTTGTCACTCTCCAGTCTCAGTCATGATAATACTAATCCCTCTACCTCATGTGCTAAAGCCTATGTTCAAGTGCATAGTGGTTTTAAAGCAGGGAAACAAAAATGTAAATAAGAAGCTTTTTAAAGAAAAAAACACCTCTCTAATAAAGGTGGAAGTTTACTGTAGAAAAACATAAAATTGCAAACATGCCATTCTACCCAAAATATTACCAAGCATACCAGCATCAGCTTGCTCCCTTCTCTCAGCTAGATCTCAGCACCTGCAATCTATGCTGTCATCATATTCACCCTCATCAGTGTGCACATCATCCTCAACCAATACTAATTCATCCCCGCTGGAATCAGCCATCACAGAAGTCTGTGTACTTTGATGTAATTGCCGGTAATGGCCTCCCTCATGGAATTTGTAGTTCATTTTACGGAAGAGCTGTCACGATTTTTGGGCAATTCTTTTAAACCAGACCAAATGTCAAAATGTTGTACAGACTCATCTGCATCACCACTGGGTGTCTTGCGAAAGCTACATTTTTTCCTATAAGCAATTTCCAGAGAAACTGAAGGAGGAGACGTTGTTGTGTCATGAGCCACTTGAGCTGTCAGATTGCTGACCAGGAGCTCATTGCATCTCTTGAGATCTGGGTCAGTTGGAAAGAAAGAGAAGACATAGCTCTTAAACCTAGGATCAAGCACAGTTGTCAAAATGTAATGATCCGATTTCAAGATGTTGATAACTCTTGGATCCTGGCGTAGCGAATAAGGTACTTAATCTACAAGTCCAACATAATTAGCGGAATTGCTTTGTTTCATTTCCTCCTTCAATTTCTCTTGCTGCTTTTCAAAAAGTCTAATTAGGTGAATCACTTGACTCAAGCTAACAGTGTGTGCACTCTCTTCACAGGTGACTACTTTGAGTGGTTTCAGCACCTTTCACAACACGGAAAGTATTCGCCACTGCTCTGGACTAAAGTACTTTCCCCCTAAATTTGATTCTGCTTGTAGCTGCTGCATTCTCCTACATGTTGTTGTAGAATCCCAAAAATGATCCTAAATATTTCAGCACACAGACAGCATCTCCTGCATGTCATTGTCATTTTTTAAAAAGTTCTGTACCACCAAGTTGATTGTGTGAGCAAAACAGGGAATGTGATGGAATTCCCCCCACTGTAATGCTCTAACAATATTGGTGGCATTATCATAAATCACATATTCTCCGGAGAGTCCAAGCAGGATAAGCCATGTTGCAATGACATTTCTTAGTTTTTCAAACTGGTTGTCAGCGGTATTACCTCTGACCTGTGTCTTGTCTTGTTTCTGATAACCACCTCTCACTCCTGCCTTCAAGACTTTTCCCGTGCTGCTCCCCAGTTATGGAATTCCCTACCATGCTCAATGGGACTTTCCCACAGTCTTCAAATCTTTAGATGTTCTTTGAAAACCCATCTCTTTTTTAAAGGTGACCTTATCCTCAATAATTCACACTAATGCACCCTCACAACTATCCCACTCTCCACTCTGAACCACACTCGCTCTTGTTTCAGCTGTGCCCTCTTCCCTTTAGAATGTAAGCTCTCTAATGAGCAGGGTCCTCCATACCCTTTGTTTTCATATCTCCATTCATTTTGTCTGCCTTGACTGTTCTTATTTTACATATGTCCTGTTTTATGTATGGCCTTGTGTTCCCTACTGTACGGCGCTGTGGAGCACTGTGGTTCCTTGTAAATCTACAATAATAATAATAATAATAATAACATGCCTCTTAGTGAAGCAGATGGTACACAGAGTAGCCTGCCTCTGAAAAATGTGACATTCTTGGGTACATGTTGCTGCTGTCCTTGCTGGCGAAGGCAAATCACCAACCCAGTGGGCTGTCACAATCATATAATCTTTAGTTTGCCCAGTTTTGCTTGTCCACATATTTGTGGTTAAGTGTACTGTGGGTAGAATGGCATTTTGCAGCCCAATAATTACATTTTTACGATCCTTCTGGTAGAGGTGAGGAATAGGTTTTCTAGTAAAATGGTGTCATGATGAAATTTGGTAACGGGGACAGAAGAACTCAAGTAACTGTCTAAAACCAGCTGCATTAATAGTGGATATTGGACGCAGATCTAATACTAGCATAGTCGCCATGGCTTCTGTGATCTGCTTTGCAACTGGGTGACAGCTTTTATACTTGCTTCCTCTTGCAAAGGATTGATTAACAGTCAATTGTTGTAAAGTACTAGAAACTTGAATACAGGACTAACTCTGAGCACTTGTGAGGATTTTGATGATGAAGGTGTTGGGGGTATAGATTGCAGGTGCTGGTATCTAGCTGAGAGAAGGGAGGTAGCTGATGCTGGACTTCTTGTTGTTATTTTTTAGCATAAGTTTCTGATGTTCACAAAAGCTTTCCATGAACTCACTTCAAATGGTGTAATATGGATAAGGTTCCTAGATCCTAGATGGTTAAGGTCCCTACCTCTATTGACTGTGGCTTTACAATGCTACAAATGGCTAGACAACTGTTGTCAGGATTTGACTAAAAATAATTCCACACATAAAAGGTGGATTTTTTGGTGTTATGCTCAGGCATGACTATGGCCTTCTTCTTATCACTGGCAAGAACTGCTTCCACTGGTGCATGACTTGCCACAGTAGAGTTCATTAACAGCACTGTTTGCTTAGGTGCATTAAGCCCATTGATAGCTTGTTTTGTGTGGGCCTAAACAAACCAAGCACTTCAGCCACAAAAGTGGCACTGCTTGTGCTGGAGTGCTTGCTTTGTTAAACTGTGCATGTCCTTTTCAATTTCTTACATAAGGGTGGGTGGGAGGGCCCAAGGACAATTGCATCTTGCATCTTTTTTTTCTGCCACTGCTGTGTGGCAATGTTTCCTAGATGTGCTATGAACTGCCATGTGTTTTTGTCATTGCTCTGTCGGTTAGCATCCAGCCAAGTCGCTGCAGTCGTTGTTTGAAAGTGTATGAAAATAATATTGTGACCTGTGAGGAGGTCTAAAATTGACTGCAAATGAAATTAGTGTTATTGAGGTTAATAATAATGAAGGGGGGGGCAAAATGATGTGATTTTAGAAAAAAAAAATAGGGATATTAGAAAAAAATATTGATCCAAAGCCAAAACCAAAACATGCAAGGGCAATTTTCCCAAAACCAAAACACAAAGTTAATCCAGATCCAAAACCAAAACCAGAACAACTCTAGTTAGGATACAGCAAAGGCTTGCCTACACAGAACCTACAATGACATTACAAATACTGAAATGTAAGACTGACAATGTGCAAAAGGTGATAAACTAACAAAACTAATTAACAAAGCTCCTGGACAAAGCTTCTCTAAGCTTGGTTTGTCATTATGGCAGAGGGACTCACTGCTGCCTGTTCTCCTGCTATAGTGCCACCAACCCCGGCTGGTTTGCCTAGTGCTGGTTTACGTGAAATCAGGGGGACACCATGCTTTATTCCCCCTGATTATGCGGCAACCAGCACTAGACTGGCAGCACTAGAATTGCAGCACTAGGGTTAATAGCATTAGGAGGGGGGACTACACGCTTTTGTTAAATATCTTGTATATTACCACTGTATAGAGCCTGCAGGTCAGGTGGCTGTAATTATATACCCTCCTGCTGGGCTTTGTACCACCCCTACCTCAATCAATTACAGAGTTTGAAAATTTTACACCCAAATATATAACTCTAAAATCATAAAGTAACCAGACTCAGTTGATGAATATCTTTCTGAGATTTCCCTCAACTCTCTGCTATGGACAGAAACACCCCTGATTCCAGAATCTGATTTGAGGAGATAATAGCTGCCATAAAACTTTGGCTTTGGCATAGCCCTAGGACCAGATGGCATTCCAACTATTCTATTTAAAAATTGCTAGAATGATATTCATCCGCCTGGGAAATAAGAACATTGACTCCTATCACTGACTAAAGCCTGTATCATTGTTTTCCCTATGCAAGGCAAAGATGCAAAAAACTGTGAATCACATCACATGCAATTCCTTGTAAATACTGATGTCACATACTTGATAAAAACCTATAAAAATGACTGCATACAATCATTACTAGTATTATCCACAAGATCAAACCAGTTTCAGGTGTGGCAAATCCACCTCCAGAGATATTTGAGTTTACTTACAAATTTGGATCTGCCCTTGCCTATTTGGATTGATGTATAGTAGTGTCTCTGGAAGCTGGATTCAGCTCCCAGAGATGCTTTGCCAGCATCCAGTAGCTATGATACTAATAAGTGTGGGAGCGGGTGGGTGGGGGAAGGGAGTGTCTGGTGTGGTGCATCTGCTCCCTTTTCTCTAAAAGTAAATACCTAACAGGGTTATCTAGTTTCCCTATATGCTGACAACAATCTGCTCTTTATTAGCAGTCCCCCTACATTAAATCAAGTAAAACCTTTTTTAAATGGTCTTGACCCTTAATGGGCCTTGTCTCCCTATCAAATCAATAGCAAAAAAAGAGAAAGTACTCAGCCTACACATTTGCTTGAAAATGAGTCATAGATATGTTAGATATAAATCAAATCTACATATTTGAATAGATAGCCATATTAAAAACAACCCATATGTAGACACATAATTTTATAAATCCAATATGGGACTTTTAATAATTCATGATCAATGATTAGTTAAATATGATAATTATATAAGGAAACAGTATAAGCAGAGCTCTTTTAGGATGATAACATCCATATTAAAACTGGATAGGTAAGCGTCAACATTTTTTTTATATAAATACTCTGAAGCAAATAGTAAAGAAGGCAGGTGTAAAGAGCACTCCTTTTAGGAACAGGAGTTTCTCAGTTCTTTAATGGAAATATGCGATACAGGATTAAATAAATTGAGTAATCTCATGGAATTAGGTGCATCACCTTTTTGGATATTAGCTGTAAAAGCCGTGCTCAGATACAGCACCGATCTGAAGGTGACAAGCTACTGTTTTCTAACGCTTTACTTTGCAGGTGGTGAAGTTGATCGTAAACACAGTAGCTTGTGTTGGATCGGGACTTTCAGTATTAGCATAGGCGTGCATGGCACATTTCATTATGTTGTGCACCCAGGGGCGTGTCTACCATTATTTTCATGTATTCAATCTAGAGCTGGTGCAAGGTTTCTCGACGCCCTAGGCAAAGCTTCAGCCTACCATTTTTGAGCCTTGTTAAGGGTAAATGGTTATGGTAGACACTGGTATTTGTTGCTTATGTGTTAGAAAATACCTAGTGCTAACAGTGTTGACACATCATTTCTCTGAGATAGTCCTGTTAATGCACCGGTCACTAACATATGTATTGTATTGCCATGTTGGATGGACTCCTACCCAAAGAGGTTGTCTTCTGATGTGCATTACAAAATAAACATATATCAGATATTATAAAGTATTCAGTATACCTTTGAAGTTAATAAAAGTAGAATCTTATAGGCAAATTACATATTTTTAAGCTGAGGAAAGAAGAATTGCACGTTTCTAGCTGGACGTGGAGATAAAGTACTAAGTAGAAGTACCCTCTATGAGGCATTTATTGTATGTCTGGATTAATGGTTGATAAACAAAAAAGGAAATGGAAACAAAGGTAGAAAACCTCCTCAAGCCCCATTTTACAATTTTTATCTTTGTGGTACAGAAAGGGCTTAAATATTCATAAGTATACTTGTCAGTAGGCATTACTGAATGAAAAAAGTTTTTGGTACTTGTATTTGTATGAACGGATATTATTTTTTCTTCAATTACTACTCAATTTACGAGTAATTGTTCTTATTTTATTTTATGACAGTGAGTGTAGGTATGATGATTTCATATGTGTACAAGGAACAACATTTTAAGAATAAATACATTATCTGAAAAAAGACACAAACATGTTCAAAATATTACTTTAAAATGACTTATTTCGTTTTATGAAAGTGATATTTATTATTATAACAATTGTTACTATTATTAATCTATTAATGTTCTGTAGTTTTAGGTTGCATGTACTATTAAAACTAGAGATGCTCAGGCTCGGTTCTCTAAGAACCGAGCCCACCCGAACTTAGCAGATCCGAATACTCAGTACTTTTCGAGCACCCTCGGAATTGAAAACGAGGCAAAATGTCATCATTACATTGTCGGATCTTGGAAGTTTTGGATTCTATAAGTACCGCCTCCCATGGCGATCCAGCGCCATTTCACAGAGAGACACAGAAGGGGTAGCATGGTTCTTGCCAGTCTCTAGTGCAGTTGGGCAGCATCATAGCTAGAAAAGAAAGAAGAGGGGTAGCAATGTTCTTCAAAGTCTCCAGTGACATTCTACTGAGTTATAGCTCACACAGAAATAGGAGAGCTCCATTGCTAGTTGTCATTGCTGAAATAAAAATAATAGGGCTGGCAGTGTTGTTTAAAATCTGCAGTCACATTGTACTGTGTTATATAGCTCACACAAAAACAGGAGAGGTCCATTGCTAATTGTCATTGCTGAAATAGAAATAATGGGGCTGGCAGTATTCTTCAAAATCTGCAGTCACATTGTAGTGTGTCATAGCTCCCCCAGAAGTAGGAGAGGTGGCAGAGTTCAGTGCTGAAACAGAAATTCAAATAATAAGGCTGACAGTGTTTTTAAAAGTCTTCCATAACATTTTAGTGTGCCATATCTCACTCAGAAATAGGAGAGGTGGCAGTGTTTAGTGCTGTAACAGAAATTGTAATAATAGGGCTGTCAGTGTTCTTAAAAGTCACCAGTGACATTCTACTGTGTCATAGCTCATACAGAAACAGGAGGGATGGCAGTGTCCTTGTCACTCTCCAGTCTTCAGTAACATTGTAACATTGTTCTTGTCCAGGTCCTGTGAGGCCCCCATTTGTCAAGCGACTCCTCATAATGACACACACTTCATGTTCTCTCCCCTCTCCTCATAACGATACAGCACTCATTGTCCTTCCTACTCATAATGATACACACACATGTCTCCCCCTCACACATGTCCTCCCCCCTCCCTCCTCATAATGTCACACACACATGTCCCCCCCACCTTAGCCCCATTATATCAATTCCACAGGCTCCGCCTCTCCTCTTCACCCCTTGATAGAAAAAAAAAAGGACTTACCTTTTTTCTGTCTGACTCTGTCCTCTCCGGCTCTTCTCTGCAGGCTCTGGGTGGCATCACTGTCTTCTTGGCTGCTGTCATTGCAGGCACCATCTCTGTGCACTGCTTAGTGTGATCAGGTCACGTGAGATCATAGTCTCACATGACCTTCTCACTAAGCAGGCTGCGCACCCACACTGACAGCAGCCTGGCAGCTAACAGCATTAGATTTACTGTTAGCTGCCCATTGGAAGGGAATGGCTGCATATTGTGACAGTTGGGGGCGGTGCATCTATAATGAAAAAAATTAAAAGGCTGCCACTTTCAATCTTTAGGCCCCCCAACTGCCCTATAGCCCAGAAAGCCCTGCATTAATCCGGGAAACAAAAATGTAAATAAAAAGCTTGTTCCTTTTTAAAGAAAAAAACACCTCTCTAACAAAGTTGAAAGTTTACTGTAGAAAAATATAAAATTGTCAACATGTCATTCTACCCAAAATATTACCAAACATGCCAGCACCAGCTAGCTCCCTTCTCTCAGCTAGATCTCAGCACCTGCAATCTACACTGTCATCATATTCACCCTCATCAGTGTGCACATCATCCTCAAACAATACTAATTCTTCCCCGCTGGAATCAACCATCACAGAAGTCTGTGTACGTTGATATAATTTCAGGTAAAGGCCTTCCTCATGGAATTTGTAGTTCATTTTACTGCACAGCTGTCACGAATTTTGGGCAATTGAGTGTCAAAATGTTGTGCTGACTCACCTGCATCATCACTGGGTGTCTTGGGAAAGCTAAGTGTTTTCCTAGAAGCAGTTGCCAGAGAAACTGAAGGAGGAGACGTCGTTGTGTCATGTACCACTTGAGCTGTCAGCTTGCTGACCAGGAGTTTATTGCATCTCTTGAGATCTGGGTCAGTTGGAAAGAAAGAGAAGACATAGCTCTTAAACCTAAGATCAAGTACAGTTGCCAAAATGTAGAGATCCGATTGCAAGATGTTGATAAGTCTTAGATCCTGGCGAAGCGAATAACGTACTTAATCTACAAGTCCAACATAATTAGCGGAATTGCTTTGTTTAATTTCCTCCTTCAATTTTTCTAGCTGCTTTTCAAAAAGTCTAATTAGGAGAATCATTTGACTCAGCTAACAGTGTCTGCACTACATTCCCCCTCAAATTCTATTCTTCTTGCAGCTGCTGCATTCTCTTGCATGCTGTTGTAGAATGCCAAAAAAGTACCTGAAATATTTCGGGACACAGACAGCATCTCCTGCATGTCATTGTCATTTTTTAAAAAAGTTCTGTACCACCAAATTGATTGTGTGAGCAAAACAGGGAATGTGATGGAATTCCCCCCCACTGTAATGCTCTAATAATGTTGGTGGCGTTATCAGAAATCACATATCCTCCAGAGAGTCCAAGCAGGATAAGCCATATTGCAATGACATCCCTTAGTTTTTCAAACAGGTTGACAGTGGTATGCCTCTTAGTAAGGCAGTTTATACACAGAATAGACTGCTTCTGAAAGATTTGTTAGATTC
This sequence comes from Mixophyes fleayi, assembly GCF_038048845.1. Taxonomy (NCBI): domain Eukaryota; kingdom Metazoa; phylum Chordata; class Amphibia; order Anura; family Limnodynastidae; genus Mixophyes; species Mixophyes fleayi. The sequence goes on along the minus strand of NC_134408.1, from coordinate 98,256,636 downwards.
TGCTGCTGTTCCTGCTGCTGAAGGCGATTTACCAATCCAGTGACCTATCACAGTCATATAATGTATAGTTTTCCCAATTCCGCTTGTCCGCATATCTGTTGCTAAGTGTACAGTGGGTAGAATGGCATTTATTTTCTTTTTTGTAATCTCCTGATACAGGTGAGGAATTGCTTGTCTAGTAAAATGGTGTTGAGATGGAATTTGGCAAGGGGGACAAAGGACCTCAATTAACTGTCTAAAACCAGCTGCATTAATGGTGGATATTGGACACAGATCTTATAATAATATAGTCGCCAGACGCCTGTGATCCAGCTGCCATACTTGCTTTCTCTTGCAAACGATTGTTTAACAGTCAATTGTAAACTAATAGTAATCTTCTTCTTGGTCTGTGTCAGGCGCCGTCCCGCACTCTTACCTGGTGCCGGGACGGATGCCTTCTCGATCCCCGCTCCTCCCGTTTCTAGACAACGGGACGTCACTTCCGGCCCCACAGGAGTCCCAGGCGCATGCGCCCGAACATCGTGTCTCCTTGCTAGGCAACGGAGACACTTGCCAGCAGTTCCTGTCGGCGGTCAGATCAGCTGACCGCCGAGCTCCACTCCACCAATGACAGGGGTTACGCCTCTATTTAAACTAGACTCTGGCATCACTAGGGTGCCAGAGTATCTAGTCTCTCAACCTGTCTCTAGGCTCCCCTGTTATACATATATCTATATATATATCTCCTGCCAGCTTCCTCCGGATTGACCTTTGCCTGTTTGACGATTCTTTGGATTCTCCTTGGTTCCTGTTACTTTATCCTGGTTCTGACTCTCGGCTTCCTGACTACCCTTCTGCCTCATCCTTCTGTACCTCGTTACCTGCTCGGATTTGACCTCGGACTGTTCACTACGTTTGTTCACGTGACCTCGCTGGTGGCTACCTGGGAGAACCGCGACCGACACGTCTCAGCAGCTAAGTCCATAACTCCTTGCGGGGTTCCCTGGTGAAGACCTGGGGCGTGGATAGACTCTGCGCCTCCTTGCGTAGCAGCGCTAATACCAGCAGGTAAGGCCTTCCAATTACTTTGTTTGTGACAGTCTGCTTCTGGGTTAAAGATCCACCCCCAGCAGCAGAAGCAGCAGCAGTGGGCCTAACGCTCAAGGATTCCTCTGAGGAGTCCTGGATAGGGGAGGAGTCATCTCGCCCTAGCAACTTGTATGCAGGACTAACTCCGGTCACTTATGAGGATATTGATGATGAAGGTGTTGGGGGTGTAGATTGCAGGTGCTGGGATCTAGCTGCGAGAAGAGAGGTAGCTGATGTTGGAACTGCTTGTTGTTATTTTTTTAGCATAAGTTTCTGATTTTCCCAAGAGCTTTCCATTAACTCGCTTCAAATGGCGTAACATGGATGAGATTCCTAGATGGTTAAGGTCCCTACCTTTACTGACTGTGGCTTTACAACTGGCTAGACAACTGTTTTCAGGATTTGGGTAAAAATAATTCCACACATAGGAGGTGGATTTTGATGAAAATGGCCTTCTTCTTATCACTGGCAAAAACTGCTTCCACTGGTGCATGACTTTCCACTGTAGGGTTCATTATCTTGTTTTGTGGGGGCCCAAACAAACCAAGCACTTCAGCCACAAAACTGGCACTCCTTGTCGATGAAGTGCTTGGTTTGTTAAAGTGTTCATGTCCGTTTTAAGATTCAACATAAGGGTGGGTGGGAGGGCCCAAGGACAATTCCATCTTGCACCACCTTTCTGCCACTACTGTGTGGCATTTTTTCCTAGATGTGCTATGAACTGTCATGTGTTTGTGCCTTTGCTCTGTCGATTAAATTGCAGCAGCTACAAGAAGAATGCAATTTATCCGGCCACCAACTGAAGCAAAAGGTGGTAACAAAGTGGAATTCCACCCTTTATATGCTTCAGAGGTGGAACAGCAAAAATCCATCCATCTTAGAGTTCATTGGTTTTTTAAACTGTACCTACTACCCCTCCTTCTGTGTTAGTTTGTTAAACCTTTTCAACATATTTCCCAAGGAGAGTTCCATCTTGCACTGTTTGACATTTTGGCCGTGGGCTATCAGCTTGTGTAACAGTCAACAATTCAGGTGTCAACAGTAATATTAGGTTACCAATTCACATGGTGGACAGAATAATTAGGGAGACTATTCAAATGTGGACAGTATTATTATAGGGCTGGGAATATAGTTAATGACAGGGATAGGGACATGTGTAGGGACAGGGACAGGTGTAGGGATAGGGACAGGGTTAGGGACAGGGATAGGGACAGGGTTAGAGTTAGAGATAATACACGGTTGGAACATCTCCGCAACCATTTCCAAACCGTATGTACTTGGCAATGACTCCGTTATTCAACTTAATTGATTACCACTGCTCTAATTGATTACTTAACAGAGGAGGAACTTGCATAATTAAGAGTTAGGGTTAGAGTTAGGGATAATTTTGTCTACACTTGAATTGTCAACCTAATAAATACTGTCTACATTGCAATTGATGTCCTAGTAATACTATCGATGTCATTATATTGTTGACTTTATAATCTTTTCTACTCTGCTGCCCATCATTCATATTATGTCAATCCATTGTAAGGGTAGGTGGGAGGTCCGAAGGACAATTCCATTTTGCATCACTTTTCTTTTCTGCCACTGCTGTATGGCAATGTTTCCTAGATGTGCTATGATGCTATGAACTTCCATGTGTTTGTGCCATTACTAATCGACAGAGCAATCAGGCAGCTCACTGCAGTCTTAGTTCTTTGACAGCCCTGTTAGATTAGCTGTTGGTAGTCAGTTTAACGGTACTGACTACTCTGAAGAAAATGACATGAGGAGTCCGATTGGATACTACCGTGACCTGCCAAAAAAACTACTTACCAGGATTCAGATGACTTGATGGGACAACTCACTCTGTTGCCGACTCTACTAAATGTCATCATTAGAAACCGCAACTTGTCTTAAAGTGGCGATAGACAGATCCCACTGTCATTTATGTCATGTAAGTATGATTTTAGGGGTTAGGGCTAGGATTGGGGTTAGGGTTAACCCTAACTTTAACCTTAGAGTGTCGAGGTAGTCGGTACCATTAATAGGTACAACTCCCTTAGCCCATTGGTACCTTGTTTTGTGGGGGCCCAAACAAACCAAGCACTTCAGTCCCAAAATGGACACTCCTTGTTGCTGAAGTGCTTGGTTTGTTAAACTGTGCATGTCCCTTTTAAGATCCACCGCAACGGTGGGTGGGACGGCTAAAGGACAGTTCCATCTTGCACCACTTTTCCTTTCAGGCACCGCTGTGTGGCAATGTTTCCTAGATGTGCTATAAACTGCCATGTGCTTTGCAAAATGTAGCTTTCCCAAAAGACCCATTGGTGATGCAGATGAGTCAACACAACATTTCAACATCTGGTCTGGTCTAAAAGAATTGCCCAAAATTCGTTACACCTCTGCCGTAACTCCACCTGATCCTACTATCGACATTCAAAGAATGGTGGAGGATTATTTTAATGACAGTATACAAATAGACATGTCAGACAGTCCCTTTACATAATGGGAGGAATAAAAGTTAATTTGGAGACCCATGTACAAACTTGCTTTGCAATACCTAAGCTTCCCTCCAGTGTGTACTCTGAAAGAATTTTCAGCACAGCCAGGAACCTTGTCAGCAATCAGCGTAGGAGGCTACTTCCTAAAAATGTGTAAAAGATGATGCTCATCAAAATGAACTACAAATTTCGTGAGGAAGGCCTTTTTTGCAAAATACATCAAAGTACAGAAACTTCTGTAATGGTGGATACCAACGGGGATTAATTAAGATTGTGTGACGATGATGTACACACTAATGAGGGTGAGGATGATGACAACAACATCTTGCCACTGTAGAGTTCATTAACGGCACTGTTGGGCCTACGGCAGCTAAGCTATTGGAAGCTTGTTTTGTGGGGGACCATAGACACCAAGCACTTCAGCCACAAAAGTGGCACTCCTTGTTGCTGGGGTACTTGGTTTGTTAAATGTCCTTTTTAATATCTAACATAAGGGAGCGTGGGAGGGCCCAAGAACAAATTTGTCTTGTACCACTCTTCTTTTTTGCTACTGCTGTGTGGCAATGTTTCCTAGATGTGCTATGAACGGTCGTGTGTTTGTGTCATTGCTCTGTCGCTTAGTTTCCAGACAGCTCGCTGCAGTCTTTTGCCGAAAGTGGATGAAAATAATATTGGGACCTGTGAGGTGTTCAAAATTGATTGGAAATGACTGGAAATTAGTTTTATAACAATGTAGAAAAAAAAAGAGCCAAATTATGTGGTTTTAGCATATTTTAGCAATTTTTCAAAGAAAATACAGAGCCAAAACCAAAACCAAAACACGCAAGGGCGGTTTTGCAAAAACCGAAACACGGGGGTCAGTGATAATCTCTAATATTGACATGACCTGGGATATGTATAATAATCATAGACTAATTCAGATACATCACCATTACCTAGTAGGTGGTGTTCTTTGTGCAATGGCATTTATTAGAAGCCATTTTGCTGTGTAATGGGACAGATATAACAGGAATATTAGTTTTTCAATATTAAAAAGTCTGTTTAATAGAGTACTTACACCTATAAATCTCAGCCCTCAGATCTGCGAGGAGCTCGGGTTGTCTCCTCTGCAAGTTGCTTCACCACTGCTGGATCTGCACAATGTGCACCTACTGTCAAATTCTAACCGCAGGCGCCTGTGGACTGCCCTGTAGGCATTCAATTTGCCCTCATTCGTGACACACCGAGCTGAGGGTAGAAAGCAACAATCCATTGTTGTAGTCAAGACCCACAGCTTGGCACAAGAAAAGGTGGCAGACCGCATGTTGCTGTGAATGACATGTTTCAACATCCTGCGCACTGATTCTTTCTTAATGCACGTATGCGTGTAGGCATGTCAGTCATGGATCTCTTCAATAGCATGAGATGGTTGACTCACCTGTAAAATAATTACAATAATCATCCATATCCAGGCATTTTTTGGGGTGTGACAACACCTACCCAGTCAAACAGAGACAATCGCAGTATAGCGCTCTACCTTGTCCAGAATAAATGCAGACTCTGCTTCTTCCACACTGTTCCCTTCCACATCACGGAGAACCATGAATGATTTACGTTATTTGTTATGTTCTTTTTGGTTCACATATGATTTTGTTTGCTATTTGAATAATACACATTTTTGGGATTTTCAAACACAATTTTATTTTAAAATTTACTATAAAATTTATATTTAGTCAAGATTACAACAATTACTTAAATGTAAAGCAGGTGGATAGCAGATATTGCTTATATTGTGATGCCTACACCATTTCAGGAGGGCTTGCTTTTAGCAGGCTATGAATGAATGAATTTTGGTGTTGGCATGCTGTTCTCTACAACACAAGACACTGCAGGATATGTGCAATACCTACGTGGATTATAAATTTGCAAAAGAACGCACACAAAAAAATAAAATAGATGAATGTCACTGGTTTAATGATAAATGCATTAATGATAAAACAGTAAAAATAAATATCCCTGTGAAATAGATTAGGATATTCTTAATGTCTACTGAACATAAAATGCAGTTTTTACAGTTGCTTCTGATTGCAAACATATGTTATAGCATGCGTATGAGACTGTCATCTCGACTGATCAGGACTTGCACTGTAGCTGGAGCAACAAATATGGAATAAAAAAAGTAACTTTCAGACGCTCAGAGGCTGATTTGGATGTAGTTACGTATACTTGAGGTTGCCAAAACGTAATTTTACATTGACAACCGCCAAACGCCCCTTCCCCACCCCGTTAACTCCCCAAACTTGTAGACTGTAGTAAGAGTCATTTGCATTCGAAGACGGGCTGTGTTTACTGGTCTATTTCCCAGTACTGGGCATGCGCAGAGTGAATTGGCGTACTATATGCACAAAATCAGCACATACGTGCTTTGATGAATGTAGTGCCGTACATGTAGAAACTCCATTGAAATTAATGACCTTTGCATTGAATGGTGCAACAGAACATTTTACTTCGTTTTCCCCACAGATTAATATAGATGAAATTAGTCTCTATTGATGTGTGAGTCCGTCACAGCCAGCCAATTACAAGCAGCCAGTATAGAAAACTGCTTGTAATTGGTAAAACAGGGGAGCCCAGTTGATTTCCTGCTTTGATTATTTAGCAGTGGGCAGTGATAGCATGCAGACATAGTTTTTGGGGAATATTTTATTTAAATATGCTTTATATGTATTTTTTTGTTATAATGGACAGGCCTTTTAGGGACCGCTTACCATTATGCTGGGACCATTATTGGGTGACCAGAGGCTGTTTTTCACTATAGTAGGAGGGCCTCATATTGTTTCCGTTACAGTAGGAGCCAGGTCAGTATTTCTAGAACTTGGGCTGGTTGATGCCCAATTTTTTATTTAGTTATTTATTTATTTAGTACCTGAGCTTTCCCATTCACTACAGTGGGGTATGCAGGATAAAGAAACCCAGTTGAAATGTATGTGTTATTGAAATTAATGGAAACATCTCCCTACCTTTCCATGCATATGTATATAAATTTAAGTGTCAAGTCTATTAACCGCACATCTAACACTAACAAGAAATGCATGTGCAAACACATATTAGTTACATGCATATTCACATGCTATTGCTATTTTATGCAATACAAATGCCACTGGTAATGGGCCTTAATATCTGAGGGCTCTATCCACTACTGAACATATAAAAAGTGAATACTGCTGTTCATAGCAATTCGCAACGTTTACAAAGTGGTGAAAATGCTGTTTTGTGATGTAATGCAGTTAAGCAAATGGCTTAGCGTATGAAGATGGCCCTTAGCGTGTCCTAATTTTCCTCTGCTGACGCATGAAAATTATTGGAAATGCATGAAAATAAATGTCATTAATTATTTTTATGGGCTTTCTATGAGGTTCCCAGGATCCATTAAGTAGTAAATCTAATTAATATGTTACATGTGCCATGCACTATTGACCAATAACATTCAGTGACAACCCATATAAGGACTCATGTACATATTCCATCATCCCCTGAGGAAGTCGGTAATCTGGCGAAACGCGTAGTGTATTGAACTGCATTGATGATTAAACTGACCACTACAGGCTGCCTTAGTGCAACACCGATGGGCTGGAAATAAACACAGACGTTCCGAACAGCACGGGAGCATCGGCTGATGGTGTTCAAATAAACTTCTCCACTTTGATTCTATCCACCTACTGTGATTTAAGTGCAACTTAAATATGTGAGATAAATTGTAAAAACGTTATTTCACTTTGCTTATTTCTTTCACTGTCTCCCACATACTGGTATTGCCAAAAAACTGGAGCATTGACCAGAATAGGGAGGAGATTTTAGACACTGAAAGCACTGCAAGGAAATTAACATCATCATAGGGACATGATGTGAGTGTCTGTTGTGACACTCAAGATACTCAATTAACATGTGATCAGTTCCTTGATAACATAGATGGAAAAAAACTTGTTCATTATTATTGATATTGTGCCTACTCTATGGTTTAGAAGCATAAAAAAATAGGAGGAAGAGTTGAACTGACACAGTTGAATATCACACAACATAAAATAAGCTTTGCATGTTGTCCCATATTTGAGCTGTACCTTGGCTAATTACCCCACGCTGACTGGTGAAAAGTGCAGCCAATGACTACAAGGTACTACTTGAAAATGTATCAAGCTACATTATTGACTTATACCATTGCTCTTGCTATTGTTACCTTGGCAACTATCCATAATAAAAGGGTAACTTTATTTTTAAACAAATACCACAAAAGGCTATGCTCACTTTTGCAAGTAAAGCATCTGAACCATACTGTGTGGAATTATACATATATATTTTGTGTATATATATATATATATATATATATATATATATATATATATTTATATTTATATATATTAACATAACACACATATTGCACACAAAGAGCAACCATGGGTATCTTAGCTGTAATGATGCTATTGTCTCGGGGTTAACCTACGTTTGGCCGCAACACATTGGTGCAAAGACTGCCATGCTTTCCTCTACACTTGGATGCGATGGGGGCAGCATTCTTACTTCTCTTTGCACATGAGCAAGAATGCAGTGGGAATCGTAATCCCCATCCAGTACAATCTAAAATTTCTCTCTGTCCTCTGGGCATCAGTTCATATACCTCACCTGGTTCCCCTACTGAAGCCTTCTGGGAACAGAGGAGAATCTTGATCCAGGCTGGTGTGGATTGCTGCCCTGATGTGGGGAGACTGGTTTAGGGGAGTGAACCTCGGCCCACTTCTGTGCTGGGTTCTTTGATGTCTCTTCTAAGTTGGGGATACAGGAGTAATATAATGGTGACAAACATATGGGAAAAAATAGCCAATGTTAGTTTTGGAGTGATTAGTTCCCTCCTTAATTTTAATGTTTTAATGTGAAAATCAGGGAGTAGCTATTCATTTTTTTAGCAGTTTCAGGTGGGGTCAGTACCGCTAGGAGGGCCAATCATCCCAGCTGACAGCACTATTGGATCTCATTTAGGGCCGTGGGAATAAGAAAAAAAGCATCAAGGGGCCACAGGGTATAAACTGGTCATATGATCACAGTTCTCTCAGGGACAATTTTACTCACATTTCAAATTAAAATATACAATACAATATATTACACGGTTATTTTAGAATAACGGGGAAGTGCCCTGACAGCTTCTCCGATCATAGGGGGTCCCAGACAAGCTTAACCTTCATTGAATGATGCGTGGTACCCAACTCTCATCTCAAATGTATATTGGGAACACAATAAAAAGTACATGTTAGCTTTCATTAGTATTTAGTACAAAAACAGGCACAGATATAAAAATGTAGCCTAAATGTTCTTATTTGTATTTTCTATTATGCCATTTGTCAGTTTTCCAGGTGTCTGTGGAGCGACTAGCTATCTTTTACCAAATCATTACCTTCTTGTGTATCTTAATCATACAAGCAATCAATTTTTAAAGAACACACGTAAAAATAATCATGTGAACATGATTTGCAGTCATGATTATCAAGCAGTGCATGTTGGTACCCACTCATTCAAACAATTTTCCTGAGATGTACTGTGACATGCCACAATCATGTGCAATCAATAATAACATGATTATGACATATTAATATCATAAAAGGTACAGTACCAACATAGAGCTTGCCTTTTGCTTGTGAACATGGTAAATATTATAAAACACAGCATTTGCTCTGACAATGTGAGGCAGGGAAGTAGTTAAGATATCAGTCTAGAAGAGCTGAGCATAGAGGTCAATGATATACCTGGTTTTAGGTTAATTGGACCAGATTAAGTTTCTAAGTTCAGTGCTTGCAGAAGAGGAAACTGACAATTTCAATCTTGTTGCTATGGCAGCAAGTATCACACTCAGTCAAGAGACTTCTAATAATGCCTTGTTAGTATTTTACAATACTTCATTTCAAAGTAAGATTTTTTTTGTGGTCCGAGTTTTGTGCCATAAAAGTAACATGGATATTTCAATTAGTTAATCAATGAGCTGGCCCAAATAATGCTGATTTTGTGCCAATGGGCACTTGCAAGATGAATCCCTATTTTTTCAAGAACCATTCCTGGTCCCATAGGTGGATGCATATGCAAGTATAAGTGGTCTAAGACTTACACACCTCAGCATTAATATTTGGCTCCACCTATTTATAGCAAAATCTGTACCCTCCCAAAATTAATATCTCAATATCTTTACTGATATTGTATTTAAGGACAATTACATGATAAAAAACTATCAAAACAAAAAAGTTCTAGTTTAGTGAAGCTTTGTAGCTATTTGTGTAATCTACTTAAATGCATGTTTTGTCTGTGTCTGTGGCCCATACTCTCTGCAGTTTATGTTCAAGTTTTCTTCTTGGTTATCGAGGAAGTACTTCTTGAAAAAAACATTACCCAGGGTTCTTCAGGCCCAAAACAATCAGATGACAATGCATGTAAATAGCATGACGGACAACTGATTCAAAAAAGTAATTTTGTTTGTCTATGAAGAATGCACTTATATTATAATTTTTCATGGTGTTATTTCTGTGAAAAGGGTTGAGTACTAATGGGCAGCCCTGCTGTTTATGCATATAACCCCTGATTAGGTCCTCAGGACACTTTCTATTACTTCCATTCAGCTCCTGGACCACTGAACATGACAATACAGTAGGAAGAACTGCAAGCACTGACAGCGATACATTTCTGTTGAAGAAGGATGGAGATGTGCTTTCTATTTGCAACTAAGTGGGCTCTCTGTCCAGTCAAATATTGCATACAGTACAAAGCCACAGAGCCATGAGGGTAGCCTCCCACTTCAGTGCTGACAGCGCCATTCTCTGCAAAATGTTAACACGGGTAGACCTGTAGATGATTACACATATTAACGGAGGGTCTGGGGGGTGCCAGAACCCCTACCAAGGGACTATAGCCTAAACGGCAGTTTTTTTCCTGAACTTACCTAAGTGTACATTTAATTTAAATAGAATACCTGATTTTACTCTGCAAAAGTTAAAATACATTGAAAGTATCTATAATTTTACGGAGACTTCTAAAAACTGAATGCCATGTCATATGATGCATATTATCAGAGATTTGTAGTTCTTGCACATTGTAGGACCCAAGCATCAGATTATCACTGCCGCTTTCAAACTTTATTGCTTTCAACTTGATCAGGTTCCACGGCCATTATAAACTGCGTTATGAGGATGGGTAAAAGTTCTGCCATTTTCTACTCTCATTACCATCTTTGTCAAGCAGTGAAATATTGAAATTTTAATGTCTTTCCAAGAGAGTGAATTACAGCTACTTGCTGTCTTCAAGCACATTCACTACACCAGCCTGACCTTTTCAATATTCCGCTTTTTGGCTGGTTGGCCATTTAATTTTTTTCCTATTTACAGCCTCACTAAACTGCGTGAAAATGCTCATCACACACGGCCAATGGAAAGGCAGGTCCTTAAAAAGGTCAGCATAGTATACAGTAAAATACCATGATGTGTTGGAAATAAATAATGACAGCATTAAAACAGTTATCTGTCCTTCTGCCTTCCTCAGAGTTTAGGGGTAGTGAGAAGCGGGATGATCTTCTACCATTTCTAATAAAATAATAAATATATTTTTTTCAGTTTTAACATGTTAACTGGAGGACATAGGAATGCAGAAAAGTTATGTAAGAATAAAATAGATCAAATAAAGAGGTATTCAGGATTATTTGCTTGCAAAGTGCAAAATAAAACAAAAACATAACAACCTACACCTTACAGTTTTAATCTTTCACTGAGTTTCACTGCATGTTTTATTCTTTTTGGCTATTGTTACAGAAAGTTTTGACTTTCAGATAAAATGAGTAAGTGATGTTTACAGATAGCTGACAGTGACATACTGCTCTGATCAGGAATGGGTAGGGAAAAGTATTGTGTAACTAGTAAAGTCTTCACCAAGAGCTCACTATGCACAATAACATCAGTATACTTAGTGCACCTGACACCAATCTATTTACTCCAGTACATCACTTTTTAAAAACCTTACACCTAATTAATTACAAACACACATTTTGAAATTTATATTCATGCATTTATTATTTTATACATTAATCTACTTTCGTGTAACATTCTTAGTTGATTTCTTAGGTAATTGATCAGATAGGACTAGAACATTGAGACCCAGGGCACTGGGTTTGGGACACTATAGGTTATGTTGTCCCTGCTGCATTGTAAAGAGTTACAGGTAAACAATCCCAATGAGAATCAAGTCACTTATGCATGCTATTGAGGTGTTAGATGGCTTCATAGAGTCAACACTTGTCCAGACCAGGTGCAACTCAGCGGAAAATCAGCCCTGATTCAAGTGTATTATTGACTGTAACAGTCTGTGTTTTGCAAGGTGGCAGCTATTTGCATAGCATCCATTATTTCACTTTTTGTGCTTCCCTAACAATCTATTTAAGCGCTGTATATACATCATTGTAGCCAACATTTTTACTTTACACAATGTTTAAACAAATGTAGCAGGCTGTCCACACTCATCTTTTCTTGGCTTTCAGACCTGTTCCATCTGTTACTTTTGGCTGATTTATATGTCCTGTGTTTGACAGATGATTTTTCCTGCGGCCGCTATAGAATTCCTCATGTGGCAACATATCGACTTTGCTGAAGAAAATTGTTGTTAGCGTTTTGTTTAACCAATCTGTTCCTTAGATATAGCCCTGGGAAAAACACCATACCACGCCATAAATATATCACAGAAACAATGTGTACAATGTGTCAACAAAATGCAATTAGAAAAAAGAGTACTATATATTGCAAAATAGAAGATAATATCTATATCTAAGCCATGGAGATTACACATTACCACAGTACTAATAGGAGCATTGGTAAAGTGTTACTGCAACTATACACCCTGCACCTACATGTGCAAAAAGTCTACCCCATGTTTGAGAGCATGGAGTATATTTACTAATCTGCGGGTTTGAATATGTGGAGATGTTGCCTATAGCAAACAATCAGATTCTAGTTATCATTTATTTAGTACATTCTACAAAATGACAGCTAGAATCTGATTAGTTGCTATAGGCAACATCTCCACTATTTCAAACCGACAGTTTAGTAAATATATCCCATATATCGACCATAAATGACTTCCCTCTCATCACTAATAGTGATTTGTTGCTTAAAGCTCACTTCTTATTTCAACTGTCCGTCACTGTTACCTGTCAGTAGATCTTTTTTTTGTTATCAAAGGTTATACGTAGAGATGCTTAGGCTTGGTTCCCCGAGAACTGAACACACCCGAACCTAGCAGATCTGAGATCTTTTGCGCGCCCACGGGATTGAAAACGAGGCAAAATGTCATTGTTACACCATCGCATCTTGCGAGTTTTGGATTCTATAAGTACCGCACTCCACGGTGATCCAGTGCCATATCACAGAGGGACACAGAAAGGGTAGCACAGTTCTTGGCAGTCAGTAGAGCAGTTGGGCAGCATCATAGATAGAAAAGAAAGAGGAGGGGTAGCAGTGTTCCTCAAATTCTCCATTGACATTCAGGAGAGCGCCATTGCTCCATTGCTAATTGTCATTGCTGAAATAAAATTAATAGGTCTGGCAGGGTTGGTCCTCTAAATCTGCAGTCACATAAATGTACTGTATTTTATATTTAACACAAAGAGAGGAGAGCTCCATTGCTAATTGTCATTGCTGAAATATAAATAATAGGGCTGGCAGTCTTGGTCTAAATCTGAAGTCACATTGTACTGTGTTATATAGGTTACACACAAAGAGGAGAGCTCCATTGCTCCATTGCTAATTGTCATTGCTGAAATTGGAATACTAAGGCTGGCAGGCTTCGTCTTCTGAATTTGCAGTCAAATTGTACCGTGTTATATAGATTACACACAATGAGGAGAGCTCCACTGCTAATTGTCATTGCTGAAATACAAATAAGTAGGGCTGGCAGTCTTGGTGTAAATCTGCAGTCATATTGTACGGTGTTATATAGGTTACACACAAAAGGGAAAGTTCCATTGCTCTATTGCTAATTGTCATTGCTGAAATAGAATTAATAGGTCTGGCAGCCTTGATCTTCTAAATCTGCAGTCACATAATGTACTGTTTTTTATAGTTAACACACAAAGAGGAGAGCTCAATTGCTCCATTGCTAATTGTCATTGCTGAAATATAAATAATAGGGCTGGCAGTCTTGGTGTAAATCTGCATTCACATTGTACTATGTTATATAGGTAACACACAAAGAGGAGAGCTCCATTGCTAAATGTCATTGCTGAAATACAAATAATAGGGCTGGCAGTCTTAGTGTAAATCTGCAGTTACATTGTACTGTGTTATATAGGTTACACAGAACGAGGAGAGCTCCATTGTATCATTTATAATTGTTATTGCTGAAATAGAAATACTAGGGCTGGCAGACCTGGTGTAAATCTGCAGTCACATTGTACTGTGTTATATAGGTAACACACAAAGAGGAGAGCTCCATTGCTCCGTTGCTAATTGCTATTGCTGAAATAGAATACTAGGGCTGGCAGGCTTGGTCTTTTGAATTTACAGTCAAATTGTACGGTGTTGCATAGGTTGCACACAAAGAGGAGAGCTCCATTGCTAATTGCCATTGCTGAAATAGAAATACTAGGGCTGGCAGGCTTGGTCTTCTGAAGTCAAATTGTACGGTGTTATCAAAAAGGATTCACAGCTGTACACAGGAGAGCAGGAGCACCAAGCAGCTGCTGGCACCAATCATGATGATAGTAATTCCTCTACGTCATCTGGTAAAGCCTATGTTAAAGTGTATAGTGTTTGTAAGTCAGGGAAACAAAAATGTAAAAAAACAACTTTTACCTTGGTCAAGAAAAAAAGACCTGTAAGCCAGGCAAAGTAATGTGCAGAAAAATAAAATTGCCAACATGCCATTCTACACACACAGTGCCAAGGAAAGAATGAGGCCTTCGCCTTTCTCTATGTGTGCTAGTTCTGCAATTGTCACTGAGACATCTTCTTGTAAGGTCAGTCGTGACCAAGCGAGACCTTGTCATTTGGACTCCAAAAGTGATGTCCAAATACTTTTATGTGTAAAAGCCGAGCTGGAGGAAAACGGTAAGGCATTAGAGGAAAATGTATGTTTAGATTCAGAAATTACACAAATCCGTGAGGAGAGTCTATCCACGAGTGCTATGTGTAATCTTGACCAATGTGATAGTGTACCCATAAAAGAGACCCCTTTCACCATTTTTACAAATGTGTGCATGAACATCCCAAGTGTAGCCGGAGATAAACAAATTGAGGATGCCACCTTGGAATTGCAACAGGATGAGGTGGGAATTTGTGTAGCTGACGAGGGCGCTAATGAGGATGTTTAGGAAAATGATGTTGTTTGTGTAAGTTCTGCATTGGTGGAAGCAGTTCTTGCACGTGACAAGAAGACGGCCATTGTAATGCCTAGACATGAGACCAAAAAATCCACCTCTTATGTTTGGAATTATTTTTACCCAAATCCTGGCAACAGTTGTCTAGTATTTTTAAAGCCACTGTAAGTAGAGGTAGGGACCTTAACCATCTAGGAACCTCATCCATGTTACACCATTTGAAGCATGTTCATGGCAAGCTGTTAAGAAAATCAGAAACTTATGCTAAAAAAAATAAAATCAAGCGGTCCATTATCAGCTAGGTCCTTTCTTTCAGATTGATCCCGACGCCTGCAATCTACACCCTCAACACCATCCTCATCAATATCCTCAGTAGTGATCGGAGTTAGTCCTGCATCCAAGTTGGTAAGGCTAGATGACTCCTGCACTATCCTGGATTTCTCAGAAGAATTCTTGAGTGTTAGTCCTACTGCTGCTGCTGCTGCAAGGTGTGAATCTTCATCCCAGAAGCAGACCAAGAAGAAGACTACTAGTAGTTTACAACAATTGACTGTTATATAATCCTTTGCAAAAGGAAGCAAGTATGAAAGCTGTCACCCAGTCGCAAAGCGGATCACAGACGCCATGGTGGCTATGATAGTTTTAGATCTGTGTCCAATATCCACTATTAATGCAGCTGATTTTAAACAGTTACTTGAGGTCTTGTGTCCCCGTTACCAAATTCCATCACAACACCATTCCACTAGAAAAGCTATTCCTCACTTCTACCAGAATGTTCGTAAAAATGTAATTATTGGGTTACAAAATGCCATTCTACCCACTGTACACTTAACCACAAATATGTGGGCAATTGGATGTGGGAAAACTAAAGATTATATAACTGTGACAGCCCCCTGGGTTGGTGATTCGCCTTCACCAGCAGGAACAGCAGCAGCATGTACCCTTGTACGCCACATTTGTCAGAGGCAGGCTACTCTGTGTATTACCGGCTTCACTAAGAGGCATACAGCTGACAATCTGTTACAAAAACTAAGGGATGTCATTGCAACATGGCTTATCCCGCTTGGACTCTCCTCGGGATATGTCATTTCTGCTAATGCCACTAATATTTTTAGAGCATTACAACTGGGTGAATTCCAACACATTCCCTGTTTAGCTCACACAATAAACTTGGTGGTGCAGGGACTTGCAGGAGATGCTGTCTGTGGCCCGTAAAATTTCTGGACATTTCCGGCATTCGGCAACACCATGTAGGGGATTGCAGCAGCTATTAGAGCAATTTAATTTGTCCTGCTGTCAATTGAAGCAAGAGGTGGTGACAAGGTGGAATTCCACCCTGTATATGCTTCTGCGGATGGAGGAACAGCGAAGAGCCATCCACGCTTAATCCACAAGCCATGACATTGGGAAAGGAGGGGGGAGGTATTTTAATCAAGCGCAGTGGGGAGTTCTTTCCGTGTTGTGCAAGGTGCTGAAACCATTTGAAGTAGTCACCTGTGAACTGATTTCAGACACTGCTAGCTTGAGTCAAGTGATTCCCTTAATTAGACTTTTAAAAAAGCAGCATGAGAAACTAAAGGAGGAGATGAAACAAAGCAATTACGCTAAGTATGTCAGACTTGTAGATTAAGTACTTTCGCCAGGATCATGAGTTATCAAAATCTTGAAATCGGATCACTACATTTTGGCGACTGTGCTTGATCATCGGTTTAAGAGCTATGTCTTCTCTTTGTTTCCAACTGACCCAGATCTGAAGAGATGCAAGTAGCTTCTGGTGTGCAAGATGACAGCTCAAGTGGTACGTGACAGGACAGCATCTCCTCCTTCAGTTTGTCACTCAACTGCTGCTAGGAAAAAACTTAGCTTTCCCAAGAGACCCAGGGATGATGCAGATGATTCAGCACAACATTTTAACATCTGGTCTGGTCTAAAAGAAATGCCCAAAAAATGTGACACCTCTGCCTTAACTCCACCTAATTCTACTATCAGGGCCTGATTAGGGGTTCTGGCCGCCCTAGGCTAATACGGCCACAGCGCGCCCCCCCCCCCCCCTCCTCCGAATATATAGGTGTATGGGAACACTCCTGAATATGAATGTTCAGGTGTATTCTCCAGCATTCAAATTTAGACAGATTGTGCCATTGTCTCTTACCTGTTCTTGCTCTTCTCTCTTGCAACTTTGTTATCCTCTCGCTGGCTTCTGGAAAGTTGGCGTCCTGTTTTGAAAATGCAAAAATGTATTAAAATGCAAAATGTTAACAAACCCTGAATGATTAGGCCCTTTAGTTAAAACAAAACACTCCATTATGGCCAGCTAAAAGTACCCCATTGGACAGGCATATATAAGCAATATCTGAATATTTGTTGTCAATCAAATACAAACCTCTACCAGCCCCATCTCACTAATATTTAGTATTCTAGTGATTGCTGAGACCACCCATGTGACCACCACACAATCATGAGATTCTGCCCCCCAAAGCTGCTCTATTTTTTAAATACCCCCTGCAGCCATTTTCCTTAACCACAACCCCCCCACAGCCATTTTCCTTAACCCCTGCTGCAGCCATTTTCTTTACCTCCCACCCTGCATCCATCCCCTTGCAGCTATTTTCCTTACCTCCACTCTGTAGCTATCCCCCCCATCACATCAAAACTCCCCCAGTCACATATATCAGCCCCCCTCCTCTGCCCTCCTTCATACATATCAACCTCTCTCCCTCCTTATAGATTTTCATGGCAGCCCCCCCTCCCACCCTATAGATTTGTATGACAGTCCCCCTCTCCCTCCCTATACATATGCATGACAGTCCCCCCTCTCCCTCCCTATAGATATGCAGGGTAGTTCTCCCCCCCTCCCTATAGATATGCAGTGTAGTTCCCCCCCTCCCTATAGATATGCAGGGAAGTTCCCCCCCACCCTATAGATATGCAGGGTAGTTCCCCCCCCTTCCTATAGATATGCAGGGCAGTTCCCCCTCCCTATAGATATGCAGGGCAGTTCTCCCCCTCCCTATAGATATGCAGGGCAGTTCCCCCCCTCCTTATAGATATGCAGGGCAGTTCCCCCCCTCCCTAGAGATATGCACGGCAGTTCCCCCCCTCCCTATAGATATGCAGGGCAGTTCACCCCCCTCCCTATAGATATGCAGGGCAGTTCACCCCCTCCCTATAGATATGCAGGGCAGTTCCCCCCCTCCCTATAGATATGCAGGGCAGTTTCCCCCCCTCCCTATAAATACGCAGGGCAGTTCCCCCCCCTCCCTATAGATATGCAGGGCAGTTTCCCCCCCTCCCTATAGATATGCAGGGCAGTTCCCCCCCTCCCTATAGATATGCAGGGCAGTTTCCCCCCCTCCCTATAGATATGCAGGGCAGTTCCCCCCCTCCCTATAGATAGGGAGGGCAGTTCCCCCCCTCCCTATAGATATTTAGGGCAGTTCCCCCCACTCCCTATAGATATGCAGGGCAGTTCCCCCCCCCTATAGATATGCAGGGCAGTTCCCCCCTCCCTATAGATATGCAGGGCGGTTTCCCCCCCTCCCTTTAGATATGCAGGGCAGTTTCCCCCCCCCTCCCTATAGATATGCAGGGCAGTTCCCCCCCTCCCTATAGATATGCAGGGCAGTTCCCCCCCCTCCCTATAGATATGCAGGGCAGTTCCCCCCCTCCCTATAGATATGCAGGGCAGTTCCCCCCTCCCTATAGAAATGCAGTGTAGTTCCCCCCTCCCTATAGATATGCAGGGTAGTTCCCCCCCTCCCTATAGATATGCAGGGTAGTTCCCCCCCTTCCTATAGATCTGCAGGGCAGTTCCCCCTCCCTATAGATATGCAGGGCAGTTCTCCCCCTCCCTATAGATATGCAGGGCAGTTCCCCCCCTCCCTATAGATATGCAGGGCAGTTCCCCCCCTCCCTATAGATATGCAGGGCAGTTCCCCCCCCCCTCCCTATAGATATGCAGGGCAGTTCCCCCCCTCCCTATAGATATGCAGGGCAGTTCCCCCCCCCTCCCTATAGATATGCAGGGCAGTTTCCCCCCTCTCTATAGATATGCAGGGCAGTTCCCCCCCTCCCTATAGATATGCAGGGCAGTTTCCCCCCCTCCCTATAGATATGCAGGGCAGTTCCCCCCCCTCCCTATAGATATGCAGGGCAGTTCCCCTTCTCCCTATAGATATGCAGGGCAGTTCCCCCCCTCCCTATAGATATGCAGGGCAGTTTCTCCCCCTCCCTATAGATATGCAGGGCAGTTCCCCCCCTCCCTATAGATATGCAGGGCAGTTCCCCATCTCCCTATAGATATGCAGGGCAGTTCCCCCCTTCACTTACCTGTAGTTGTGCCAGTGTCGCTCCTCTCCTCAGATCAGCAGATAGGAAGTGAAGACGTCCTGCTTCCTGTCTGCTGCACAGCAACAGGCAGCCTGGTGATTGGCTGTGTGTTGCTTACCACTGACCACCAATGCTTTTGATCGTCGAGCCCTCCACCCCCCGGCGGAGACCCCCCCAGCGCAGCGACCACCCGCGGCCACCCCTCTCCCCCCACCACAATCCCCCACCCTGAAAAAAAATGAATGAAAAAAAAAAAAAAGAATGAAAAAAATAAATAAATACCAGCAGCGCCGCGCCCCCCGGGACCCAGCGCCCCAGGCTGCAGCCTGGTCAGCCTAGTGGTAGATCAGGCCCTGTCTACTATCAACATTCAAAGGATGGTGGAGGATTATTTTCATGACAGCATATAAATAGACACATCAGACAGTCCCTTTACATACTGGGAGGGAAAAAAGGGAATTTGGAGACCCATGTACCAACTCGCTTTGCACTGCCTAAGCTGCCCACCCTCCAGTGTGTACTGGAAAAAGTTTTCAGCACAGCCGGGAACCTTGTCAGCAATGGGCGTAGGAGACTACTTCCTCAAAATGTGGAAAAGATGAGGTTCATAAAAATGAACTTCAAGATCCACGAGGAAGGCCTTTCCCGCCAATTACATCAAATTACTGAGACTTATGTAATGGTGGATTCCAGCGGTGATGAATTAATAATGTGTGAGGATGATGTACAAACTGATAAGGGTGAGGATGAGGCTGAGGATGATGACAACAACATCTTACCACAGTAGAGTTCATTAGCAGCACTGTTACCTACGGTGCCTTAAGCCCATTGTTGCCTTGTTTTGTGGGGGCCCAAACAAACCAAGCACTTCAGCCACAAGGAGTGGCACTTTTGTGGCTGAAGTGCTTGGTTTGTTACAGTGTGCATATCCTTTTTAAGATCCAAAATAAGGGTGGGTGGGAGTGCCCAAGGACAATTCCATCTTGCACCACTTTTCATTTTAGCTACCGCTGTGTGCTAATGTTAGCTACATGTTCTATATACTGTTGTGTGCTTAGCAAAAATCATAGACACCCATTGATGATGCAGATGACTTAGCACAACATTTTGACATCTGGGGTAAATGTATCAAGCTGAGAGTTTTCTGGCGAGTTTGAAAAACCAATCAGATTCTACCTATCATTTATTTAGTACATTCTACAAAATGACAGCTAGAATCTGAATGGTTGCTATAGGCAACATCTCCATTTTTCAAATTCGCCGGAAAACTCTCAGCTTGATACATTTACCCCCGGGTCTACTGGAAAATAATTGACCAGAATTAGTGACACCTCTGCTGTAACTCCACCTGATCAACTATCAACATCCAAAGAATTGTGGAGGATTATTTTTAATTTTTTTGAACGGTATAAACACAACAGTTTTATTAACAAAGAACAACGTTGTTTGCAGAAGTAATGTAAGCATTGATGTCTAAATAGACGTGTATATGTATTACCTTTCACTCTGCTGCTGTTTCATCAAGTGTTTGTAATCTGTACTTTACGTTAAGGGTACCTAGTTATATTAGAATTTTGTGGAAGTTGGGGTTGATTCGAAGCTCAGTGATGAACTTGCTCTTTGATGGGAATTACAATGGCTCCTTTTAGTGCATTGTCTGGCACCCTGGATTGATCCGGGTCTGAGAAAAGAACGCATCCCGGGGGGGTCAGTGCTCATTGCCATGTATTAGCTGTAGAATTACCACAGATACCCAAGAAATGGGCAGAGCGATCAAATGTACCATAACTGGTTTCATGATCCAAGGACAATCCCATCTTGCATTACTTTTCTTTTCTGCCACTGCTGTGTGCCAATATTTCCTAGATGTGGTAGGAACTGCCGTGTGTTTGAGTCATTTCTCTGTCGCTTAGCATCTAGCCAGGTCGCTGCAGTCTTTGTTTAAAAGTGTATGAAAATAATAGTGACCTGTGAGATGGTCAAAATTGACTGCAAATGACTTGAAATTAATATTATTGAGGTTACTAATAATGTAGGGAGAAAAAAAAATCAAAAATATGTGATTTCATGAAAGAAATAGGGATTTTAGAAAAAATTGGGATCCAAAACCTCCACAACTCCAGTTTGCTCTCAGCCTGCGGCCGTGTTGAACTATCGCTGTTCCAGTACCTCTATTACCATCTGCAGTGTACTCTATTGTGACAGCTCCAGTTCTCTCACCACTATCGTTCAGAGCTGCTATTTCATCTGGGACTCATCAGCTGTTACTACGAGTTACCTCCACCACTCCAGTCAGCCTTCAGCCTCTTGCTGTGTTGAACTATTTCTGCTCCAATACTTCCATTACCATCTCCAGAGTACTTCATAGTGACAGCCTCTGTCCTGTCGTATACAACAGAGCACCTATTCTCCTAGTGACTCATTGGCTGCTGACTATCAGCTTATATTATTGTTGTGCCTGTATTTATACCACTCGTCTGTGGACTCCATCGTTCTGCCGTACACTCACTCACAGGACCGCGACCTGCAGATTTGGTGCAGCTAAGACCATACCTCCTTGCGGGGGTTCCTGGGGAAAACCACCTGTCTGTTAGACTCCGCGCCCGTGGGCCTAGCCATGTTCAGCAGAGCCTAGGGATCATTTTCATATAAGCCAACCGTGACAGTAAGAATAAGCCAAATGTCTGATACCCCGGTGGATCCTTCAGCAAGAGACTTTCTACAGCATCTAGTTTCACGCATCAAGCAACAGGATAGCATCCAACGGCAACTTTTACAGTGTTTCCAGACTCTGACCGGTCACCTGGACATTCTACAGACTGCTCAGCCATTTGTTGCTGTCTCTCCACAAGACCAGCGCTCTACTCCACAGAGTCCGTCCTCTTCTCTGAGACTACCTACACCGGCAAAATTTGATGGGGACACCAAACTCTGTCGTGGTTTCATTAACCAATGCTCTATACAGTTTGAACTACAGCCCCAAAATTTTCCTTCCGATAGATCTAAAATAGCTTACATTATCTCCTTGTTGTCCGGTCAGGCCTTGGCATGGGTCTCTCCCCTAAGGGAGCGAGAGGATCCTTTGCTTAGCAACAACTTAGTCTTCTTAGCTACTTTCCGGCGGATCTTTGACGAGCCCAGACGAGTTTCTTCAGCCTCTGCCAGCATTCTCAGGCTTCGTCAAGGTGCTAACACAGTCGCCCAGTATGTCATTGAATTTCGTACCCTTTCCTCAGAACTGTCCTGGAATACTGACACCTTGTTAGCAGCATTCTGGCAAGGGCTATCGGACAAAATTAAGGACGTACTGGCACCCCAAGTACTTTCTACCACTCTGGATGCGAAAATCTCTCTTTGTAAAAAGTGGACCTTCGCTTCCACGAAAGGTCAGCGGAGAAAGAGCATCCAAACAGCTCATTCTTCAAATCCGCTTTTCGTTCCCACTCAACCTCTCCTACTCCTGAAGAGCCTATGCAGATCCGGAGGACCCGCTTAACATCCAAGGAGAGGGATAGGAGACGTCTTAACAAGTTATGTATTTATTGTGGCAAGCTGGGCCACTTTCTGAATTCCTGTCCAAAGAGGTCGGGAAATGCCAGGTCCTAGTCTGCTCCGGGGAGTTCAGACTGGGGACATGTAAATCCTTTCCATCCTCCACTTGTTTTCTCACAGTTTCCGTATTATGGGGTTCATCTGAAGAATTCTCTCAAGCACTAGTGGATTCAGGGGCTGCGGGGAATTTAATTTCCTGGTCTCTTGTATCTCAGTGTTCTTTTTCTCTGTTACCCTTAGAGGCACCTGTTACCATCACTGCCATTGATGGGTCTCAACTCCCGGGAATTATGGTTCGCTACCAAACTAAACCACTTACTCTCCGTATTGGGGTTCTGCATTCCAAAACAATCTCATTCTTTGTTTTGCCGCACTCTACCACTCCCATTATCTTAGGTCTGCTCTGGCTTCGTATACATTTTCCTAGCTTGAATTGGAATACCTCTGAAATTCTGGCCTGGGGATCTCATTGTCGGTCCAACTGCTTAGCTCAAGTGAAGCCAGTTAAGATTCTATCTCCCGCTACCAAAACGTTTCTCCCAGGATTACCTCCTCAGTATCAATACTTCGCGGATGTATTCGATAAGGTCCAAGCTGAGCTTTTGCCCGCCCTTGGGATTATCCGATAAAATTGCTCCCAGGGAAGGATCCTCCCAGACGAAGAGTCTTTCCACTTTCCCAGCTTGAAACCTCGGCCATGTGAGTATATGTAAAAGAAAATCTACAGAGGGGCTTCATCAGGCCGTCTGTCTCTCCAGCTGGAGCGGGCTTCTTTTTTGTCAAAAAAAGGACAGGTCTTTCCGCCACTGTATTGATTACCGAGGTCTCAATGCGGTCACAGTAAAAAATCGGTATCTTATACCTCTCATCACCGAGTTGTTTGACCGCATCAAGGGGGCCAAAATCTTCTCGAAACTAGACCTACGAGGGGCTTACAACCTGATCTGCATACACTCCGGAGACGAATGGAAGACAGTATTTAATACCCGTGACGGTCATTACGAGTACTGAGTTTTGCCCTTTGGACTTTGTACTGCTCCAGCTGTCTTCCAAAGTTTCATTAACGAGATCTTCAGAGATCTGCTCTATTCATCTGTGGTCGTCTACCTGGACGACATGCTCATCTTCTCCCAGGATGCTCACTCACATCACCAACATGTCATTGAGGTTCTGTCTAGGCTCTGGGGGAACTGTATTGCAAGTTAGAGAAGTGCTCCTTTCAAGCTTCCCCCATGCCATTTCTAGGGTATATAATCTTCGGTTCTGGGCTACAGATGGACCCTGAGAAAGTTTGAGCAATCTTGGATTGGCCACATCCCACCACCCTCAAAGCAGTGCAATGCTTCTTAGGGCTCTCAAACTACTACAGATAATTTATCCAGGTGTATTCCACCATTGTTGCCCCCCATCACAGCCCTCACGAAAAAAGGGACCAATACCAAGGATTGGACAGAGGGAAGCCTTGGAGGCATTCACATTTCTGAAACGGCCTTCTCTTCTGCACCCATCCTCAGACAACCCAATCTCTCGCAACCATTTTTTCTAGAAGTGGACACCTCTGCTATTGGAGTAGAAGCAGTACTCGCCCAGAAGTATCCCCCTAACAACTTCTTCCTTGTGCCTTTTTCTCCCGCAAGTTTCTACCCGCAGAACGGAATTACACGATTGGAGACAGGGAGATGTTGGCCATGAAGTTGGCTCTGTCAGAATGGCATTATCTTATGGAGGGGGCTCAGCATGTGGTTACCATATTTACTGACCATAAAAATTTGTTATACCTACAGTCCGCTCAGTGCCTCAACCCTTGCCAGGTTCGTTGGTCACTGTTCTTCTCTCGTTTTAACTTCCGTGTGACCTTTAAGCCAGATATTAACAAGAGAGCAGATGCACTTTCCAGGGCCTTCAACTCTGACCTGAACTCTGATATACCTCTCAGTCGTCCCATCTTGGATCCTAAATGTTTGGTAGGACTCACTACGACCAATTCTCCTCCTCCTGGGAAAACATTTGTTTCTGCTTCTCTTCGGAAAAAGTTACTCCGCTGGTGTCATGCCTCCAAACTCTCCAGACACATGGGGTTTCTCAAGACTTATGAGTTATTATCCCGCTCCTATTGGTGGCCTACTATTCGATCAGATGTCAAAGATTTTGTAGCTGCTTGTAACGTATGTGCCCAACACAAATGTCCTCGTGCGAGTCCTATGGGTTCCATTACAACTGTTGTCCATACCCACCAAGCCCTGGACTCATATCAGTATGGACTTTGTTACTGACCTTCCACACAGTAAAGGATGCAATACCATCTGGGTCATTGTAGACCACTTCTCTAAGATGGCCCACTTTGTTCCTCTCACAGGTCTGCCGTCTTCATCAGTCCTCGCTCAACACTTCATAAAAGAAATCTTTCATCTGCACGGTTGTCCCATGGAAATTGTATCCGACAGAGGAGTTCAATTCACCTCTAAGTTCTGGAGTGCCCTCTGTAAATCCCTCGGTATACAACTCAACTTTTCCTCGGCCTATCACCCACAATCCAACGGCCAAATGGTGAATCAGGATCTGGAGACATTCATCAGGTTATTCTCTTCCGCCTCCCAGGGATGACCTCCTGCCATGGGCCGAGTTTGCACATAACAATCTCTTCCATGAGTCTTCTGCTTCTTTGCCAGTTTTTACAGTCACTGGGCTTCATCCTCTATTTCCCAAATTTTCTCCTCTCCCACCCACCCATGTTCCGGCTGTTGAGGATACCATTCGTGACTTTTCCACCATATGGACTAAAGTGGTTGCAAATCTTAAAAAGTCTTCCTCTCGTTATAAGACATTTGCGGACAAGAGGCGCCGAGCGGTTCCAGCACTCAAGGTGGGAGACAAGGTCTGGCTATCAACTCGGAATATGCGCCTCAAGGTTCCCTCCATGAAGTTTGCTCCTCGCTTCACTGGACCCTATAAAATACTTTGGGTCATCAACCCAGTGTCCTACAAGCTTCAGCTGCCTGCTTCCCTTCATATTTCAAACTCCTTCCATATTTCTCTTCTCAAACCCCTCATTATCAACAGGTTATCCGTTCTAGTATCCACCTCCACAGTACCCAGATTTTCTCTGCAACAGGAGTTTGAGATCACACAGATCCTGGATTCCAAGATCTCCAGAGGAACCACCAAGTATCTGGTAGATTGGAAGGGCTTTCGTCCAGAAGAACGCTCTTGGGTCAACGCTTCTGACATCCATGCTCCAGCTTTGCTCTGAAGATTCCATGCTTAGTTTCCACGGAAGACTTCGTCTAAGCGTCCAGTGGCCACTTTTAAAAGAGGGTGGGGGGTACTGTAACGCTTCGGTCCCACAGATAGTGCAGCCCATTCATCTTTTAACTGCCATGTCCCAGCATCAGACATTCTCCAATTCATTCATTCAGCTATATTCAAATCTGTGCAGGTGCAAGCCTATTGCACTTCAGGACCTCCTCCCTCTTTTTCATTGGCTAAGCACTTCTGGAGCACTATTTAAACCTCCTTGATTCACCTGTCTGATGCCTGTTCTTCAAGCTCACTTCCTGTAGCCTGTGGTTCTGGTTCCTGTTCTCCTTCTGGTTTGCCTGTGTTCTAGCCTGCTCTCAGTCTCTGGCTATGTTGAACTATCGCTGCTCCAGTGCTTCACTTACCATCTCTAGTGTACTTCATCGTGACAGCTCTGGTTCTCTCATCGCTACCACTCAGAGCCGCTACTACATCTGTGACTCATCAGCTGTTACCACGGATTACCTCCGCTACTCCATCCTGCTCTCAGTCTCTGGTTGTGTTGAACTATGGCTGCTCCAGTACCTCTATTACCATCTCCCGTGTACATCATTGTGACAGCTTCAGTTCTCTCATCACTACCACTCAGAGCCGCTGCTACAACTGTGACTCATCAGCTGTTACCACAGGTTGCCTCCGTTACTCCAGTCTGCTCTCAGTCTCTGGCCGTGTTGAACTATCGCTGCTCCAGTACTTCTATTACCATCTCCAGTGTACTTCATCGTGACAGATTCAGTTCTCACATCACTATAACTCAGAGCCGCTACTACATCTGGGACTCATCAGCTGTTACCACGGGTTACCTCCGCTACTCCAGTCTGCTCTTCTCTCTCTCTGGCCGTGTTGAACTATTGCTGCTCCAGTACCTCTATTACCATCTCCAGTGTACTTCATCGTGACATCTTCAGTTCTCTCATCGCTACCACTCAAAGCCGCTATTCTCTCTGTGACTCATCAGCTGTTACTACGAGTTACCTCCACAACTCCAGTTTGCTCTCAGCCTGCGGCCGTGTTGAACTATCGCTGTTCCAGTACCTCTATTACCATCTCCAGTGTACTCTATTGTGACAGCTCCAGTTCTCTCATCACTACCGTTCAGAGTTGCTATTTCATCTGGGACTCATCAGCTGTTACTAGGAGGTACTGCCACCCCTCCAGTCAGCCTTCAGCCTCTGGCTGTGTTGAACTATTGCTGCTCCAGTACTTCCATTACCATCTCCAGAGTACTTCATAGTGATAGCCTCTGTCCTCTCGTTGTATACCACAGAGCACCTATTCTCCTAGTGACTCATTGGCTGCTGACTATCAGCCTATATTATTGTTGTGCCTGTATTTATACCACTTGTCTGTGGACTCCATCATCTGCATCCACTTCACCTGGCTCCCCCACATCGTTCTGCTGTACACTCACTCACGGGACCGCAACCTGCAGATTTGGTTCAGCTAAAACCATACCTCCTTGCGGGGGTCTGTTAGACTCCGCGCCCGTGGGTGGGCCTAGCTATGTTCAGCAGAGCCTAGGGATCATGTTCCTGTAAGCCAACTGTGACACATGGGACAATAGGTAGAGAGGACCCTGTCCATTATAAATTACATTCTAGAGGGAAGGGTGGTGAGAGACAGTAGGGTCAATTGGGAGAAATTGGAGATGGCAGGCGAGGAAGAGGAGGTGATGGATATAATTGATAGAAGGTGGTAGGATTGGCAAATTTGAAAAGGTGAGTTTTGAGTGAGCATTTGATGGACTGAAGGTTGGGGGAGAGTCAAGTGAGACGTGGTAGGGAGTTCCAAAAAATGGGGGCAGCCTGTCAGAAGTCTATGAGGCAAACATAGGAGGAGATTATGAGAGGTGAATTGAAGCGGAAGTCAGAGGCAGAGCGGAGTGGCCAGGTAGATATGTACCTCAAGACAAGGTGAGAGATGTAAGGCAGAGAAGTGTTGGTAAGGACTTTGTAAGTGAGGGTAAGGAGCTTGAACTGAATTTTGAAACGAATAGGGAGCCAATGAAGCAATTTACGCAGAAGAGTAGTTGAAGAGGTGCAGCGGGAAAGGATAATGAGCCTAACTGCAACATTCTGTATGAATTGAGTGTCATACAAGTGAGAGCCAGGAAGGCCAGTGAAAAGGAGGTTGCAATAGTCTGCCTTGTATGTCCTTCTTTTATGTATGTCCTGTTTTCTTTGCTGCAGTGTCTTCCAAATCTACAATAATAATAATAATAATCATGATAATAATAATAGTCGAGACAAGAAATGATGAGTAAATGGACCAGGATTTTGAGACCTGAGAGAGGAAATGATGGATTTTTGTAATGTTACGGAGGAGCAAGTGGCAGGATTTGGTGAGGGACTGGATATGAGGAGTAAAGCTGAGGGCTAATTCAAGGGTGACCCCAAGGCAGTGGGCTTGGGTGACAGGAGAAAGATTGATGTTGTCAAACAAGAGGGAGATATTTTGAGGGATAGCAACATTGGCAGGAGGAAAGACGATGAGCTCGGATTTAAGAGGTTGAGTTCATACAATCTCTAACCAGGAGTGTCACAGAAATACAATTTAGTTACCAGGGTACTAATTCAGTCACAGTTGCATATCAAATATGGATAAGAAATATTAATCCCTGAGCTAGAGATGTGATTTCTCTAGTTTCTCCGTACAACTCCTGTCTATAGTTGAGACAACTCCTTTTGGATCCTGTCACTGACTTTAGTTTGGCGCAAAGATTTCTCAAAACATGAAATATGAAAAAGAGTATTTTATAAATATATGTAGCTTAGTGAGTGATGTGATTTATGGATAGTATCCTTTATTATCTCTCATTTGGATTCTCCTCACATAAGCTATTGCATGAGACTTGATTTTTCAACTAGTTAGCTGATATAATTAGTGTGGATTATTTTCACTTCAGTACACATTTTGACTGTATATGGAGATTCAAGATTCTATTGATTTGCTCAGTATCCATTTATATTTATACAAGCTGGCATGATGTTTTTGTTATCTACTTTATAAAAGTAATTATCTGTTGTCCCTAATACAGCAAGAATTGTTCTAAGTATGTTTATAAGAAATATGTGTTTTACGGTTTTATGTATTATTATCGTTAATAATAAATTTATATATTCATTATAAATATGTGATCCCTGTGAATATTATATCACATATAGCTGGCAATTTCCAGCGCTGTACTTTCTTTTTTCTTGTAAGTGCCAGAATTGTGCAAGTAGACTTGAGGTACCAATCATGATACCCAGTGCCTGTACCCAGTTGTCCATTTCTATTAATACTCCTCCTGTGGAATATGTTGCAAGCTTTTGCTGTAAAATAGGGTTAATTACACCTTAGCCATGTTTATATAATTACGGAGTGCTCTGCTTCCCTTCCCTGAAAGATACTTATCCTGAGCTGGCTGATTGGGGCTTACCATTTTTACATATCTAACAGATGACAGCAATGTTCTTCTCTGCCCTATTACCTGCTAATTAACAAATGAAATGTAGATTTTTAGGCAACAAAATGATGTGCAAAGTCATTACACTGTCAAATCTATCTCATCTATATATCTGCTTTCTGTATTTTAATGTTGCATGATAGTGAAAAAACGTTTAATTCTGTGTACATAAAAAGGAAGATTTAGTACTTGTTTTATACTGAAAGCTATCTAAGTGCTATGTACTTATAGGTTTTGAGCATAACAGCATGGTGAATAAAATAAAGCCCATTAGTTCTATTAAAGCTAATTGTGGGTGACTGAAAAATGTATTCTAACCCCAGGGGCAGTTTTACATGTTGTTTTCATGAAATACTTCACATGATGCATGTCTGGCTGCGCCTGTTTAAACAGTTGCACAGTAACTTTCATATGTCAAAAAATCCTTAACCACCTTTATTTTCCTAGTAAAACTCCAACAGTGGCAAATTGAATAAATATTCTTGTCACACAAAGCTGCCTTGTTAATAGATAATAAGGGGCTACAATTCAAATACACATCTTTTTCTGGGTTTAAAGCATCCAGAGGTGAATTGTCAAAGTGTCTAAAATGTCACAGTGCGAAACAGTAAATGATAGCAGGTGGGTTTACCTTTGCTAAGCAGTATCTCTGCAAGGTGTCATACTTTTAAATCATTGTTTTTTTTGTTGATATGGTCTGTAGCTTACATTCTATAGCTTACAGATTTATTAATGGTGGCCAATGCTCTTACATGTCATGGGGTGCCATAAATAGGCATTGAACATCTTTCTGCATTACACTTAAATAAAAAATAACTTTAATGAAACTTCATAATTAATGTATCTGTGATACAAATATACAGCGGAATATATTGACTTACATGGTGCTAGAGTTAATAGTGATTCGCAGGTGTCCTAGCATACCGGGAGCCTCCCTCTGCACACCGCCTGAATTCCAAGTCTCATCATTGTCTTCTTACCAAATATTATAGGTGCTGCAACTACTACCAACTATGACGAGACCTGGTCACACTGCCAAGATAACATCTCCCACCAGCCTGTCAATCTGCAGGAATTACATGGACTGACACCCCAGGACCAGTTCTTAAAATGCACCTGGCGGACAGGGGTAGAACTTATAGTGGACACATGGAAAATTAAGAAGGAAGGAACAGGAAGTGAGGGACAACTGGAAGCCCTGGCACATTATAAAAGCATGAAGGAGGTTAATATCAGGAAGAGCTGGATCTGGAGGTAGGGATAGATAAGTATTACCCATTGTCTTCTACAGGGCTGGCCCAGACATTGTGGCAAGGGCACAGCAGGGAAGTCACTGTGGTAGGCCAGCTCATCTCCATTCCCACTCCAACCCCCTGACCCAGCACCCACCATTGTTTAAGAAGAAGAGTCCCAGGGGAGGGGAATACACAGTGGGAATTTGACCATGGATATAAGGAGCCATTTCAGGGAGGAAGGGGGTATTCATTCTGAGGATAGATTCCTGGAAGTTGTGGGGCTGACTTGTGTTGAGGTTCTGTTCTCTACCAGCAGACCCATGTTACGAAACTGTTCCTCAAACTATGTCTTGCAATTATAGCCACAGAGCCAGGCATATGATGAAAAACATTGAACAGTTTATTGCATACAAAATAACAATGCAGGATGCAATGAACACAGACCGGGTCAGAATATAATCAGATTTTCAGGAATAGCAGATAGCAGGAGTAATACAATTGTCAGGTTACCTCCAGAGGGGTACAGGTGATTGAAATTTTCTTTACAGGGAAACAGGAACTGGTTAAGCTTGGATATCCACAGACACAGAGAAAGCAGGCAGTGATCCAGGGAACAAACATAAGCAGGCTCGGGAACATCAATGACCAGCTGGAAGAAGCAGGTATATATTTAAGACCCTCAGGTGTGGATAATTAACTAGTTGTGCTGGATAACCCCTGATAGTGGGAAAAGACAAAACAACAGCACCTCTGGTGTTCCACAGGTACTGCAGGGTAACATAACAACAAAGTCCAAAATAGACCCCGAGGCAGATCATAACAACCCCGTGTTTATTGCTGTCCTGTGCCTCGGAAAGTGGGTTGGGTACTAAATGCCGAGTACAGAAAACCCAACAACAATATGCCTGATAGGACAACAGCGATACTCTGCTTACCGACAGCTGTTCATGTCGACTACTTGGAAAACAGACTTCAAACAAATGCGGCGAATCAACATCCCATTGGGGCAAAATCACAACATTAATACCACCAATCACAATGTCGCACTCAAAAATGACGTGACGGGATGTTGACCTATATATTATAATATATTCTATATTATAAATTATATATTTATTGTAAGAAAAGTAAAGATACTGTTGTGTCTTTCATTCTCCTCCTTGCTTGTGTGATTTTTGAATCGGGGGGGGGGGGGGGGGGGGGACACACAGGTAATCTAGTGAAATTTGGTTCTACAATCCCAGTATTCTCACATCAACATATTTGTATTCATCCTCACAATTATTGGGAGTACAGCCCATATTGTCATTAATTTCTCCTTAACAGTGAGAGTTATATTCTTCATTGTCTTCATTACGAAGTGTTATTCCTCATTACTAACTTCTTCATCATAGTTGTTATAAAGACTTCCAACGCTGTAACATTGTAGTCAAAGTGGGGGTGTATACGGTTGTATGTTATTCCATCCCTCCTCCCACTGCCTTCATTGTAAAACTATAAAATACCATACACTTACATTCCCATTACATTTTTCATACTGTCACTTCTAAATTTCCATATTGCCACTTCTATATGTCCACTTTGACCACTGCTGCTGCATCATCTTATATCAACTCATAGAGTAAGTTTGCATTCTTTACGTTCTACTTTTTTCAATTTAATCCAGTTCTCACTCTCTGTATAAATCAAGTAATTTATGCAGAGAGTGAGATGTTTACATTGGTATGAATAACAGCCTCATGGTAGAAAAATGTAAACAGTCATCACTGCTTTTCCTGATTCATGCCATTGAGAGTACTACCATTGCTGAATCTGCCATTTCACCAATGTTGTTTGTTATATGCAATCTATTTACTTGTGTTATAAAACTTCAAATATGTGTTTGGGATTTAATTCACAGTAATAGCATGTGACTCACAGGTACTCAACCATGGGCTAAAATCTGAGAGGGGGTAATTAAATCACTTTGATATCTCTTTGATTGTCTAGCAATTTGCGTGTTCTACCCATTATGTATCTATGCACAGAGAGATTCAGATGTGTAATCAGAGGTACAGATGAGATGCCCAATACCAATTTTTGGCTCTGTTATTAAAATGTAAAACCTTTGAAAATCTCTCTTTAAGGTTATATCAATGTCATAAACAGTGTCCAACGTCATAGCCCTCACATTCTTTGTGATTCTGTGATATCTCAGGACATCTGAACTGGGTGACAGGAAGCTGAACTGGGAGAAGTGTGAATGAAGGGAAATAAGGACACATATGCAATTGTTTCTCAAATATTCTACTTACAAGAGTATTATATTAAATTAAAAACAAAACTGTGCATAAAAAAGAAAATTGTGCATTTAAAAAGTGGGTATCCTCCATAACACTAAAATGGTTAATGAAGAAAGACCAGAGAATTGTAATTGTTGAATCAACAAATTTTGACCGTTGACCACTATAGATTCATTGATACATTGTTATATTGCTGCAATCTGTTGATATTATTAACAGAATGCTAAATTGTCCTTTGTGAATAATAGCAGTAATCATTATAAAATTAAGTGGGCAGCATTCATGTACAATGTAGAAGGCTATGTAAACTACATTACTCTCTTAACAGCAGCGATAATACCGTCGCCTATGCAGTGACGTCATAAAGCGGCACCGGCTTCTTCCTTCATCGGGATTGGTTCAAGTTGGTGGGCAGACCAGTCGTCATCGATACTCGTTGGGAAGGAGGTGTTCAGACTCAAGATGTCGGGGTAGGTCTTGTTGGGGTAGTCAGCATCGATATGCTGACTTCCACCGGTTTCACTTACTTATGGCTTTTTCCCAAAGAAAAATATATCAGAAAGAAAATTTCAAAGAAAAAGTTAAACAAGCACATTAATAAAATGGAAACTCCCAGTGGGGACTGTAGAACACTGCCTTTACACAAGAGTCTGAACCACCAAGGGTTGATCTGAAACCTCATCAGATGATCATCTCACAGCCACCTTAGATGTGATCTCATATTTATTGTTAATTAAGTTACCCACACACACAATAATTTATGAATATTACAATTCTGAAAGATGTTTTACATGAATGACTTGTACATGCATGGTTGTAAAGAAAATATACAGAAATTTTGAGCATGTTCAGTAAAAAGACTACTTATTTGTCTACTTTTTTTAACTAGTTTGCCCAGGCACTCATCAATGTTGTTATTTTCAAGCAGTGGACAATCAAAATATTCAGGTGCTCACGATGCTTACAGCTTTACTGTGCCACTAATTTTCAATAACTGTAAATTATTCCTGAACATGACTGCATTGCAAATAAAAATCATTGCATGTGTTGACACCTTAAATGTGTGGAAATTTATGAAATCCACTGTAATAGATTCCTCAAAAATGTGAGCCTCCAAGTTTGATTATATTAATCACTCTTTACTTGAAAACCTTTACAGAATATGGGCACATCAACCAATTAAAGTCAAGTAATTTTTTCTATGCATGGTCAAAATTTCAAGTATAACATATTGTTCACTGTGTGTATAAATTTCTCAATGAAATTATTTTAATGTATTGCGTGATGAAAATTAATCAGTTTCATAAATTGCATTTCTGGGTAGCCTAAGATACTAAGCTCAGTGAAAATATTAATATATTCTGGATCCGGGGAGCCATACTCCAAATAATGATCATGTTCTGTCTATATGAGCACATTGATGTGGTCTTATCCTGTTCCACCAGAACCAAACTGTGCATCACACCAACACTGAGTGGACCTGTAATACTTCTTTATGCATGTAAGAGCGACTGCTTGGAAATGTGGAAAGATGATGGAAAGAGTGGAAAGTCCAACCTGTCAACACTTTAGAACCACTCTCTTTGTTCTCTATTATTTTAAACAATTTCATTTTTCTCTTAAAATACTAGTTGGTTTAGCTTCATTCACGTCTTACACTTCGACTGTGTTTATTGCGTGTTTCACATTTGTTTGTTTTAAGTGTGTTTAGAAATGCTCTTTCCCACCGAAATACAACTGGGAGGTACAAAATGAGTCCCGTTAAATCTATAGGATGAGATCTTATTTCCAAAATTTAAAAGGTGCTGGAAAGATCAAATTCTTTTGCAGGGAGAGAAATGCCACAAAGCAGGATACACCCCTATAAATCATCATTATCATCATCCTTTTTTATATAGCACCATAGAATCTGCAACATTGCACAATGAATAAAACCTCCTCTACCTCTTTTAAATCATCTCAGCTTCTGAAATTAAATCTTATTTTTGCATGTTGGTGGATAAGTAGGTGTGCTAATTCACCTACTCCTTGCTCAGCAAGAGACACCACTGATATGCTTATCTCCTCTGATAGGACGTGCAAGCTGTGCAACACTACAGACTCTACAACAAATCCATGCACTTTACGTTAAAACTGGATGCATTTTCAAAAAAGTACTTGTGTATTATCACAAGTGAGTATTTGTGCTTCCAGAATTGCAGTGTTGCATTGTAAATAACTGTAACATTTAACATAAACCCCAATTATAATTCACGCACCATGCTTGCCATACATACTTAGACTCATGATCATTTTTGTCATATAGGCATGAAGGCATGTTTCTAATGCAGCAATTAGTTAGGGGCTGTCCCTATGATGGGCTTGTTTAGCCAGGCACTTACTGCTTCTTTCTATTAGCAGTGTGGCTCTCACTATGAATATAGGAGGAGTGGTACTACAATACCCAGCATGTGTCACAGTAAACTTTTCTTTAAAATATTGAGCTGTCTTGCTTACCCTCTTAACCCCTTCTATTTCAGTGTTACTTGACACATCTGCTTTACAGCAATTAACCAAAACTCAGTTAATTAAAAAACTTGATTTATTTGCAGACCAGAAAGGAAGAACAGTGCAAGATGGGTACTATGGAGAGTAACCAAAATAGGATGGCCTTATATATTATAAAATCATAATAAGAGCAAATTGCAGTATTGGATACAAATAAACCAGTATTTATTACATAAAAAAACATATATTCAAGGTGCAGATGGTTAATAACAAAATCAGACCAACAATGCGTCAACAATATATATTACCTATACATGAATACAAATTAAGAAATTCTATTAATTAATAATTCTCAATCATAGAATTCTACAGCTGTGTTAAGCATAGGTACAAATACTTCTGTAATGTAAAAGGTGCGCTATTAGAAACATAGCTAGGTTGTTCCCCAAAGAAATGCAGAATAAACAAATCTGGCTAATAATTAATCAGGATTAATCAGGATCCAGACCCTCAGAAGGCACAGAAAACCAAGGGGTAAATGTATTAAAGTCCGTTTTTTTCAACTCGCCGGGAATCGGCGAGTGGACAGCTAACATTTAAAGCGGCGCTGCCTTGTAAAAGTAACTTGCCTTATTAGGCAGCGCCACTTTAAATTTTAGTTGTCAACTCGCCGATTTCCGACGACTTGAAAAAAACGGAGTATAATGCATTTACCCCCAAATGTCTACATGGTAGGGAGAAATATCCCAAACAGTAAAAAACTCTCATGTAGATTTTTTTTTTATAATCGCACTGTTTCCAAAGACCTTGAGCTGAAAAGAGACACAGTATCTTAGGAGGTATCTGTTAAAGAAGACTCACAATCTCCACACTGGACAGTATCTGTTGGCTCAACTACATGCTATAGTCATGTGAGTGAAAATGCGCACCTCTGTAACTGTCTAGGCAGAAACAAATGCAGGCGAAAAAGGTTCCTGAATATTGAGTTCCTTCCTCTGCAGTGATTGGTAATAACCAAAATTAGTCTGGGGTCTCATAGATCCACTGGATTATTTCAAACATCACTAGCTTTTAAGTTATTACTTCTCTTAAACACTACCTTTGGATTAGCTCCTATAATTATTTCCAAAATCGAGACTTGTTGTAGGATCTTATAGTTCCTCCAAATAATTTCCTATGTTCTCCCTGTGTTTGCGTGGGTTTCCTCAAGGTGCTCTGGTTTCCTCCCACACGCCAAAAACATACTAGTAGGTTAATTAGCTTCTTTCAAAATTGACCCTAGTCTCTTTGTCTGTCTGTCTGTGTGTGTATGTTAGGAAATTTAGACTGTAAGCTCCAATGGGGCAGGGACTGATGTGAATGAGTTCTCTGTACAGCCCTGCGGAATCAGTGGCGCTATATAAATAAATGATGATGATGATGATGATTTTCTTAATCTTATAAGATTTCCTTGACTGGCATTTCCTCAAGGGTAAAGCAGTTAGATCACAACTGGCAGAGCTCTCCAAAGTGTTAAAGAGCTGGTTGCAGCCAGGTGCCAATTCACCTGGCCGTATGGTGGAGATTCTAGCAATTAAACACTGTATCAGTAAACTTGTCCGAAGCTTACAGAAGTGGGTGCTACAAGCAGATCTGCAGTCTTACAAGGAGCTTTCTATGGCGATAGACCGTTATTTGTCACTGCAACACATGTCTAAGGCTCCAGAGGGGAATCCAAAGTTATTGCACAGGTGAAAGTTGACCCCACTGCTTTCGGGGACGTCATGGCTGCTGGTGATATCTTGCCTAACCGTGGACCCCGTACAATCCTCATTATCAACTCACGCTCCTCGTTCCTCCCCAAACCTTTCTTCCATCCCTTACTTCCAATCCCGTCAACATTATCCACATATCTCCACTACCCTCCTTTCTCTTCTCCTGTGCACTATGCAATGCCAAATCTCTTTGTAACAAACTTACATCCATCCATGATCTATTAATTTCTAAATCCCTCAACCGCCTAGCCATTACAGAAACTTGGTTCACCTCCTCTGACACTAAATCCCCTGCAGCTCTCTTCTATGGGGGACTCTGCCTCAGCCACACTCCCGGACCCAGAAACAAACAAGGTGGTGGAGTAGGCATTCTACTCTCTCAAAGCTGCACCTTCCAAGTCATACCCTCTGAACCCTTCCTCTCATTCTCCTTCTTTTATGTCCACACTATCCATCTTTTTTATCCTCTCCACCTTCGTGTTGCTGTCATTTCTTGCTCTCCCCCCCCCGGTCCAGTTTCTCAATTCCTTGACAACTTTGCGGCCTGGCTCACTTTATTTCCTATCCTTTGACCTGCCTACACTTATACTAGGCGATTTCTACATTCCCATTGATAATCCCACTGTCTCCTCTGCCACTAACTTCTTTCACTTACTTCCTCCTTTGGTCTCTCCCAATGAACCTCATCTCCCACCCACTGTGATAGGCACTCCTTTAACCTTGTCGAATCCCGCTACTGCTCCATCTTTGGTTTCTCCAATTTAGCCTTTCCACTCTCCAACCACAACCTCTTTTCCTTCAGCTTCACCTTACCTCATGCCCTTTCCCCTGCACAGAAATGCACACGTACATAACGAAACCTAATTACTCTTAACTCAATCCATTTCTCATTTTCACTAAAATAACTATTTTCTCCAATGTCTGCATTGTCCTGTTCTAATCAGGCTGCATCTTTCTATAACAAAACATTCACTTCAGCTCCAGCTACTAAATATAGTCTCCGACGATCCAAACCCTAGCCATGACACAACAAACAGACTCGTTACCTGTAAAAGTGCTCCCTCACTGCAGAGCGTCATTGGAGGAAATCTCGTTCCTATCCCAATTTCCTCCACTATAAATTCATCCTTTCATCTTACAGCACTGCCTTTTCTATTGCCAAACAAACATTCTGCAAATCTCTAATATTCGCCCAGTCTTTTAACACACGTCGCCTCTTTGACACTTTCAACTCATTTCTCTGCCCACCTGCATCACCTCTTCCTTCCTCCCTCACTGCCCATGATTTTGCCACCTATTTCAAAGACAAAATTGACACCATTTGACAAGATATTTCTAATGATGACTTATGTGTGAAGACAAAAATGTCCCCTTCTCACTCACAAATGTATGACCCTACCTAAGCTGCGGGGGGGCCTAATGCTCCCTAACCTATCTCATTGTTAAGAAGCCTGTATATTGAACCACCATCGAGATTGGGCACTTCCCAAGGCTTCTAAGCCTTGGGTAGACACTGAAAGTGCCCTGTGCCCAAGCTTTCCCCTACCCGACCTTCTTTGGATTCCCAAGCCTGACCACCCGTCAGCTGCACACAGACCATTGTGCATCTCAGATACCA
Source organism: Mixophyes fleayi (assembly GCF_038048845.1). Taxonomy (NCBI): domain Eukaryota; kingdom Metazoa; phylum Chordata; class Amphibia; order Anura; family Limnodynastidae; genus Mixophyes; species Mixophyes fleayi. The sequence continues at coordinate 98,217,712 of NC_134408.1, read as the reverse complement.
TGCAAGTGTGGGATAGGGTCATCAGATTACATGTGAATTTTACACTCCCATCTAGTAACCTCTCCCTTTAAGCAGTTTACAAACTCATACCAAGTCTGAATCTCACCAACTTGAAGACTAAAGGATTCACCTCTCTGTCCGATCTGTTTGTCTAGAATTTCTTTCTTCCCTTCTCTCTGCTCCACAACCGCTATAGCTTCTCTTTATCTGAGACATATACATATTTGCAAGTCATGCACTGGGTGTTGACTGTCACTAAGATTCCTCACTCTCGCTCCCTGCCCCCAGCTCTAGTTTTAGATAGACTGACAAAAGGTGCCAATAAAGGTGGAATAGCATTCTGGTACCAGTATCTCTACTCCTTGATTCCCTCTTCTAAAGCCCCAGACCAACTTCGCTGGGAAGCAGATGGGGGTCTATCCCTTACTCCGCAACAGTGGGAAATTATTTATTCAACCCCCACCATATATCAAGGTGCATTAACTCTGGAGTGAGGTTTTTGCCTGGATTTCCACTGTTTTGCAAACTATCGTTGCTCCAGACCCTACCCTAGTCCTTCAGCATGTGTTCCCGGCTTCTAATCCTAAGCAAGACCGCTACCTCTTCAGACATATATTTATAGCCGCTAGGGCAATGATAGCCCAAAACCAGAAGTCCCCCCCCCACCATCACCAGCATTATCTCAAAAGTCCAATATAGCTTTGAGATGGAGACAATGCACTATTCCATATCTGCATCAGCACCTATTATAAAATGGGTTAGTTGGAATGAATATGTTACAGACGGTCCTGGTGCACATTAAGATGCCACTGTTTCCTCACTATCCCCTTTTGCAGCAGCTCTTATTGAATCCCCCAGTCCAACAACCAGGTTACTCCCCCCTACACTTTCGCTTTACCATGAGTATTTTCAGACTACCAAAATGTAAGACAATGGACCTGATTCATTACTGATCTTAACTTGTGCGGAAGTTGCAATGAGTATTTTAAGAACAAACGGGGAGATAAGAAATTCGCAATTCAACAAGGAGCATAAAGTTCAAAGATGCCCATCTTAAGTGTTTTAGCAATGGAAAATAAGTTGCAACGGATCTGAAGAAATTAGTTCATCTTAAGATCCGCTTCTTAAGATCTTCATCTTATTTAAAGATAAGAAAGTGTTATGGAACAGCAAATGTGGGAGTTGGGAAGGTTTTGTTTACAAATGTTAAAACACAATCAGAGTATATTATGCAGGACAGTTGTAACCTCATTATTCATTTTAACACTTCCATGTTTGTAGAACCTGGAACAAATGACTCTGAAGTGTTTTTAATGAGCTAAATCATCACATCTTCTTATTCACATACATGAAAGATTGTGTTTGATTTGAACTAAGAATGTGGATGCAAATTCATTGCATAATAAATACTAGCATAAACATGCATATTAAAATAAACATTAGTGTATTATAAAAATTTATATAGTTGACATTACAAAATGCATAATGTACTCTTCCATAATCAATACATAGGAGAGTACATACAACCTCCACACAGATAAAGGTCATCAGTCAGATATCGAACTCATGACTCCATTGTTGGAAGGTGGATTGGCTAGCCACTAAGGGAACGTTCAGTTTGAAAAATAAATATATTCTATAGACTAGAGTGAGAAGCACAACAATACAGCATGCATGCAACAGATGTAAGAGCTACATAATAGTGCTTTAAACCAAAAATAAACATAACACTGGTACTCTTCACTTCTTCCGGAAAAAAATATATGCCAGTTAGCGTCTGCACGGTTACCTTAGTGGTTTGTACGTCTGTCTCACAGCATTGGCGTCATGAGTTCAAATACCAAACATGACCTTAGCATCTTTGTGCAGCTTATGGCCCTGAATCATTAAGGAAAGGAATACAAGAGGAGCTGTGTCCAAACCAGTAGATGTTTTTAATTAACAAGGGGTAGTGTTAGGCTATTATTTAGCACATAAGGAAAGTAATGGCTTTTATTAATGTAAAACACAAACACAAAAAAACCTTGATTTTTACTCTGACATTTAAAGTTGCACTACAATATGCGCTATCCCCATTATAAATCTGTCCTTATATTTTACATTTACCTCCCCCTCAAATGCAACTTTGTATGCTGCATGCTGCCATCTATTACTACAAATCTCCTTAGACTTTTGGGGGGAAGGGGGTTGATTTTGAGGAGACATGCTCCTTAGAGTTTAATGCAAGTATTGTGTGTTATGTACTCAGCTTCCCTACAAATCAATGCAGACAACACTTCAGCAGCACAGTGGGTTAGTGGTTAGCACTTCTTCATTACAGCCCTGGGGTCATGAGTTCTTTTCCCAACCATTGCCTTATCTGCTTGGACTTTGTAGCCCATTTAGCTATGTAAAGGCAAAATTAGAGGAACTTTGACCCTTGTAAAATTGTTTTTTTTAGGCACCAAAGTGAACTAATGGCTCTTTTTTCTGGTACCACACAGATAGACAGAGAGTTGATCTAGGACATGCCTTACTCAAATTATAAATATATACCAACCTTTTCAATATAGATGCAATCAAACATGCTTTGACCAAGTTACTCCTTTTATTGACTAACTTTTCTTAACAAATCTTGTCCTGTATGTTTTCCCCATGTTTTGTTTTTTCTTCCCTGAACTCCTTTTAACTTCATCAATCAAAATTAATTTCTATTGGGACAAGGAACTGTGTTCTCTGTACTGCGCCTCAGATTAGATGGTGCCATCATAAATAATTAAATGATGAAAGAAATTATGATGTAGTGCAAAGGGACCAATGTAAAATAAATATAAAGGTATGCTCTAAATGTCCATCCGTTATTGGCTAAAATAACCTTGACACATTTCTTGAAATTAAATTACAAAAAGACACACACCACAATTTTTTAGTTTTTTTTAATAACAATTTTTAATACATTATTATTTCCAAAACAAAAATCTAAATAATTTGAAAAACTAATAATATTGTTGCAACATATTGATTTTTTTCCCCATCAATTTTGAATATATTTTCATTTTTTGCCTGTATTTCAAAATATGCATAATTGGTGGTGCCTTCTTGAGATGTTGAAATAAACAAACAAAACATGCTTATTTTATTGTTCAAACATGTATTACTTCAAAAGGGTGTACTTTGTTTAACCCATTTGATGGGATCAACAGGGGCATGTTACATAACTTTACATTGTCGGAAAAGGTTAATGTTATGCTAAACACAGTACTAGGCAGAGGATTAATACTTTGGGGTGGCCAGGGCCGGATTAACCCAAAGTCTAACTGGGCTATAGCCCAGGGGCCTCGGGCATCCAGGGGGCCCTTCAAAGTCCGCAGCAGCATTATTGATCGGTCCGGGGACGGGTGCGCCCCCAGCCCGATCAATGCTGCTGAGCACTGTCAGTCCAGTCCTCCGTCCCCGGCACTCAGTACTCTGCTTACTGAGGAGATCTCGCGAGTGAACTCTCGCGAGATCTCCTCAGTAAGGAGCATACAGCGCGCCGGGGACGGAGGACTGGACTGACAGGTAAGTGCTTGGGGGGGGCCTCACGGGGGATGGGGGCAGCGGGCGGCTCACAATGGGGGCCTCACGGGGGGATGGAGGCGCCCTTAGCCCAGGGGCCTCCATTCCCTTAATCCGGCCCTGGGGGTGGCAGATGTATTTATATACACATTTGTGTGGTGGGCGGGGGTGGGGTTTACTTGAATCACCGTAAATTATTCTTATGGCCATCATGGTTAAAAACTGTGGAATGGATAACTAGCTATTGGGAAAATTGAATGTAGTTAATCATGATTTTGGCTCAACTACAATGTGCCTCAAAAGGAATACAGTTATGAAAAGGTTTTTTTTCAATACTTACATTCACCCATCGCCACCTCCTCCTCCAGAGTCACCTCCTATACAAGGTCCACCTCCTCCACCTCCTCCAAAAGGCAGGCTCCTCCACCACAACCCTAGCTGGTCCCTTCTCTTCCTCCTCAGCCTCAACCCTGGCCTGCTCCTCTTCCTCCTCAACCCTGGCCTCTTGTTCGACACGTCTCTGACGGCCTGTTAGAATAAGTATAGCATGAGTTTATTTATATATTTTGTCCCTGTTTCATAGTTACCTACATGTAGTCATATAATAATGTGAGCTGACATTGTGAAACATGCATTTAGCAGCAGAGCTGATTGAGTGTCTTTAAACAAAAACCTCAAAAATTAGAGACACAAAACACTTTCAGGTGGCCTGTAACAAATCTTGGATTTGACTTAGGTGACATCTTAAAATGTAAAAACAAGTACTACATTAATATTGTATTTTTTCTGCAAAATAATTATAGAATCGAAATAGTGACAGATTATGGAGACATTTTACAGGAGGTATTTGGGTAACGATTTGTAATATGCCTTAATCAGCTTAGGGCAACTGTGAGCATTGTCCCCAAAAATCATCTGCAAAAATATTTACAATATGCCTTATCTGCCACAGTTCGATTAGAAATGTCTGAAAGTGAACATCACCACATTGCCTTAGCGGTTAGCACTTCTGCCTCAGCATTGAGTTTTAAACATGCCTATTTGGTCTGGAGAGTGGGTCCCCATCAGTAATGAAAGTAAATGAAATGTTAACCCAAAATAAAATTAAAAAAAAACAGGCCCAAAATCATGTTGCATTGAAGGGTTAGTTACATTTGTAATCTGGAGAGAGATTTATATTTGGGGTAGGGCATGTCCTCAATTAACTTTGAAAGTAATTCCAAAAATTAAACAAATATTTGTATTCTACATTTTCCGATTACTAGAGATTTTATAGAGAACTCACGTTTCCTGATCTCTTCCCTGAGCTCCTTCAAGAACTGTGGTTGGTGGCGGTGTAAATCACTCCATCATCATCATCACCATTTATTTATATAGCGCCACTAATTCCGCAGCGCTGTACAGAGAACTCATTCACATCAGTCCCTGCCCCATTGGGGTAAACAGTCTAAATTCCCTAACATACACACACACACACACACACACACACAAACATTGACATGGGTCAATTTGTTAGCGGCCAATTAACCAACCAGTATGTTTTTGGAGTGTGGGAGGAAACCGGAGCACCCGGAGAAAACCCACGCAAACACAGGGAGAACATACAAATTCCTTACAGATAAGGCCATGTTCGGGAATTGAACTCATGACCCCAGTGCTGTATGGCAGAAGTGCTAACAGCTATGCTACCGTGCTGGAGCTGGGTTACAGTCCTGGGGCGGTGAAACCACAGCCATATGAATCTGCGAACCATGCGGTCGGCCTGCAGCTTCATCTCATTGGTCACTTAGCAGCCACTAGGCATGCTATCCATGGCCTCTGCTAATATGCGCAGCTCTCTACGGGCAAAGGTGGCAGCACTCATTTTGCAATACTTTCAATACTTTCCAGTATTCAACTCTGTGATTGGTTCTCAGAGCACGTGTGGGCGAGCTTACATCATTCGCGGATCTCTTCCATATCTGTGTGCAAAATGTCGACTTGTCAATCATTCCTCATATCCTAGCAAATGGGGGGTGGACCCATGGGAATTGTATTCCACTATTCGCAATTACAGGCTCTAGATTTATAAGTGTGTTACTTTTTGTCCAAGCAGAGTTGTAAATGCAAAAAAAGAAGTGTACAATTTTGAGGTAACTACCACAAAAAGCAGACAGTAATTTACAAATATGTGTCTGAAATTAAAACATAACTGTGGAATATGGTTTTGATAGGGTTCAAAGTTACACATTTTTTGGGCCTTAATTTGTCTCATGAATCTGGTCCTTCTAACCTTCTCACACACTTACTAAGAAATTACATTTTAGACAAAACAGAGGGTAGAGTGGTGTTATTGACAGTGAGTGAGACTGGTGACCAGTTGGTGACTCTGGCATGAGGGACAATAATGCGCTCTGTATAAAACATGATTTGCGTTAGCCATCTTTGTGACATCCATGGGGCAAATGCAGAAAGACAGTGGATTACAACAAATAGTGCTGAAAGAAATAAGTCAGGCAAAACAATGGACATTTGGGTGTTCACTGCGTAGAGGTAGCATTGGAGGCCAAATGACCAAATTAGTAACCCAAGACCAGAGATATATAACATTTTGAAAAAAAGGAACCTTGTGAGACCTCAATAGAGAGTGAGAGGGAAGGGGAGAATGTGCCAGAGGTGTGTACACTACAGGAGAAGTTAGAGAGGTAGGAATTGACCGAAGACAGAACTGTGTCTAGATGGACAATAGAGTCAAGGATGTGTAGGAGAAGAGGATGTTCAACAGTGTCCAAAGCAGCAGAGTTACAGGAGATTGAGTATATTACCAAAAAAAAAAAAAAAATTATTTATAAACATAATTTCGGTAATCAAATGAAACACAAAATAAAATCAAACTGAGAATACAAACTCCTTCGTCAACAAAAAAACAAACAACATGCATGTAGGTTTTTTCCCATAGGTTAGAGGTGTTGCAGGTTATGCTGGAACCCATATTAACTGTCTTCTTTATCTGTTTAAAATATTATAGTAAAAGATATCAACCTTAGGCCATTTTGAAACAAATTATTACTGGACTGTGTGCACTTTGTACACACCTGTACTTTCAAGCTGTAAAATCTACAATTTGTTGCCTTAACTGTAACGCAGGTCCCCCAATAACCTAAAAGGAATAACATTGTTAACTATAGATACTGACATGCTGCAAAAGACAACTTCTTCATATCTTGATCTTCCTCCATAAAATGATTCTTGCCACACCCCCTTTGTGCTCCATCTGACAGCTGGGTCATAAGGTCTATTGGAATAGATTTCACATTTAGCCATTTACTAAAATGGTGTCTGTTTCTCACTTATCCTCAAAATGAAAGAGAATGCAAGGTATCTCCATTAGAAAACATTGACAAATCAGTGTGTTAAAATCAATAAACACGCAACACTTAGTTTATGTACTTCACCAGGGCAGAAAAGAAAATTCACATTGTGAGTCAGATATGTGATTAACACAAAATATGCTTAATTACTGAATATTTTTCAGGTGAGGCAGACATGTCCCAGCTATGGCATGTTAGTACATCAATGAAAGTCTTTAGTTTGGGCTATTTTAACCTAAACTCTAACAATCAAGTTTCATCATAATTTCAGCAAGGGCAGAGGCAGCCCTTGCAGACAGTTTTCAAAATTGCAGATTTAAAAGGTAAATATTTTTTAAGTCCATACATTCTGGTGCATGCATATGTTTGGAAAAATGAAACAGGCCTTTACTTTCATCACCAAACAATTGTATTTTTAGGATGTTAGAGAATTTTAAAAGTGTGATATAAACCCTATTAGAAAAAGATTCTACCTTGCTAATCAGTCTGAAGTGTCCTCTCCCAACAGTTTCAGGAGGGCTGGGGATCTGTTGGATAAACATGCAACATGGGGAAGTGCCAAAACACATCTTAATAGATATTAGATTGAAAAACTTCACAATTGGGTTAAAATTTATAAGACAAACAACACAAGGTTTAAAACGCACATTGCATATGAAAATAGAGATGAACTGTTATTGTGGATCATAAAATATTTTACAAACACAAACATTTAAAGTGTCTATAAAAGAGTATACTAAAATATAACTCTCAATACAAATAAAAGACCACTATACAAAGCCACACCAGAAAAATACACTATACACTAAAGAGTCCTAACCAACTTCAAGTGTGCATGAAGCATTCTTTTATAGTGGATTGCAATGAGACAAGTATATGCAGGTGTATGGGTCTATGCAATGCTGGTTATGGAAATCTGTTGTTTACTTTTATACTGATTAAAAAATGTTTGCGTTTATTTCAGATTGTGTATTATTCTGAGATGTATTAGCATAGACTTTCATATTTTAAATTTTATAAAACAAAATATGATCCTTTATGTCTGTTATTAAGAAGATGTGTGCAATTGTTCATTTATTTATGTTCATTATTATTTTAGATTGCCACTAGTGCTTGTGCTGTGTTGTATGTTTCAATCTGAAGTATGCCTTACTAGTTAGATAAATGAGCTACCAACAGTAGGGTCATGAGTTGAATCCAGAACCATGCCTGTATCTTTGTAGACTTTGTATATCCCCATGTGTTTCCTCCTTTCCTGTGGGTTTCCTCCAATGTTTTGGTGTTTGCTCTATCTATAGCATTTTATTGTGCATGTTTACTCACATTTATTTTTACCTTCAAACATGGTGCTTGACATTCAAGTCTATATAATGTATGTAATGCTCAATCTGCACATTGCCTTAGTGGTTAGACAATCCACTTTTCACCAGTGGAGTCATGAGTTCGATTCCTGACCCATTTTGTGTATAATGCCTATATTGCATGTCAAAATTTGTGTGAAGGTACAAGACAGACAAGCAGCTGTTCCAAATAATTTGATTCCAAACAAATAGAAAATATCTGCAAATAAAAGCAAAAAAAAAGAAGGAAAAAAATGACAATTTTAAGTCCAATTATTATTATTATTATTATTATTATTAGTATTATTATTATTATTATTATTATTATATTATACTATACATGAATTAATTTCCATAGCCAAATATTTAAACTATGCATGTACCAAGGATTTAGGTTTATAATATTTCATTGGATCATTATTGACATTAATAAAAATGATAAAACAAAATAAACTTGTTATAAGTGAAGTTCATGCTCAGCTTTTCGTTCTAGTGTATATCATTCACATATTGTTTCCACCTGCACGTTGGCTTTGTGGTTAGACAATCCAACTTTCAACAGTCGGGACTTGCGTTTGAATCCTCACTCACTGCCTTATCTCTGTGGAGTTTATATATCCTTCCCATGTTTGTGTTGATTTCCTGTGTTCCAGTCTGCTCTAAGTCTCCTGCTGTGTTGAACTATTGCTGCTTCAGCACTGCTACTACCATTTCCAGTGTACTTCATCGCAAAAGCTTTAGTTCTCTCATCGCTACCACTCAGAGCTGCTACTACACCTGTGACTCATCAGCTGTTACTACGGGTTACCTCCATTACTTCAGTTTGCTTTCAGTCTCCTTCTGTGTTGAACTATTGCTGCTCCAGCATTGCTACTACCATCTCCAGTGTACTTCATCACGACAGCTTCAGTTCTCTCATCGCTACCACTCAGAGCTGCTACTACACCTGTGACTCATCAGCTGTTACTACGGGTTACCTCTGTTACTTCAGTTTGCTCTCAGTCTCCTGCTGTGTTGAACTATTGCTGCTCCAGCACTTCAACTGCCATCTCAACTGTACTTCATCGCGACAGCTTCAGTTCTCTCATGGCTACCACTCAGAGCCACTGCTACTATTGTGACTCATCAGCTGTTACTACGAGTTACACCCACTACTTCAGTCTGCTCTCAAATCTCCGGCTGTGTTGAACTATCGCTGCTCCAGTACTGATATTCCCATTTCAACTGTACTTCATCGTGACAGCTCCAGTTCTCTCACCGCCACCACTCAGAGCCGCTACTACGACTGTGACTCATCGGCTGTTACTACGAGTTACCTTCACCATGTCAGTTTACTCTCAGTCTCCTGCTGTACTGAACTATTGCTGCTCTAGTACTTCTATACCATCTCTGATATACTTCATCGTGACAGCTCCAGTTCTCTAACCGCTATTACTGTGAGCCGCAACTGCCTTGGTGACTCATTGGCTGTTCTCCCTCAGCTACCTCTGCTTTCCCGTGTGTGCTCAGCATACTCCAGTGCTGTACTCCTACTGTTCCAGTATCTCTACCAATCACCATTGCATACACCATTGTGACAGCCTCTGCTTTTCCTCATTGTACTACAGGACATCTATTCTCCTTGTGCCTCATTTGTTTATACCCGTGTTACCTGGCTCCTCCACACCGTTCTGCTGTTCACCCACTCACAGGACCGTGACCTGCAGGTTTGGTGCCGCTAAATCCATACCTCCTTGCGGGGGTTCCTGGTGAAAACCACCTGCCTGTTAGACTCCGTGCCTGTGGGTGGGCTAAGCCATATCCAGCAGAGCATAGGGATCAATTTCCCATAAGCCAACCGTGACAACCTGTTTATAATTCAGTCTCCAGTCTTTAGCTGCAGACTATCAGCTGAATAGCTGCTTTCTCTATTAGAGGCCTGTGGAAAACCCTTCCCTTTGTCACAACATATACATTTTGACAGAAATACCCTACAGGTATTCCCTGTATGTATTACGTGATTTATTTTACTCTCTTTCCCTTGATGGAAAGGTACAGAAAATTTGTCATATTAACAAACAAAAATCCATAATAATTCAATAGCCTACTCTATCCTTGGATTCATTCCATAGTAAATTATAATTTCAAATTTTGATACAATTGAAATAAACATATGCACTTTTTAATGAAAATCCAATGCTAATCATGTGATTATATAAAATAATACATAATAACCTCTTCCCTGAATATTTCCCTATTGGCATTAATAAGTAGTCTGTCCTCCCACAGCCAAATAGCTATTGCATTAGAAAAATGTGAGCGGATTTTTAGGCAATGATGAAATAGGAACATTTATAATTTTTGGCTGAGGTAAGTGAGATATACACTCAAAACATATCAGGATGGTGTAAGTTAGTGCTCTGATTACACCCTTGATTAACCCTGCACAAGCTTACTTACTGTGGGCATGTTAAATCCTTACCTGGTTAATTTCAGTCTAGACATGTATGCCCAACTTGCCTCTTTTTATCACAATGGTTCATTTGTGGGCCTTTATGGTAGTGTGGGTGGGTCTTCACATCTTGATGTAATGGTTGCGTCAAACGGCACTATACACCTAATCTAGCCTGGCAGCACTACAGTGCCTGTTGTAGGTTTTATATTCTGATCTGTGTGCTGTTATTTATTTGTATATACTGCTATCCACCCTTGCTTTGTACCCTGACCATTTGACTTTACCACTTGCTCTGACTTGTTTATCGACTATAACCTCTGCCTGCGTATATATGATACTGTTTTGATTGATAGGACCTGGCTAGTTTGATTATTCTCACTTTTTTTTAGCTCACTAGCTGTAATCAGTGACTAATCAACAACTATAGTTGATACACAAGACCAGGAGGCAACGGAATAGCAGTAAACACATCATATGCTAAGTGAAATGGAGCTGTTAAAGGCAAACACCATGGTGATCAGCCTTGCTGTTTTCTTTTTTTATCTCTTTATTTGTAAAAGTTTTAAAGTAACATAAAGATAAAAAATGTGTATGACATTGTAAAAAATTGTACAGTCAAGGTACATGTAACACAGCTAACATAAACTGGAGCAACATAGCAGACTGTCGTCTGAAGGGAATATTCCAAGTGATAGTCTAGTGATATGGTGTGAAAAAGAGCCACGAAAGGACTTGCAGCCTGTACCTAAGTTATGAAACTATTACCATGTTGCAATTATAGGGGGGTGTAATGAATATTAGGAGGTGAGCGTGCCAGAGGGAGGAAGGGGATGGGAGAGTGACTGCGGAAAGTTAAGGAGTGGTTTTAGAGGACTCCGGGCAGGGGTATTGAGTGGTGCGAATACCAAGCGTCCCAAATTTTGTGAAAGGAAGCCACCTTGTTGTTCTGGATACTGGCGATGCATTCCATTTGGAATGCAAACCAAGTATGATTAATTACCTCCTAAAGGAGAACAGCTTGAGGCTTGCCCACCATATGTGCATGAAATCACCTCGGTGTCGGCATTGCCTGTAGTATGCGTCCGAGGTGGTGGGCAACAAACACAGTGTGTAGGCTTGTCAGAACCAGATACCACCTAGTGAGAATCTTTGTAAGAGTTTTCTTTAATTACCACACTTATAGATCTCTTAGAAATTTGAAAGTGAATTGTGTCCCACTGTTCATCGCTTATGGGTTCTGCCTGGTTGGCTTCCCAGTCAGTTATGTATGGGGCCCATAAGGGGTTTTGAGGGACCAGGACAGAGTGGTAGAGAAAGGATACAGCCCCCTTACAATTAGCATTATACATGCAATTGAATTCAAAAGGGGTAAGGCATCGAGGGCGAGAGGATGGGAGTGATGACTGGGTGAAATGTCACATTTGGAGATACTGAAAGAATTTTGAGTTGGGAACGTGTTGTCATTCATGTATATCTGAGAATAAACAGGGACAGAAATCACCCACAATGTGGGTGAAATGTGTAATTTCCGCAGCCTTCCACTCTGAGGCCACACCGAGCTCCTGACCAGGTGGACAAAGAGGATGGTCTCAAATTATTATGAGGGGAGAGGGATGTTTTGACAGGCGGTGAGCCTTGTTCACGGAGTCCCAGATAGCATGCATAAGTTGAACCGTAGGGATTGTGTAAGCCACAGAGGGGCGTGCAGATTAGGGAGCCAAGGTAAGAATTCAAGTGAGCCAGTGGTGATCATGTCATTTTCAAGGTCAACCCACGTTTTAGAGTGTGGGGTGACGTGCCAGGACATCAGTTGGCTAAGATGAGCGGCTTTGTAATAGGGATGTGCACCGGCGACTTTTGAGGTCTCGTGTTTTGTGTTTTGGATCCGGATTTTCGTTATTTTTGAGGTTCGGATTTGTCTCGCAAAACACTTGAGGAAAGGTCTCGGTTCGGATTTAAGGTATTGGATTCGGATTTTTTTTGAAAAAAACATAAAAAGTTTAAAAATCAAGTTTTTGGGCTTATTTTCACTCCTAGGCTATTATTAACCTCAATAACATTCAATAACAAGCATTTCCACTAATTTACAGTGTATTCTGAACACCTCACAATATAGTTATTAGTCCAAAACGTTGCAACAAGGTATCTTTCTGGACTGCGTAGAGGAGTGGGTCACCACAATATATTATAAACCCTGAACTTTTATGATTCGCACCAATAATTGTACCTGGACTGCGTAGAGGAGTGGGTCACCACAATATATATTAAAAACCCTGAACTTTTATGATTCGCACCAATAATTGTACCTGGACTGCGTAGAGGAGTGGGTCACCACAATATCTTAAAAACCCTGAACTTTTATGATTCGCACCAATAATTGTACCTGGACTGCGTAGAGGAGTGGGTCACCACAATATATATTAAAAACCCTGAACTTTTATGATTCGCACCAATAATTGTACCTGGACTGCGTAGAGGAGTGGGTCACCACAATATCTTAAAAACCCTGAACTTTTATGATTCGCACCAATAATTGTACCTGGACTGCGTAGAGGAGTGGGTCACCACAATATCTTAAAAACCCTGAACTTTTATGATTCGCACCAATAATTGTACCTGGACTGCGTAGAGGAGTGGGTCACCACAATATCTTAAAAACCCTGAACTTTTATGATTCGCACCAATAATTGTACCTGGACTGCGTAGAGGAGTGGGTCACCACAATATCTTAAAAACCCTGAACTTTTATGATTCGCACCAATAATTGTACCTGGACTGCGTAGAGGAGTGGGTCACCACAATATCTTAAAAACCCTGAACTTTTATGATTCGCACCAATAATTGTACCTGGACTGCGTAGAGGAGTGGGTCACCACAATATCTTAAAAACCCTGAACTTTTATGATTCGCACCAATAATTGTACCTGGACTGCGTAGAGGAGTGGGTCACCACAATATCTTAAAAACCCTGAACTTTTATGATTCGCACCAATAATTGTACCTGGACTGCGTAGAGGAGTGGGCACTGGGCACCACAATAAAATATATAAAAAACCTTCAACAGATCTGCATTACACTACACATACGGCTGCTCCTCCATCCTCTCCATCATATACATGTTGGAGTTTTAGCGTGTGACAACCTCTTGTTTTTGATAATGTCAGTGCATTTTGAATATTTTTCAATTTGCCCCACACCACTGAATGTACTTTATCTATGATACGCAATACGCATCTATCTATCTTGACTGCGTAGTGTGGTGGCCCCGGTACACAATTTGGTACCGAGGCCACAATATAATTAAAAAACCCTCCACGTGTCTGAATTCCACCAAACAAGTATCTGGACTGCATAGTGGGGTGGCCCCGGTACCCAATTTGATACCGGGGCCACAATACCTCCTCCAAACATGGTACAGACAATTCGTCATTAAGAGACCCCAGACAGACAGGGTCGAAGTGTTATTGTTTGACTTTGTAAACCCAAAAAATGTCCCTGTTGCACATAGTCGTGCATTGAAGACTGACTTTTTCATTTAAAGGCACGATCTTTAAAGTGTAGTGTTTGTAAGTCTAAGTCATATTATACTTTTGGTAAAATTGGTTTATTTTGTTCCTCTTTATGGTAATTAATTAGTAATAGAATTAAAGTAGGAAATAGAATTAAAGTATGAAATAGAATTAAAGTAGGAAATAGAATTAAAGTATGAAATAGAATTAAAGTAGGAAATAGAGTGGTATAGAGTTGTAGTGTGGTATAGATAGAGTGGTCCACACAATATAATAATAAAACCCTCAACTGGTCTGAATTCCACCAAACAAGTATCTGGACTGCGTAGTGGGGTGGCCCCGGTACACAATTTGGTACCGAGGCCACAATATAATTAAAAAATTGGGCATCAACTGTCACCGTTGTTTAATATCTGATACACCTAAATATGGACTGCACAGTGGAGTGGCCCCGGTAGTAAATTTGGTGCCGGGGCCACAATACCTCCTCCAACTTCCAAGTGTAGTGTTTATAAAGACACACAGCGTCGAAGTGTTATTATTAGTTGACTTTCTTAACCCTAAAATTGTCCCTGTTGCAAATATTCGTGCAATGGACAGTTACTTTTCTATTGAAAGACTCAAGCTTTCAAGTGTAGTGTTTATAAAATATAAACAACAATACAGTAGTTTTAGAGCACGTCAATACCTCTTGTTTTAAATTATGACACGGCATTTTACTTTTGGTTTAATTTCTTGAATTTTTTTACATTTGGTTTTACTTTTTGAACATGGCAAACGACTGTTGCTTGGTCATATAATGCAAAAAAAAAAGTTCCAAGATGGAATTGTCCTTGGGCCCTCACACCCACCCTTATGTTGTTGAAATAGGACATGCACACTTTAACAAACCAATCATTTCAGCGACAGGGCCTACCAAACAACTTTGGCTGAAATGATTGGTTTGTTTGGGCCCCCACACCAAAAAAGCTATTCATCTCTCCCTGTACAGACTAAACAGGCTCTACTGAGGCAAGATGTCGTCCTCATCCTCAACCTCTGATTCCTCTCCCCCTACAGTGTGTACTTCCTCCTCATCACACATTATCAATTCGTCCCCGCTGGACTCCACAACCACAGGTCCCTCTGTAGTATCTGGAGGGCAGTGCTGTACTTCATTGAGGAATTGATTATTCATTTTTATAAACATCATTATTTCAACGTTGTGAGGAAGCAACCTCCTTCGCCGCTCACTGACCAGGTTCCCGCTGCACTAAAAACTCTTTCCGAGTACACACTGGAGGGGGGACAACTTAGGTAAAATAGAGCCAGTTTGTACAGGGGCTTCCAAACTGCCTTTTTTTTCCTGCCAGTAACAATATGGACTGTCTGACATGTCTACTTGGATGGTGTCAGCAAAGTAATCATCCACAATTTTTTCTATTGTGACAGCATCCAATGCAGCGAGAGTAGACATGTCTGCAATGGTTGGCAGGTCCTTCAGTCCGGACCAGATGTTATCAGCATCCCCGCCAGTGCCTCTTTTGGGAAAACTGAGCTTTTTCCTCGCAGCCATAGATGTGGAAGAAAATGAGGGTGGAGCTGTTGGCATGTCACGGTCCTCTTCAGAGGACAATCTCCTGACCAGCAGGTCTTTGCACCGCTGTAGACTTGTGTCCGCCGGAAACAGAGACACAACATACGCTTTAAACCGAGGATCGAGCACGGTGGCCAGAATGTATTCCTCTGACTTTAAAAGAGTGACCACCCTCGGATCCTGGCAAAGCGTACGAAGGGCTACATCCACAAGAGCTACATGCTTGGTGTAATCGCAATGGCTTACCAGCTCCTCTCTCACTTTCTCCAGCTGCTTCTGCAACAGCCTGATCAGGGGAATGACCTGACTCAAGCTGGCAGTGTCGGAACTGACTTCTCGTGTGGCAAGTTCAAATGGCTGCAGAACCTTGCACAACACGGAAATCAGTCTCCACTGCGCTTGACTGAGGCGCATCCCCACTCCTTTGCCTATGTCGTAGGTGGCTGTGTAGGCCTGAATGGCCTTTTGCTGCTCCTCCATCCTCTGCAGCATATAGAGGGTGGAGTTCCAGTGCGTCACAACCTCTTGTTTGAGGTGATGGCAGGGCAGGTTCATGCTTTTTTGATGTGCCTCTAGTCTGCGGTAGGCACTGGCTGAATGCCGAAAGTGTCCAGCAATTTTGCGCGCCACCGCAAGCATCTCCTGCACACCCCTGTCACTCTTGAGGTAATGCTGCACCACCAAATTAATGGTGTGGGCAAAACATGGGACGTGCTGGAAATTGCCCATATTTAATGCCCGCACAATGTTACTGGCATTGTCTGACACCACAAATCCCCATAATTTCCCTCATTTTCTCTAATATGTTGTCAGCGTTGTGCCTCTTATTAAAGCCTGTAATGCACAATGTTGCCTGCCTTTGCATGAGCAGCCATTTTGTAGATGCTGCTACTGATGCAGCTGTTGCTGTTGCTGCGGAAGGGGATGCATCTACCCAGTGGGCTGTCACAGTCATATAGTCCTTCGTTTGCCCAGAACCACTTGTCCACATGTCCGTGGTTAAGTGGACAGTGGGTACAACCGCATTTTTAAGAGCACTGAGGACACTTGATCGTACTTCTCTGTACATTTTTGGTATCGCCTGCCTAGTGAAGTGGAATCTCGAGGGGATTTGGTACCGGGGACACAATACCTCCATCAACCCTCTAAATCCCACTCCACTGATGGCGGACACCGGGCGCACGTCTAACACCAACATTGCAGTTACAGCCGCAGTTATACGCTTTGCAATAGGGTGACTACTATCGTATTTGGTGGTCATGGCAAACGACTGTTGGACGGTCAATTGTTTTGTGAAAGACTTAGCGGTCTTACGACTTCCCCTCTGGGAAGATGACCGACTAACAGCAGCAACAGCAGCAGTGGCAGTAGTAGGCGTACCGCTGCAGGATTCCTCGGATGAATCCCGTATTGAGGAGGACTCAGTCTGGCTGCTGACTTGGGCTGCAGGACTGAATCTGATGGAGATTGTGGAGGAAGTTGACGAGGAGGGTGTTGCTGGTGTGTATCCAACTGGACCACGGGATTTAGGTGTCCCTGTACCGATGAGGGTCCTAGCCCCAGTTCCTGAACTAACCACTGAACTATGAAGGTTATTCAGGTGACGTATAAGGGAGGATGTTCCTAGATGGGCAAGATCCTTACCCCTGCTTATTTGAGCTTTACATAAGCTACATATTGCCATACATTGGTTGTCTGGATTTGGATAAAAATAACTCCAGACCGAAGAGGTGCATTTTTTGGTCTTCTGACCAGGCATGACGATGGGCTTTTTCATCCCATGGACATCAGCTGTTTCCCCTCCTGGTGCCTCATTTACAATAACCACATCACCATCCTCATCATCAAGTTCCTCCATAGCGCCAGCTACATCATCAATAGCCTCCTCCCGAGCCACCTCTTCCCGTACAGTGATGGGAAGGTCAGGCTTGACAACCACCAACACCCTTGGACTCGCCTTGGGGATTTGTGATAATTTCTCTTTAGAAGGCAGAGTTGTTTGCTGTTTTGTTGCTGACAGCATAACTCTCTTCAATTTTTTGTAGGGGGGGGGAGGAGGAGGAGGGCTAAGATCCGTGGGTGAAGCTGAACCACTAGTCATGAACACGGGCCAGGGCCTAAGCTGTTCCTTGCCACTCCGTGTCGTAAATGGCATATTGGCAACTTTACGTTTCTCCTCAGATGATTTTAAGTTTCTCTTTTTGCTACTTTTTCTTAACTTGGGCTTTTTGGATTTTACATGCCCGGTACTACGAGATTGGGCATCGGGCTTGGAAGACGACGTTGATGGCATTTCATCGTCTATGTCATGACTAGTGGCAGCAGCTTCAGCATTAGGAGGAAGTGGGTCTTGATCTTTCCCTACTTTATCCTCCAAATTTTTGGTCTCCATTATATGTAGCACAAGATACTGCAGAATGTGTGAACTTGGTAATATTGCAGTACCAATGGACTTATACTGCTGGATTGGTTTTGCAAATTTGGTTATAATTATTATATATTTTTTTTTTTTAAATTTTTTATTTTTTTTTACTTTTTTTTTATTTTTAAAAAACTTGGGAATAGTGGGGAAATAACTATGCCCTTAGAAGCACAGAGCACAGGACACAGCACCACTGGACTGAACAGGACACGGCACAGGACCCAGCAGCACTACGGAACTCAGCAGGACAGAGCACAGGACACAGCACCACTGGACTGATACTGCAGAATGTGTAAACTTTGTAATATTGCAGTACCACTGGACTTTTACTGCTGAATGTGTGAACTTGGTAATATTGCAGTACCAATGGGCTTATACTGCAGGATTGGTTGTGCAAATTTTGTGGTAATTAAAAAATATTAAAGTAATTTTTGGTATTTTTTAAAAAAACTTTTTTTTATTTTTTTAAACACAGGGGAATATTGGGGAAATAACTATGCCCTTAGAAGCACAGAGCACAGGACACAGCACCACTGGACTGAACAGGACACAGCACAGGACCCAGCAGCACCACTGACCTCAGAAGGACAGAGCACAGCACACAGCACCACTGGACTGATACTGCAGAACACAGCACAGCACAGCACAGCACAGCACAGAACTAAACAGCACAGAACTAAACAGCACAGAACTAAACAGCACAGAACTAAACAGCACAGAGGACCACCTAACACACCCTCCCTCTACCCTGATCAATGCCCGAGTGAAGATGGCGGCGACTAGCGGGGAATTTATAGGATCCGAGTATCGCGAGATCCGACAACGGGATTATGAGTCAGAGCCTCAGTTTCACTTTTGAATTTGGCGCCAATACCCGGATCTGTCTCGGATCCGACTCGGATCCGCAACGTTCGGGTGGGCTCGGATTTCATAAATCCGAGTGCGCTCATCCCTACTTTGTAATAGCTGCGGGTCAAGGGCAGTCCCAGGCCACCAGATGTGGTGGATCTGGTGAGCAGATCACGGCGAATCCGAGATCTGCAATCGATCCAGATAATCTACGAGGTTTGTATAGTTGCGAGGGTTCAAGGTAGCGCCAGGATGGCTAGAGTCTGAAATGGGTATAAAAATTTAGGTAGCACCAACATTTTGATGCTGTTGATTTTACTTACCCATGAGATGAAATGTTTCCACCAGTGGAGGAGGTCCCGTTTGAGTTTGTGTAACAGGGGTGGATAATTTACTTTGTACAGAAGGTCACATGACTTAGTAATCTTGACCCCCTAGGTAGGTTAGGGAGTCCATCCTTCACTGGAAGCAGAATTTAAGCTTAAGAAGCTTTTTGAGGGGGCCAGGTAGATAGAAAGGCAGCGCCTCAGACTTACCATTGTTGATCTTATATCCCAAAATCAGACAACTCCTGAAACAAGATTGGGACAGAAAACGAGGGCTTGGTAAGGGAGAGCAAGTCATTGTCTGCAAACAGGGAGATTTTGAACTCTGAGGACATGGTGGTTATGCCAGAGATAGATGCGTTAGTGAGGATCCGGTAAGCCAGAGGCTCAATGACTAGGGTGAAGGGCAAGGGGAAAAGAAGGCAGCTCTGTCTGGTACCGTTAACAAAAGTAAAATGGGGGGATGCCATGCCAAAAAAAAACCTCCAAATGGCAATACAGCAGCAGCATTCCCCATCAGCTACTGATACCAACATACCTCTCAAACAAACAATTCACAAATGGAAGTTGCTCAATCAATTTATATTTTTAGAGAGTGCCAGCTACTCTAAGGGCTAGATTTATTGATCTGTGGTGTTGTAAAATCACAGTTTTTCTGTGATTAAAGGCAAAACCCAACAAATATATATTTACCAAAACCACGTGCCAGTTTGATGCCTTTAATTAAATTGGCGTTTTATGTTTCACCAGCAAAATCACTGAAACAATTATTAATTTACAACATCACAAGTAGTACATTTACCCCTAGGTATTTTTCATGTCTCTTCGTTTAAAATCATTTCTCTCAGTTAATAGTGAAACAATTTCTATTTTTTTTGTTATTAACTTTCTGGTAGCTTCTGAAGGAAAAACAAAGATTTATTATAGTAACTAATTAAAAACCCATCAAAATGAAAAATAAATAAATAAGCGTAAGTTCCTGTTGGAGCCTTTTTTTGGTAACGGTTAAATTCTGCGCATTAAATATCCCACGAATGCGGAATCAACTACTTGCTCCAAAAAAAAAGAACCTAATACAATTCCTGTTCCACAAATATTTCTTTATATATATTAATATATATTTGAGAATAGAGCAAACTCAAGGCGCCTCCCAGCGTGATGCATGAGGTAACCGTGAAACGGTTACATACCATAGCAGTGATCTTGTAAGATGGGGGATCCTCACATAAAGATGTTCCTCTGGATCTCCTCCAAAATATGAAATGCAGAAAAAAGCAACAATAGTGTGATATTGTAATAAATTCCTTAGTCCACCTAGTGAAGGTGAACACCAATGATTATTAGAAATCACCACTTGCGACTCAAAAAAACCCATATAGGATACTTTAAAGGGAAAAGAAACCCTTCAGCCAGAAATCCAACAAAAGATATAGAATATGCGTACCAGATGTACTTTGTATATCAGCATATCATAGGAACTTGATAAAGATCCTCCTTATGTGAAGAATATGCCTCCTGAAATAATCACTTCCATCGGCAGTAATGAGCAGGCTTAACAGAAGGAAAATACGGTGTAATATACAATAACACTATTTAATGAAAAATGTAAACAATTCACTCACATGAAGAATACAGTCAGCAATATCCCTCAGTTGTTATCAGAGCCGTAACGACGGCGGTGCGGGCGGTGCGGCCGCCCAGGGCGCAAGCCTAGTAAGGGCGCAACACCCGTCCGCACGCCCGTCCGCCCGTTACATCCCCGATGGAGTGGCAATCTAGTCCTTCAGTGGCAGCACCGCAGGACTACTTTGCGCATTGAAGACAGCAGCGCAAGGAGCAGGGTGCCGGCTTCCTGCTCCTGCAGCGTCCTGACGTACAAATAATGACGTCAGGACGCTGTCAGAACAGGCGAGGAGGAGCCGGCACTGAAGGAAGAAGATGACAGAAGTATGGTAAGTAAAACGCTGCTGTATAAATAAGGAAAAGAGAGAGGGCGCAGAGGAGTTGAAATGACCGTAGATAATGTTTATAGCTCCTCCGTGATTGTGTCACATAGAACTGTGTAGATGCACAGAAGCAGTATTCGATTTTGCAGAAAAACGGTGTAACAAAAATCAAAAAGAGGTTTCTTACCCTACATTTCCCTATGGAAGTCCCGGAACTCAGTGCAAATTGATGCACTAAGTGCTATAAATAGGGAGTGTTGCCTGATCAGCCAATTAACTAAAGGGACAGGTACTGAAGGTTTGAAAGGGCTGCGCATGCGCAGACCCTCAGGATGGTGGACGGCCACGGTTCCTTAACACACGGGAAGAAGCACTCACAGTCTGGTGAGTGACAATATATATCATGCATTTGCAAATATGTGTAACAGAATTCTTTCAGTAAAGTGCTAGCCACACCCACACATTAGGTTGGCCACACCCACTTGCCAAATGCCACTCCCACTTAGATGGGGGGCGCCGGTGCCCTGTCTCGCCCAGGGCACTAAAATGTCTAGTTACGGCACTGGTTGTTATATAGACGGCCACGCCATTATGGCTCCTCTACAGTGTCCACTCCCTTTTGTCCCACACTGCCAGCATATGTATGCGTCATGTGTGGTGCAGGCAGCAGAAGAAACAGCACTTGATGAACATTCTAAGTATGGGAGAATATGCTGGAGAATGTGTGGGGATAGTGTGGGAATGTTTGGGGGAAGTGTGGGAATGTGTGGAGTATGAGGGGGGGCTGTTACATGTATGTGTGTCACACTGTGTCACATTGACGGGAAGGAGCTTTTTAATGAAAGTGTGTGGGAAAAGTGATTTTAGTGTAAAAGTAAGGGGTGTCTCTTCATGTAATGTGGGTGGGGTGAGATATAATTTTTTTAGTAGGGTGACAGTGTTGGCTAATCATTTACTGTCTTATTAATATTATTATCATTTATTTGTTAGGCGCCACAAGATTTCCACAGCGCCGTACACAGTACAAACAGTAGACTATACAGGGTGAAACAGTACAGAACCCTAAACAAAAATACCAATACTTCAGAACCCCAGGCAGGTTGCTTCAATAAGCACAGAGCAGAAGAACAGGTTAGGAGACAGGAGGGAAGAGGGCCCTGCTCATGTGAGCTTACATCCTAAAGGAGGGCTTACATCCTAGGCAGAAACCTATTATCAGGGTACTTATGCTGTTATGTGTAATAGGTGTCAATGGCGTTGGTGGTAGATGTTAAACCACAAGAAGCTTTTAGAATTAGCCAATTTGTTGGTTTTATTTCAGAACTTGCAGTTACAGATGATATATACATATATACAGTTGCTCACAGTTGATACTGACTGTAACAGACAGGCAGTATGACAAGCTTATGCAGTTAATGTACAGTATTACAGTACATTCATATATATGCAGATGGTAGTAAGCTTGTATTTTGGGCAATGTCAGAGAACATGTGGCTCATATATATTTTGTGCCTCCGGTCACTTTATATATTTATATAAAAAATTTACACAAAAAGATTGCATCTCCAGTTATATACGTCTTTACAGTTCCACTATCACTGGAACAACCTGCTGAGAACCTAACTTCCTGCCTATGTATGCTCAGTAGAGTGATGTGGACAGCTAGAGGCTGCTCCATTTCCTGTGTTCACTAGATCACAGGGGACACCACTACCAAGATGGGAGACAGAGCGTAGTGCTCCATATTAATATAATACTGGGTGGGAGCGTTTCATTTATTGGTGGGGGATACGTATTTGATGATGGGGACTGTTTAATTTAACAATGGTGTTGGTGTGAACCTATTAATTTATAGTGGGATTATGGGCCTATTAATTTAATGTTGGGGTGTGTGGCCTAATTTGGGGAGAAGGATTGCTATTGAATGGTAATTATTTAATGTTTGGGAGGAAATAGGTTTGTTTATTTATTAAATGGAAATAATTTTAATTTAATGATGGGGTTGTTTGGGGAAAATACTTTTTTATTAAAGGTGAATAAAATTAATTTACAGTCAGGTTGGTTGCAAGGAAGAAGAATTATTATTGAAACGTGAGTGCTTTTGATGTAATGTTGGACTGCATAGAGGGAGGGAGCCCTACAGTGTTAACCCATTGCTAGGCTTTCTATATTTCATATACCTATCCTTTTTCCAAACAGGACCCACAATTCCAGGATCCAGACAAACACAACTAAGCTTAAGACACCGATAGCAGTAACAAGTAGTGAAAGCAGCAAGAACAGGTAGGAGAGAGCAGGACAGTCTGACAACTCTCCTGATTCTGGTGGGTCAGTCCTGAGTTTGAGGAATGACTCACTCAGTCAGGGCTTTGTCCCAACTACAAGGACATTTGGGAGGTATGTCCCACTTCACACTGCTCTTCTCGTGAAAGGCGAGCTGCGTACACCTAACAGAGTGCATGCAGCATTGCCTGTGTATCTGAAAGGGATTGGAAGAGTTGGAGAGCACCTAAAATAATAGTCATGCTTCCTTGCATGCTGGTTATGTCCACTGGTGGCGTGGCGTGGATAGACCCCTCTACAAAATCCTGCGTTTACCCCTGACAAGTGATGGAAACAAAGTTCCTAATCACCAATCCATGAACATCCTCAATACAGTGAAAACAAAGGTTATATCCCTTCTATATTCCCCCCAGTGGAGCTAATGGTGGACAGACTAGGGGCGGCAGCCAGGTCATTATTTTATGTACTATTGGCTCTCTGTCATTTAAGTATTCCCTGACTTATGTATTCATGTTCATATTAACAAAAATAGGTATAGCATACAATAACATATGTTAAAAACATGAAAAAACAGTCAGTATTTAACTTATCTACAAAACAGAATACTAATTTGCCCCCCTTGCATTGTAACATGGTTTTGCCCAGGAGACTTAAATAAGAAGTTTCTTAAGTTAAGATCCTTAATGAATCAGGCCTCTGGTCCTCATCCTACCTAGCTAATCGCTCTTTCAATGTTAATTTCTCTGGATGCACCACTGCTACGCTTCCTTTATCAGTTGGACTATCGCAAGGCTCAGTCCTAGGTCCTCTGCTATTCTCTATCTACACCACTTGGAAAACTAATACGCTCCTTTGTAATTCAGCATCATCTCTATGCACATGATACACATATTTATCTATCCTCTGCTGATCTCTTATCATCTGTGTCTCGCGTTATTGACTGTCCTTCTGCCATTTCATCTTGGATGTCTTTAACCAAACTCAAACTCAATCTTTTAAAAACAGAATTAATAATATTCCCTCCCACCAACAAAAGCGTCTTGCCTGACATTTCTATTTCTGTTGATATCGCCACCATAAATCCCACCCACAAGTTCGCTGCCTAGGCTTGCAAATTTTCTATTGTTTTTCACATCAACTCTATATTTACATCATGCAGCATACACATAAAAAACATTTCCAAAAAATGTACATATCTCACACAGGACAGTGCAAAAACTTTAATTCATGCACTCATCATCTCCTGCATCGACTATTGCAATTACCTCCTTACTGGTCTTCCCAAAATCAGACTCAAACCCCTACAATCTATTTTGGAAGCAGCAGTTAGTTTGATTTTCCTTGAAAACCGTCCTTCCTCTGCTGAACAACTCTGTCAGTCTCTACATTGGCTGCCTGTATTTCAACGAATCCAATATAAAATTATTTTACTAACATACAAGGCCATCAACAAAATTGCACCAACATACATCTCCTCACTTGTCTCAAAATATCTCCCAACTCGACACCTCCATTCTGCACAAGATCTACGGCTCTCTTCCACTCTCATCACGTCTTCCCATTCGCGGTTACAGGACTTTTTTCGTGCTGCACCCACTTTGTGGAATTCCCTCCGTCGCTCAATAAGACTTTCCTCTAGTCTTCAAACCTTCAAGCGTTTTCTGAAAACCCACCTCTTCAGACAAGCTTATAATATTCCTCAACTACCGTCTCAATCTCCATGGTTACCATATTATCACCCTCTACACAGAAAACAAAAGACGAAAAACCTCTGACCAACATTGTTGTGTGACTGATCATACAGCCCACTAAATAATTTTTACTTCTACATTCTAGCAGGACCAATATGCAACATGATGGAGCAATTACCCTTGTGTATCCAACTCCCATTGTCCCATAGATTGTTAGCTTACAAGCAGGGCCCTCTTATCTCTCTGACTGTATGTATTAACCAGTATTGTTTTATTACTGAGCCAGGAATATGGTGAAACACACAATGTTTATTGCTGGAAGGTACAAACCGGATGGTGTAGGAAAGAATATTGCAGGGAGATGCAGAAAGCAAATACCAGGAACATGACTGATACAGGTAAGCAGGTAATATGAAGAAATCCCAGGGAACGAGTGAACCAGGAGCACAGCAGGGAACAGCACAGCACAGCAACAACAATGACCAGCCCAGGAGTAGAAGAGAGGCAGGTATAAGTAGGGAACACCCAGGTGCAAGAGATAATTAGTGAGACAGGGTAAACCCTAGTAATAACAAAGGAAAAGGCACAATAGCAGCACCTCTGGTGAACAGAGGTACTGCCAGATAACATAATAAAACAAGTCCAAGGTCCTGGAGGCAGAAGCTGCCAATACAAAGCAGCAAGCGGCAGGCAGATTGTGACAGTCCCCAATTTTAAAGCGCTATGGAATCTACTGGTGCTATATTTTGTTGATGATGATGACATGATTATATATAGAAATTTACCCAGCTCAAAGTCAATGTTTAGACCCTTTGGTGCTAGGGTTTTCATGTTATTATTATTATTATTATCATTTATTTGTTAGGCGCCACAAGGTATCCGCAGCGCCGCACACAGTACTAACACAGTACTAACAGTAGAATATATACTTGGATTCTTCCTGTGAAATCAATTTGATATAGTCCCCTCTACCTCCATGGTTTATCCACTTTTTTGATACCCATAAATTGGAGTAGGGAGGGATCCTGGGCATGATGGGTGACAAAATGTTCTGACGAACCCTTTCCTGATGTTCCTCTGATGCTCTGATATTACATTGAGTTTTTTAATCGTTCTCCTAATGTATTGCAAACCACGCGAGCATTGTAGTAAATAGATGACCCCTGTGGTATCATAGGTAATTCTGCTGTCCACAGTTTATTCCTCCCCATTGGTATTGGATATGTAGGATGTAACAGGTTGGTGTTATGAATATGGCCTATTTTACATGCCTGACACTTGTCAATAATAAAATCCTTTCTCCTTCTCTCTTAACCACGTGCTTTTTGGGACAGTGGTTTTGGGGGGAATAGTACTGTTGACCAGTTGCTTCTTGAGGTTATTGGCTTTAGTGTAAATTAACTTTGGCTTCTCCAGAAGAAGATCTTTCAATTTGTCATCTTCTAATAGTATTTTCCAATATTTTTTGACAATGTGCTGTATTGTCTTAGAATCATGACTGAATCTGTAAATGAAGAGAACTGGAATAGGTTCTACTTCTTTATCTTTTTTATCGAGAAGGGTTTCCATATTTGTGTCTTTAATGGCAAGGAATGCATGTTCCACAGTTCTCTGATCATAATTCCTCTCTAGGAAGCTATCTCTAAGGATGTCACCTTGTGTTTCATACAGGTCTAACTTAGAGCAGTTTCGCCGCAACCTTGTAAATTGGCCTTTTGATATGTTTTTGATCTAGTTTTTGTGAAAGCTGCTAGCTGAGGGATTATAAGAGTTGGAGTCCACTTCTTTAAACAATGTTTTAATTTCAATATAAATCTCAAGGTCTAAACACTGGACCATTTGAACGCTGGTATTCGCTGTGAAGTGCAAATTGAGGTCATTTTGATTGATGTGAGGGCCACAGATTGCTCCTTTGAACATTATTATTATTATTATTACCATCTATTTATATAGCGCCACTAATTCTGCAGCGCTGTACAGAGAACTCACTCACATATGTCCCTGCCCCATTGGGGCTTACAGTCTAAATTCCCTAATACACACACAGAGACAGAGACAGACACACACACACACAGACAGACAGACTAGGGTCAATTTGTTAGCAGCCAATTAACCTACCAGTATGTTTTTGGAGTGTGGGAGAAAACCGGAGCACCCGGAGGAAATCCACGCAAAAATGGGGACAACATAAAAGCTCCTCACAGATAAGGCCATGGTCGGGAAATGAACTCATGATCCTAGTGCACACTGTTTCTGTAAAAACATTAAAAAAGGGAGTATTACATGTTGTACAACTGTTTGAAGTACTTGTTTGTGAATTATTAGATGAATGAATGACAATATTAAAAGTTATATAAATAATTTTTCTAATATTAACAGAAAGAAAAATGCATGATGACATGTGCTACATAGGCACAGAAAAGACTTAAGTCTAAACTGAAAAGATTGTTTTAAGAGACTCTATATTTACCCCTGTTCTTGAAATACATCATAGTAATGCACATACTGGCTAGAATAATAATGTCACATCAAATTACCACCTCCTATGACTTTTAGAGCACCACCTTAATTAATTTAAATTTTCTTCTTTTGATTTATGTGTGAATTAAGTCACAAGAGTAAACTGACACAGGATCTATTATTATCTCATGTGTCACATCTATATATATATATATATATATATATATATATATATATATATATATATATAAATATATATATTTATATATGTGTGTGAAAAAAAAAACCAAGCTGCAGCGCCACCTGCTGGGCGAAGTTATACACTGACCTACTAAATTCTTAGTGTGTGTGGGGAAAAAAACTCAGAAAGGGCTGAAATTTGCTGCAGCGCCACCTGCTGGGCGGAGTTATACACTGACCTACTAAATTCTTAGTGTGTGTGTGTGGGAAAAAAAACTCAAAAAGGGCTGAAATTTGGTATACTAAGATGTTTTTAATTTGTTAATTTAATTTGTTAATTGTTAAAAGTGTTTATAAAGATTTAAAAAAAATATATTTATATTTCTTGAAGGAGAAGTGACAGTTGGGAGTGGTTGGTGGTTGCCGGGGGTGACAGTGGGGAGTGGTTGGTGGTTGCCGGGGGTGACAGAGCGAGAGGAGTGTGATACTCAGGACCGCTGAGAGAGATCCCTGTGTCTGGATAGACATCTGGATAGATGTGGCGATAAAGATGAAGGATGAGGTGATGGAGAAAAATGATGAGGTGGTGACATGTGGACAAAACCACGTTAAAAAAGGGCACTTGCGTCGGGAAGTAACGCTCTTCTCCTGAGGTGGCCTGGCCTAGCCTCAAATGCACGACAAGAACCTTTATAACACCTTAAGTAGCTTGATTTGACTAGAATGCATGAGTATCATGCACGGGTTAACTTGTATATATACATATATATATATATATATATATATATATATATATATATATTGCATTTTATTATTTATTAACACTTATTTATATAGTGCCAGTATACACCACAGTGCTTTACCATGTTAATGGTTTAATCAGATTGCTTTATAAGAGCATATAAATATACTTACCTGTCTTGTCTAACCTATGTGGCACAAAAGGAGTTAAACTGAAATGAATGGTTGTTGCCCCAGCAGTGTCACCTCATAGGATGCAAAATTAGGTCCAAAAAGACTTTTCAATCATCCACAAGATTGAGAATATCTCCTAAGATTATTTAAAAATGCCTGGCTTTAGTAGAATATGGAATTAGTAAGCCTTTGTCCCCTCACACCTTCTCTCCAGCTAGCAATACAAAAAGATAATGGTTACCCCTGCTTTATGCCACCAATCAGTGTATCTTTTTAAAAGCAGAATTACAGTAGTTCACTTAGAGCTTCATAGCGAGAGCTCCAATGTGTCCCAGGTTTTCCAGGACAGTCTCATTTTCCCCCACTGTATATTTAACACATAATTGATAGATTGAGACAGGTTCCTACAATGGTTTTACCTTTTCTGGGACCCAAAACGAAGTATTTGTGATTTTTCTGGACTGGGCAAACTTCAGATCACATGCACTTCATGCTTTTTCATCTCAAAATGATGGCAGACCTATCTATTGCAGACTCTGAGAATAATTATTAGCTTTATGTAAATTTTCTGAAAACCAACAAGCCCTCACCTAACACTATAGTGTCAAAAACACTAAAACCAATGAGATTAGGGGGTAAATTTACTAAAGCTTCTTAAATGTAAAAGTGAAGGTGCTGCTAATAGCACCAATCAGATTCTAGATATCATTTACATAGTACACTCTATAAAATCATAGCTAGATTCTGATTGGTTGCTACAGGCAATACCTCCACTTTTCTTTCTAAGAAACTTTAGTAAAACTACCCCTAGGACTATTGTTTTCATTTCCCCCAAACAGAACCCCTGGATACAATGTGTGACCTGCTGACCAATGTTTAATTCTCTGGGCCTGAGCCATTAAGGAGAGCAAAGCAAAAAATTGAGTAACTTTGCACCTCGGCAAAACCATGTTATCTTGGAGGGGAAAGTAAATTTAAAATGTGAGGACAGATTTATAGTTGGGGTAGGGCATGTCCTAGATCAACTTTAAATTTCAGTGTAAAAGTAAAGTTAGCAAGTATCTGTGTGCTTCATGACAAAAAAGTCAGTATTTTCTTTATGTGCAAAATAAACAAAACAATTTACACCCCTTGCATTGTAACGTCCAGGTGCAAATTTACTCCTTTTTTGCCTTGCTCTCCTTAATGACTCAGGCCTTCTCTGTGCATCAAGCATGTATTTAAAGAAAAATTATTAAAAACAATTTGGATGAATTCATTTGTATCCAACAGTTTGCTGCATTTTAAGTGTCCATATTTCCCGGGAAATGTATGGTTGGTAAAGTAGGTCAGAGAGATCTCGTGCTTCTAAGATTGTAGATCTTGCCATCTTACCATCTCCCTAGACATGTGCTACATTACTAAGGCAAGACTTGAACTCTTCCTTGTAAATAGAAATTATGTTCTACAGAACCACAATGTCCTCTTGAAATATATCTGCTGTCCATATCTAGCAAATGTTAGCTAGTAGGACATGATTGATTGTTGTTAGAAAATCTTATAAATATTGGAACAACAAAATTTTCCAACTGTTGGTCAGATTTTCATCTTAACTATTTTGCAATCTGGAGGAGGTATGGAAGCATTGGATTATTAACAGAAAGCAGCTGGAAGCCTTATTGTTTTTTAATTAAATAACCCCCATCCACATAATCACACTCGCTCCTCCACTTCCTCCTTCTTAAGAAAGCTCTTAGGTAAATAAAACAACAATTAAGACCAAGGCAGCCTTAATGCAGCTGCTGTCAGTAGATGTTGAAAAGCTTTCATCATAAAAGAGCAGTTCTACTTACTTAATCATGTTCGCATTCTTGTGGATTGCAAGTAACGTCTGCAATATTGTACGCATTATTATGTTTTTATTTTATATCTATATATTTATTGTTGGGCTTTACAATATTTGCATCTTTTATCCGGTCCTTCTAGGAGGAAAGTCCAGTCATGATATAAACAGCTGATGATAATGATAATGATAATGATGATGATGATGATGATGATTAAAATATTTTCCAGTTATTTTTTTCATGACAGGACTGATAAATTGTGAACTAGAACAGTAGCTTTGTGGCAGCCCAGTCAGTGATCCCTGGTGTGCACTCATTGCACAGAACATCCCTGTGTAGTAATCTTGCAATCTGCACCCAAAGTTTGACATTATCACTAGTGTTAGCATATCAAACCAATTGAACAGGGCAGCAGTCTAATTAATAGATGATGAAAATCAGAATGTCTTAAATCCAAAATTCCATTAATAAATTCCAGTGTTCAAATTTAATCAAACTGAAGCACCATGTTCAACTACCAATCCTTAAGGGAATCACAGGCGCAGCAATGGCGCCGAAGAGGGATAAGGGGGGATGGATGCCAGGTGGCCCACGTGAGGAACATGAAGGTAAAGGGGGAGAGAGGACAGGGAAGTCCGTCCTGCGTTTCACACCTGAGTGGTGCAGGTAGCCACTCAGGGAAAGGTGGGGGCAGGTCAAGAGGTGGGACGGAATGAGAGTATTAAGAGGGGAAGGGGGGAGGAAGGGGGGAGGAAGTGGGTACAATCGTTTTCAGTCTCCCACCCACCCAGCCAACCCATACAGTTGTATATGGTCAAAAAAGGAAATAAATAATAATAAAAAAAGTAAAAAATAATAATATAAAAAGAAAAAAGGAAAATATGAAGTTTATCTATGTTGTGGTCTGTGAGCATAATCGTGTTGATAAATGTTGACAGTTGCTGTTTTTTATGTTATGCACAGTAGAAAGAGCTATCTTTCAAGCCATTTTGTCACAGTTGGAGGGGCGGAGAAGCGGTGAGCAAGGCTTAAAAAGGGGGGAGCCAGCAGGGCCGGGTAGTATCACCCTGGGTAGACGGCCGCACGCCTGGCTCCAGCTTCAACGGTTGGGCCAATATGGGCGGCGTGCCAGGTTTCCCGATATTGGAGAGGGCTGGTCTCCGGAGGATGTTGTTGTGCCTACAGGGTAGGCAGAACACGTCCTTTTTATTCTAGATGGAACTAGAATATTTGGTAAAATTTTAATAGCCTTGCACGCCGCTTGTCTGCCGGATACAGGAATGTTTAATAAAGCTGTGACCGGAATAATTTTTGCCAAAACAATTGTCTCCGAGTTTTTCTTTGAGTGCTATGAGTGGGACGCCGGTGGGTCAGCCTATACCCCTTATAGATACCATTATTGTTCAAGTCATCAAACATGGCCATTAGTATCCACCCATTCCATCCCTTTTTATTCTGCTAACTGCAGCCTGGTGAGTTTTACATTGCACATCACATTGTTATATCAAATTAAGAGAAAAGATTATTATGCAATTACTATTGTCTATTGTAAAAAAAAGGTATAATTTTTCACTGACATTTTGCTTTAGAAATACATTATTTTAATGTAGCAGTGTAGATTCATGTGAACAGTTCACCTTTTTAGAGCCTTGCACTAAGCCCAAATGTTAGATTTGTTTAATTTGTTTGTATTGTTGAGCAGTATTGTATAGTTTATTTTGTGCTATTTCATGTGTGTTGGACTTGTATACGTTTTTCTGATTAGTTTGGTCGTATTTTATTTCATGTGGAATGCCTCATGATAATGCTGACACTATAATAAGGAGAAATTGTGTAAATGCATCTACTGTTCGATACTGTGCAGCAGTAACTGGTATTTTTAATATGGTGACTTTGGGGCAATTTTAGAAACAAGCATTTGCACCATCCCTACCCTGCCCCCACCCCCACCCACACACACACATTTGCTTCTGGAGCCCTGTGCCTGCAGTAATTTGGAGAATTTTCTGCTTTCTTTTTTGCAGTAATCTGATACATAATTATTTGTAATAGTGCAAAGAAAACGTACGTGAATGCCCTTACCCAAAGAGTTGGTTCAGTCCAACAATGACACTCAAGGATCTATACAGAAATCACAGCTTTATTTTGATGACGGCAAGATTCTGCTGTTTAAGAGCCAAAGCAAATACCAGCAACATGTAACATTTTTTTGTTTTGTGTTCAGCTGTCATAATTATAAAATATGGCCACAAGCTGATTTTTTTTTTATTAAAAACCATCATATAACGGAGTATTATCGCCTATCCACAATGGTGACAAAACTTCATATGTTTGTATAAACAAATCACATCGATACTTCAAATTACATGCGTGTCTTGGCCCTTAAAGTAGTTATCCATTTTTGGGCAAATGTTCTGTTTATGTCCTCCATGCAGTCAACGGTATGTTACAATAAGATTCATTATTATTATTATTATTATTATTATTATTATTATTATTATTTATTTGTTTGTTTATTTATTTATGTATTAATTCATTCATTCATATACTTATAGAACTACTGTAATGTATGTGTTTTGTAGTCCTGTTAAGTTTTTTTAAGAAAATTAGAAGAGGCAAAACGGGAAAGTGATAGCTGGAGAGATGTGTGTTGCGGCAGTGTGAGCAGTTTATGCAGCTTGTGATTTTTTCTACATTAAAATCATACAAAATATACAGTACAGCTTCCTAATAATGAGACTTTCTGATGCAGGCTATCAGCGCTTCCTATTAAATATGATTACAAATGAGGTTGACTATAAAGGTATGTTTATAGATAAGAGTGTTGATAATCGGATTGACACTAATTTTAGATATCATTTTCAGGTTATAGCAATGATCATACAATACTAAAGACATTAACAGAAAAATTGAAATATTTACTATCTAGTATTTGTGTACTAAATTTATACAATGAAAGAAAATACATTATTTTTAAATTAAAGGGGCATAGGTATATAATATCTAAAAAAATATTAATTAAATACATACCTTTTATAAAACACAGCAAGCATGAGGTGAAGATGCAATGTATGCAATAGCTCGGTACAAAGTTGACTCCGGCTGCATGTCACGATCCCAGGCTGGGATTCCCAGGTAAGTTTCATTGCGCAGTGGCAATAGTAAAGATCCAAGCCTATATAACGTATGAGTTGGCATCACATAACCAAAATCAGAATAATTTTTTCAGAGGCGATTTATTTATTATATTCTTAAATGTAAAGTATCCTCCAAAAATGATTTTTATTAAAATAGTAATGCACGTAAATTTTAGTTGCATAAAGTAATAATATTGGAACGTCTATTATAGTTTCAAGCTACTAAAAGTTAACTTAACATTTTCAACATATTGTCTAATGTTTAAGGGGACCCACTTTATCAGGGGCCCACAGGGCCCATTTACCATCAGGTAAGCTGACTGCCTGGCCAGTCCGCCACTGCCTGGACCCTCCTGGATGTTCCTTAAGGAAAAGGTTTGCGACACCAGTGGTTTAATAAGCTTAAAAATATTTTGCATTATATTAGGAATTTGCATTATGGCAAAACTTGATTGCCATGATGCAAATTCAATTATTTTTTTATTTTTTTATGGCATAGAAATGACTTCACACGATCATGGAAGAGGTAATGGGGGATAGGTTGGCTTAGATATGCAAAGAGAAATCTTATTCTAAATACTTTTGTCCAATAACAATTTATTAGTAATTAGGTCGCATTGTTACATAGGTCTGGGGCCATTCGTATAACAAACGGCAATTTGCATAATGTATCATGTGTTCCACATAGCCTTTTGGAAAGTGCAGAAGGATCACAGTTAGTGATTAACCAAATTCACATTGCATTTGCAGCAATACCTTCTATCTGCTTGCCCTCTCCTGAAATTGTGTAAGTACAACTTATTTTATTTATTTGATCATTTGTGACACCTGTTTCTCTCGAAAGTGCTTCAACTACCTTTTTACTTACCTCACTATCGTCTGTCTGGGAACAATTCAATTACCTAGCAGGTCAGCTGGTAAACATATTCACAAGCCTCACTTCAGCTATATTTATTATTATTATTA
Source organism: Mixophyes fleayi (assembly GCF_038048845.1). Taxonomy (NCBI): domain Eukaryota; kingdom Metazoa; phylum Chordata; class Amphibia; order Anura; family Limnodynastidae; genus Mixophyes; species Mixophyes fleayi. The sequence goes on along the minus strand of NC_134408.1, from coordinate 98,182,968 downwards.
TTATTTGTTATATTTCTAGGAGTGCTTATTTTCCTTTGATTTGGGAGATTACTATAATACAAACCTGTTTTTTAACTTTAATACTTATGGACAATGCATTGAATTATCTATTGCTAACATACTTGACCTCCTAAAAGATTCCCTGGCTCCAATATGACTGCTTCTTATGCTCATCCCCCAAGGCTGTACCCGCAGCGTCTACAAAAGATGTTTCTGCATGCACATCCTAAAGGCCATGCATACACCGACTACCCCCCGTGCATACCTTCGGCAAATGTAGGTGCTGCATGTGGGAGTGTGAATGTGCGGACCAATAGGAGACTATTGATACGCGCAGTCGCCTACAATCTAGCTCTGATAAAGCCATGGATCAGCACCGCTGGGCCTCTGCGGAAGGCCCCTGGCTCTGGTACTTAGTATCTGCTACCTCCTCTCTTGACACCCCTCCTCTAAAACTCTTGCTTCTACCTACAGCTGTAAGCTGACTGAAGATTTTTATGTCATGCAGCCTCTGCAGCTCACAGTACAGGAGGACTCTGTCCACCCAATCTATTCAATAGAAAAGGATGCTATGTACCTTTATTTAGTGAAACTGACGGGACTGAATCCACTTGACTGCGAGCTGCAATGGATGTCAGTGCATGCACCGTGTGGTCATGAGCAGGCTGGGCTGGGGGGCAGGGGGGCAGGGGGGCATCTGCCCTCCCGGGACGGTCCCATAGTGGGCTACCTGGAGCTGGGTCACTGGTCCACCTGTATTTTTTTTCCTTTAAAATATTCCTAATATGCTGCTGAGTAAAGTCTTGCCCCCTGGGCTAAAATTGGCCGCGCATGGTTCAGCTCCCAACTGCAGGTAATGTTGGAGGACCTGGAACCTCCTCTATTTGCTGCAAAAAGCAGAACTGTCAAAAATGGCAAAACATGTTGTGCAGTTTAGGATTGATTTTAGCACAGACACTGGAAGCTGTACATAAAAATCTCAGTGTGACAAACGACAGGATTGTAGTTTGCCCTGGCTAAACAGACTAATAAATAATAAAGAAGATCACATTAAGAACCACTCTATAGTAACAAGAGCCAAGAGACTTCAATCTGTTGTCTTTTAGATTTAAGAGATGAACAACACTCCTATGACACAGAATTAATAGTTGATGGTATATGTGCTAGAATGTCCATCTATAACCTCTAAGGCAAAATACATACAGAAAAACAGTAGCATGCAAAGTATACTCTCAGGGTTCCCAGCATGCAAACCACAGAGCGTTGTTGAGAATGAAATCAGTTCTTTATTTAAAGCAAAAATTCTCACAGGTAAATAACTTGATGCAGGCAATTTTTAATACTGTTAGCAAAAGTCCATAAACACTACAGGTAACAGATGGAGAGTTCAATGAAAATGATAGATTGACAGACGTAGTTGAAACAATAGGCCGTGGATATTGGCAGCAGTAGTTGCAACAGTAGATATCATCATCATCATTTATTTATATAACGCCGCTAATTACACAGTGCTGTACAGAGAACTCACTCACGTCAGTCCCTGCCCCATTGGCGCTTACAGTCTAAATTCCCAAACACACACACACACAAACACACACGTCAATTTCATAGAGGCCAATTAACCTACTAGTATGTTTTTGGATTGTGGGAGGAAACCCTCGCAAACAAGCGGGGAAAACATACAAACTCCACAAAGATAAGGCCATGGTCGGGATTTGAACTCATGACCCCAGTGCTGTGAGGCTTAAGGGGCCAAAATGCAGCGAATCGCGAAGCCCCAACCCCTCCTCCCATACACCCCTCCTGGCCTCCAGGATCTCCCGTAACCGACCAACATAAGGTTGGCAAGTATGCTTTAGATTTGCTGAATTGCCCCCTAACAGTGCTCTCACACCCATACACACCCATCTGCCACCACCTATTCAATAAGGGCAATTGGACTGCAAAACTGTCCCACACTGACACACACTATGCTCCTTTTTACACCCAGGTTAGCAATGTACACACCAGCAATGAAAGAGTTAACACCTACCACCTCAAAACATTGTTACACAAATGTACACGATGGCACACATTAAGCTTGTTAACACGATCAAGCACTTTTCTTCATAAAACTCTAATGGATTCATTAGAGTATCAAGGACAAAACATATTACATTTTAAATTTAATAAACAAAGGTACAGGGCGTTTGGATAAAATAAAAAGAAAACATGTAACAGAAAATCTGTGTGCCTGGGTCTTGGCAGAATGACATGGACAGTCCTTCAATTAGATTGAGACCCCAAAAGAGGCAGTGTATATGCTAATGTGGGGGGATGAAATGTCCCCTGGGTGTCAATTACGGTTTGATCAAAAATAGTCCAAAAGTGTTGACTTTCCATAGCGTTTCTCAGACATATCCCTGAGACATAACTCCCTCTTCAATAAACCAGTCATAACCTCCCACACATAAACATATCAAATATCATTCTGAAAGATATATGACTACTGTGGTTTACCTGTACAGTTGGTGCCTATACTTCACAACCCTCGTGCGGTTTCTGCCACTAAGTACAGAGTGGCACACCGATATCCCAAAATATGAAATATGAAGGCATGTTCTTTGAAACTAATATTTCTTATATACCTGCATAGGTAGCCTTCATCCTTTGCATGGTTCTCACTTAGAGGGCTACATTGTTTTTGCAACGCCTATTAAAAGGAAGTCTACTCTAAATAGTAAATGGCATACAGTATCAAAGGCAATGCCTGGCTGGTATCTACATATGTTAAGTTAGCTTACTGAAATAATGTCTGTTTAACCTAATTACCTCCCACTGACTGACTGACCAAATGTTTCAAATACTTTTATCTCAGGAAAAATCATTTATATTCCTTTTTATCAGTTCAATTTTTTATTTGGGCCCTGGCATTTAATATTTTATTTAGGCCCTCACATTGACAGTGGCAGTATACATTACTGTGTCTACCATATAGACCCAGAGGCACATAACTAGGGCGACTCAGTTTGGGCTTGTAGGAGGAACACAAAACATAGCTACATAGTATTGAGTAAAGTAGATGATTTTGCCAAGATCAAATTTTGAGTTGGTGCTGCCTTAGTTATTGTGAGTGAATATGTTACAAACTGAAAACAACACTTTTTTAATATAAAATTACGTGGATAAAAAAAACATGGAAAAAGTAATTCATTGTCTGTGTTTGCCATGCACCAATTCATTTACAGGAGTTTTGTTCCAATGAATCAATTCTAATTAGCTCAGTAGTTGCCTTAGCTATTCTGTAGTGCCTCAGGTTTAGGGTGAAAGAAGTGATGATGTCATGGGCACTAGGAGTCTTTGCCCAGGATATCACCAGATGATGGACTTACCAGAGTAATATAACTGGTATTATGGTTCTCTGGTAGCAGTATGACAACGGAACAGGAGAAACAGCAGATGGTGAGAGAATGCTCAAGGAAAGTCTATGACTAGCAGCAACTGGTAATGAGTAGATGAATGTACACGAGGATCCAGATGGACAAGGAAACGTGAGGAGAGTCAGTGGTCTGCGTATAGCAAGTTGTACCACTGCTATAGTGAGGAGGAATGTCCAGGAGTAGCGAGGAGGTAGTGAGAGTCAGCAGTCTGCGTATAGCAAGTTGTACCGCTGTCTATAGTGAAGGAATGGAATCCAGGTGAAGGTAGGTAACGGGGAAGTCAGTGGTCTGCGTGTAGCAAGTTGTACCACTGCTATGTGAGAGGATACTTGAAACTGGTGTCACAGGGAACAGGAGTCAGTGGTCTGCGTCAGCAAGTTGTACCACTGCTATATATATGTGTATATATGTGAGGAGGGGCACGAGGAGATGAATGTAAAGCAGAGTATACACGGGGCACACAGAACTTGATCCCACGATGATATCCACAATACAACAATAACTGACCAGCGCTGCTTGAAGTATACAAAGTCTCAATAGCAATCCAGGCAATAGAAAACAAAGTCAATGGTAACAATAGCTTCAGTGGATAGGGGCTCCGGAGAAGAACACAACTCAGTCCAGATGGATATGCAATACAAAAGCAAAGTCAATGGAAAGTATGCATACCGCGGTTCAGGAGAGCAGGCTGTCAGAGCGACGTGCAGGGATACCTGAAGGCTGAAGGCCGGCAGGAGGAGAGACCACTGGAGGGTGGAAGCGGTAATCAGGTTGGTGCAGCGCACGGCAGGTAATCCAGAATCAAAGAAGCAATACTCAGGAAGCAGTAGTAAGTGAAACTGGAAACATGATGAACACGGGAGAGTTGAGGCGGTCTGGTATCCAATAGTAGTGGTAACGGAGGCAGCGGATAGGAATCAGCTGAGTGCAGGCACGATGAACACAGGAGAGTTGAAGTGAGCAGGAACTCTGTAGTAGTAACGGAGGCAGCGGATAGGAATCAGCTGAGTGCAGGCACGATGAACACAGGAGTGTTGAAGTGGTCTGGCAACCGCAATAGCAGTAAACATGAATCAGCAGAAGCTGAATACACGAGGAACACAGGAACACCTTCAGAGGCTCATGGGGAATGAGACTCCAAGATCAGGCAACCAGGAAATGATCACAGGTGGTTTAAATAGGGAGGGTTGCCTGATCATCCAATCAATTAAAAGCAACAGGTATTGAAGGCTTGATAAGGGCTGCACATGCGCAGACCTTCAGGATGGCGGACGGCCACGGTTCCTGAACACACGGTAAATGGCACTCACAGTCCGGTGAGTGACAGTACCCCCCCTTTTAAAGGTGGGCACAGAACACCTGGAACCGGGTTTGTCCAGAAACTTGGAATAAAACTTCTTAAGAAGAGCTGGAGCATTGAGATCTTCTGCTTTGATCCATGACCGCTCTTCAGGACCAAAGCCTTTCCAATGAACGAGGAAACGAAGAACTCCTCGCGAAATTTTTGCATCCAATATGTGAGTAATCTCAAAGTCCTCCTCTTGATGAATTTGAACTGGCCGAGGTGCTGAAGGAGGGACCGAGAAACGGTTGATGATAAGAGGTTTGAGCAAAGACACATGGAAGGCATTGGAAATACGAAGGTTCTTAGGTAGTAGAAGTTTGAAACAAACTGGATTTATCACTTGAATGATCTTATACGGACCAATAAAACGAGGAGCGAACTTCATAGATGGGACCTTCAAACGAATATTTTTGGTTGATAACCACACACGATCTCCGATTTTCAGTGGTGGAATAGCCCGTCTCTTTTTATCTGCAAAAGACTTATATCTGGCAGATGTTTTCTTTAAACAGGTTTTGACCTGAGACCAAATATTTTTGAAGGTCTGACAAACAGTCTCTACAGCAGGAACTTGGGTGGGAGGGAGGGCAGGAAATTCCTGAAAAGACGGATCTTGACCGTAAACCACAAAGAATGGAGTTTTAGAAGATGACTCATGATACATGTTGTTATGAGTGAGTTCAGCCCATGGAAGCAAATCTACCCAGTTGTCTTGTTTGGCTGACGAGAACATCCTTATAAAAGTCTCAAGATCTTGATTGACCCTTTCGGTTTGTCCGTTTGATTGAGGATGGTAGGAGGATGAGAGTGATAATCGGATACCCAAGGTCTTACAGAGGGCCCGCCAGAATCTGGAAACGAATTGTACTCCTCTATCTGAAACAATCTCGGAAGGACATCCATGAATACGGAAGATTTCTTTGATGAAATAATCAGCCAGAGTAGATGAAGAAGGTAAACCGGTCAAAGGAACGAAATGTGCCATCTTCGAAAATCTGTCCACCACTACCCAAATAGTATTGCAGTTTTTACTAGGAGGAAGATCAGTAACAAAGTCCATACTAATATGGGTCCACGGCTTGGAAGGAATGGGTAGTGGTTGAAGCAAACCCGCTGGAGTTCTGCGGGGAGTCTTAAACTGGGAACACAAATCACACGCAGCCACAAAATCTTTGACATCTTTCCTCATAGAAGGCCACCAGTAACTTCGAGAAAGAATTTCAAAGGTCTTGCGTTCACCAGAGTGTCCAGAAAAACGAGAAGAGTGAAACCACGAAAGGATTTTCTTCCTAAGAGCAGGAGGCACGAGAGTTCTCCCAAATGGTAGCACCTTAGTGGAAGAAGCAGCCAGAGAAACACATTTGGGGTCTAATATAGAGTGGTTGGGACCATCTTCAACGTCTGAGGACGTCACAAAAGCTCGAGATAGGGCGTCTGCTTTTTTATTTTTTGCAGCTGGTTTGAAGGTTATGATTAGTTCAAAACGAGAAAAGAAAAGAGACCATATTGCTTGACGAGGATTCAAACATTGAGCAGACTGTAAATATGACAAATTTTTATGATCAGTAAAAATTGTCACAGGATGACGAGCTCCCTCCAACTAATATCACCATTCCTCTAATGCTACTTTTATAGCCAGCAACTCCTTGTCCCCGATGGTATAATTCTTCTCCGCAGGCAGAAGACCCCGAGAGTAAAAGGCACAAGGATGGAATTTTTGTTGCTCCGATCTTTGGGAGAGAATGGCTCCTAAACCCACATTAGAGGCATCTACCTCTAGGAGGAAGGGAAGCGTCACATCAGGCTCTCGAAGAACAGGAGCAGAGGAGAAGGACTCTTTGAGAAACTGGAAAGCTTGAAGAGCCTCAGAGGACCATTGTTTAGTATTGGTCCCTTTACGAGTTAGGGCCACAATAGGAGATGCAATCGAGGAAAAATCTTGAATGAAGCGTCTATAGTAATTGGCAAAACCTAAAAAACGCTGAATTGCACGAAGAGTAGTTGGCTGAGGCCAATGTAACACAGCATTCACATTTTTTGGATCCATCTGAAGACCAACTCCGGAGACAATATATCCCAGAAATGGAATCTGGGGCAACTCGAATGAACATTTTTCTAACTTGCAGAATAATGAATTTTTCCGGAGTCTGGAAAGGACCTCTGCCACATGTTGATGATGAGAAGGCAGGTCCTGCGAAAAGATCAATATGTCGTCCAGATAGACGACGACACAAACATATAACAAGTCCCGGAAGATCTCATTAATGAAACCCTGGAAAACAGCGGGGGCATTACATAACCCGAAGGGCATTACTAAATATTCATAATGCCCGTCTCTGGTGTTGAAAGCTGTCTTCCATTCGTCACCGGACCTGATTCGAATTAAATTGTAGGCACCACGAAGATCCAACTTTGTAAAGATCCGGGCTCCCTTGATACGATCAAATAACTCAGTAATTAATGGAATGGGATACCGATTTTTGATAGTTATGGCGTTAAGTCCACGAAAATCTATGCAGGGGCGTAATGACCCATCCTTCTTTTTTACGAAGAAAAACCCTGCTCCAGCGGGAGAGGTAGAAGGTCGAATAAATCCTTGCTGGAGATTCTCTTGGATGTATTCAGATGTAGCTTGAGTTTCAGGTAACGAAAGTGGATACACACGTCCCCTGGGAGGAGTCTTGCCAGGTTGAAGATCAATTGGACAGTCCCATGAACGATGAGGAGGAAGACGTTCAGACTGAGTTTTATCAAATACATCGGCGAAAGAAGCATACTGAGGAGGAAGTCCTGGTGAACAAGGTGAAATGGAGGATTGCTGTATTTTGAGAGGAACGACTTGAGAGAGGCAACGATGATGACATTCAGGCCCCCAAGATGTAACTTGAGGAGTGTGCCAGTCAATCTGAGGAGAGTGACGTTGAAGCCATGGAAGGCCTAATACAATCGGACTGGTAGTAACAGGGAGAATTAAAAATGAAATTTCTTCCTGGTGTAATACACCAATTTGAAGGGTTACTGGAGACGTACTCTGGGTGATGAGACCATTAATAATGCGTGATCCATCGATAGCAGTCACAGTAATAGGTATTTTCAAAGTAATCACTGGTAGGGACCATTGATTCACAAGGGATTTAGAAATAAAATTTCCTGCAGCTCCAGAGTCAATAAGTGCTTGGGACTTAAAGGATTTGGTAGCAAAGGAAACTGTAACATCAAAAGCACAAACTTTTAATTTCATAGAACATGGAGAGGACTCCAGGGACCCTAACTTCACCTCTCCAGAACTGGTTAGGGCCTGGCATTTCCCGATTTTTTTAGGGCATGAATTGAGCATATGAGTAGAATCAGCACAATAGATACAAAGTCTATTTTTTACTCTTCGGTCCCTCTCCTCTGAAGTTAATTTGGAGCGACCTATCTCCATGGGTATCGCCGGAGATGAAACTGGGCGAACTTGAGGGCTTGAACTTGAGGTGCTTTAAATGAAGTTGTTTTTTCAGACTCTCTTTCACGAAATCTCATGTCTACACGGTGGCAAAGAGAAATCAAATCTTCTAGAGAAGTAGGTAATTCTTGAGTAGTCAGTGCATCTTTAATTTTATCAGAAAGCCCCTGCCAGAAGGCGGCAATTAACGCTTCAGTGTTCCACTGAAGTTCAGAGGCTAATATCCGAAATTGAATGACGTACTGGCCTACAGTACGAGAACCCTGACGTAGACGGAGGATGCTGGATGCAGCGGAAATAACACGACCAGGTTCATCAAATACACTTCGAAACGTGGAAATAAATTTGGCACTATACTGTAATAATGGATCATTTCTTTCCCACAGAGGGGAAGCCCATGCGAGAGCTTGTCCGGAAAACAAGGAAATGAGATAGGCCACTCTGGAACAATGAGTAGAGAAATTGTGAGGTTGAAGTTTAAAATGAACTGAGCATTGATTTAGAAAACCCCTGCATGTTTTGGGGTCTCCATCATATTTTGACGGAGTAGGCAGGTGAAGCGTGGAAGCAGTAGACACCTGGGATGGCACTGGGGAAACGGAGGAAGGCACAGGAGCATCAACAGTAGCTGTGACATCTTGCACAGACGCTCCCTGAGAGGCCAACGCCCGGTAACACCACAGCAAATGTCGCTGGCGAACATCCTGTTGTTCAATACGGATAACCAGATGCTGCAGCATCTCTTTAGCTGTAGGTTCCGCTCCTGGGTCTGTCATGGCCTGATCTTACTGTCACAGGCACTAGGAGTCTTTGCCCAGGATATCACCAGATGATGGACTTACCAGAGTAATATAGCTGGTATTATGGTTCTCTTGTAGCAGGTTGACAACGGAACAGGAGAAACAGCAGATGGTGAGAGAATGCTCAAGGAAAGTCTATGACTAGCAGCAACTGGTCATGAGTAGATGAATGTACACGAGGATCCAGATGGACAAGGAAACGTGAGGAGAGTCAGTGGTCTGCGTATAGCAAGTTGTACCACTGCTATAGTGAGGAGGAATGTCCAGGAGTAGCGAGGAGGTAGTGAGAGTCAGCGGTCTGCGTATAGCAAGTTGTACCGCTGTCTATAGTGAAGGAATGGAATCCAGGTGAAGGTAGGTAACGGGGAAGTCAGTGGTCTGCGTGTAGCAAGTTGTACCACTGCTATGTGAGAGGATACTTGAAACTGGTGTCACAGGGAACAGGAGTCAGTGGTCTGCGTCAGCAAGTTGTACCACTGCTATATATATGTGTATATATGTGAGGAGGGGCACGAGGAGATGAATGTAAAGCAGAGTATACACGGGGCACACAGAACTTGATCCCACGATGATATCCACAATACAACAATAACTGACCAGCGCTGCTTGAAGTATACAAAGTCTCAATAGCAATCCAGGCAATAGAAAACAAAGTCAATGGTAACAATAGCTTCAGTGGATAGGAGGCTCCGGAGAAGAACACAACTCAGTCCAGATGGATATGCAATACAAAAGCAAAGTCAATGGAAAGTATGCATACCACGGTTCAGGAGAGCAGGCTGTCAGAGCGACGTGCAGGGATACCTGAAGGCTGAAGGCCGGCAGGAGGAGAGACCACTGGAGGGTGGAAGCGGTAATCAGGCTGGTGCAGCGCACGGCAGGTAATCCAGAATCAAAGAAGCAATACTCAGGAAGCAGTAGTAAGTGAAACTGGAAACATGATGAACACGGGAGAGTTGAGGCGGTCTGGTACCCAGTAGTAGTGGTAACGGAGGCAGCGGATAGGAATCAGCTGAGTGCAGGCATGATGAACACAGGAGAGTTGAAGTGAGCAGGAACTCTGTAGTAGTAACGGAGGCAGCGGATAGGAATCAGCTGAGTGCAGGCACAAAGAACACAGGAGAGTTGAAGTGAGCAGGCCCTCTGTAGTAGTAACGGAGGCAGCGGATAGGAATCAGCTGAGTGCAGGCACGATGAACACAGGAGTGTTGAAGTGGTCTGGCAACCACAATAGCAGTAAACATGAATCAGCAGAAGCTGAATACACGAGGAACACAGGAACACCTTCAGAGGCTCATGGGGAATGAGACTCCAAGATCAGGCAACCAGGTAATGATCACAGGTGGTTTAAATAGGGAGGGTTGCCTGATCATCCAATCAATTAAAAGCAACAGGTATTGAAGGCTTGATAAGGGCTGCACATGCGCAGACCCTCAGGATGGCGGACGGCCACGGTTCCTGAACACACGGGAAATGCACTCACAGTCCGGTGAGTGACACATGATACAAAACGTCTCAATAGACATATAATAATCCAGTTTATGTTAGAATGATAAATCCCAGGTCAGCCATATTTTACAGTAAGTTATATAAATGAAACACTCTCTGAAATCCCATCTTTGTATTAGAACTTAACCTACTCTCACTTATACTACCCACACTAAAGCACCCTCACAACTGTCTCAATCAGGATGATGTTTTTACTCCAAAGAAGAGTCAACATATCACCCCCATCACCTTTACCATTCCTTACAAATAAAAGCCAGCAGTGTCCAATGCATTAAGCTCAACATTGACTCTGTCGCATTCTGACATCATTGTGCCCTATTGATTATGTCAACAATATCCCCCTTTCATTGTGCCCACACCGTGATCCCATGGATTGGGCCAGCACTGGTCACAGTGATGGTGCCTCTTTCAATTGGTAAGGACTGCTGCGCCAAATCTCTCATAGATTGTACCATGAGTGTCCAAACAGCTGCCTCTTCTTCATTTGCATTGAGCTAGATCTGAACCGCCCCCCCCCCCCCCAAAGGATGGGTATATTGTTTATTACAACAGAAACATTTTCCTTAGGTCCTCCAAATTCAGTGAAGATACTTGGAAGATTCACATGACATGCTTTTTAAGCTGCAAAATATTCTTTCACATAGGAGGAGCTGGTCTTTTTTTTTAGAATTTCCTTCAACCTCTTTACAAGGACGCGTATATTTGGTGGCATAGCTCTGTAAATCGATAACTGTTGTTATCTGCTGGGAATCCATCTGAAAGGCAGCATGATAATAATCTTTGTTTAAGGAAAACACATAAAGCACTAATAGGCAACAAAATAGCTTTACCTTTACTAATCTGTCCCTTGGTGTTTTGCATAAATTAACTATAATGTTGGGATTCAACTTTTTAATTCATGTGCAGAAGAGATTTCTGAGTTCTAGTTAACCATGTCCAGAAGACTTTGAAGGTTTGTCACTTAGGTTACCTTGTAACTGTTCATATAATTAATTAACTCTTCGAACTTAATAACAATTTTGAGGAAACTTCCTAATGCCATATTTACGGTTGTTGAATGTGCACTGAATCTGTCCACAAGAAAATGACAAGTTAAATATGCTTTTTATAAGTGGTGATGGTGATTACTAAAGTATGAGAGTGGTAAGGCATTGATATGGGCTAAACAACAACTCACTCAATGTCTATTTTTACTACATCTTATATCTACCCAAATGAAATCAGGTTTAAATATACTGCACATGCTAACAGGATGACAGCATAAGGCACATTTCAGTTCTGCATTGTAGCATTCATGCAGCAAGTATCATTTGCAAGAGTTATATTGCAGTAACCAATCCTATTGAACTCTGGTACCATGTTATTTACTACATGATGAACTAGTAAGTCTAATAGCAGGACATCCAGCATTGTCTTCTTTTTATATGAAACATGCTGTAGGTCAGACACTAAAAGCTTTATTGTGAATACAACTCAATATTGGTCATCTACAGCACGTGAAAATGCAGTGCACAGCAAATATATTTATTTTTTATGATATACATTATGCAGCGTGCTTTGGTTGATTGGCTGTGCTAGGTGAAAGTTTGGTCTGAGACTGCAATGCTCATGGCTGCAAAAATTCCAAACCATTCATTAATTTGAACTTTTACTTTGTTCTCCTAAAGTACCATTCATGTATTTATGTTTTGTGATTGATAAAAATATAATTCAGAACAGTAAGAATATATATAACAGATGATCATGTTGGGAGTGGTAGTTAATTCCATAGATACCAAAGTGACTAGTGAAGCAAACAACAACACTGACAGTCATTCAGTCTACACCGTATGGGTGTGTTCTGGGCTATGTGCATATTTGTATGCATGTTTACTATGCAGTCACTAAATATAGGTGTAATAATGTGCCTACCCTGATTTATTTTTTTATCTTCCTCTCTTCTTAGTCTGCAATCTTACCAAAAGTAGATACAATACATTTCCGCAAAAAGGATTCAAGAATTTACCTGTTTTAAAAATATAATAACATTTCCTTAGTAATTAACATTCAAACAATAAATGTAGTCACCCAGACATCATCATTTCATATAATCATCATTTAACCTCATGGGCTGTATTGTTTCCAGCTGTTCTATTCAAAAGCCTTTCTTCTGGAATAACAGCTTCTTTAAATTTCCTCCACTAGCAGGTAGCTTCCAGTATTTGCCATTGTAATTGAAAAACGTGATACTTTTTCTAATTAAAGTTGACTCCCTACTGGAGTGTCTCTCTTATCAGCATCAAAAAGTCTCAATGTAGTTTTAAGTACTGAAATCCTCAGTTTCACATGACTTTTGGATTGACCCAAATTTCTAATCCGCAAGGTATTTAGAGAAATACGCAACACTTTTTTCAAGATACTGAAAACCTTTAGAGGGATGTATGTATGAGTAACACAATTACTATTACTGCATGATCTGCATGAGGATGTTCCTACCTATGAATCTATGTTTCACATGTGGGATCTGTATATCTGATTTCATCACATTTATCCACATTTGGAGCCCCCTCTATGAGAATAATGGTTGAATGTCATGTATTTTTTACCTACGCATATAATTAACAAAGAATGTACACCATATTTAGTTACAAAGTGAATTTATGAACTGTCTTTCCTAAATGGATTAACCTTACACGAATCAGTATTTATGATAACATTTCTGAGCGGACATTAGTTCCAAAACTGTACAGTTGGCACTGAGATTGTTGAGAAATGTAATAATATTAATCAATTTATAAAATGATTATTACTCTCTATTAATGCACATTTGACAATTGTTCTGTTAATAAGTTTCTTAGGATTTATTTATAAACTTGTATTGCCTTTAAAATTTTAAGGGGTTAATTGATTTTGTTGATGAGCAAGGTGGGATATGAGGGAGGTCTGTATTATATATGCTCGATACAGGAATTCTGTGCCTCTAAATATTGTAGCTTTTTATGGCTTTATGAAAACTAGGTGAGGACCACATTGACTTGTTGTAGGTGTTTAGTAATGGCTTTTGAGCCCAGATATGAGAAAAGCTCAGCGGCAAATTATAACTACCACTGGTCCATGCTAGGCCTTAGTCACTAAAAGTCTTATAGTATGTAATATCTAAAACCACTTGTGATTACATTTTAATAATTTGTAAAAAAAAAAAATAGCTTTTATAATATTTCCCCAAAAGTCCTTGGAAAATACAGCCAACCCCTCATACCAAGCTCCCTTTTTCTGTTATCAAGAGTATGTTCACATTAACTGATTTGAAATGTGGAATTCTATGGCTCCTGTACCACTACTATCACCAGGATACCACCTCTAAGCCCTTTTTATAATTCACAAATATGAAATCAACATATATTATTCAATTGTGGACTTGCCTGTCTTGCTGACATTTCCTTGTGTTGTTGTAGAAATGATTGTGATAAGTTTCTTTCTTTCTTTGCTGATAGGTAGTGTGGGGCTCTGTTGGAAACTATTAAATGTACTTGCTGGAATTTAAACTCTGCCCTCCAATGTCCTGGCTCTCTCCCACATAAGCAACAATTGGTGATCATGTGACTATATGCAATTCAAAGGCATATTCCGTAAATTTCACTGAAGCATTAAACCAGAGCCCACTATTGCTTGTTAAACAGTTATTTCCCTATCTATTTAGTCCAGTGTTGAAAAGCCTGTTCCTAACATTACTTTTGTTCTGATCAAAACCTTGTCTCAAATCCTGTTTTCTTTCCTGTTCTAGAATTGCTGGATGTTTTGGTACTAACATTTGCCTTTGATACTGACCAAGCTACTTACCTGACCTTTTATTGCTGACCTTGCATATGTCTGTTCCTATCTAGCCTCGTACTATCTGGTGTCCCTCAGCCTATGACCTCTATACTGGTTTGTCAGCTAAGACCTGGTGATCACTAAGTTCCTGAGAACCTTTCCTCTAAACTACAGATATATCTGCTCTGTTTTACCAATGGAGAGTGGGCAGTGATTTGTAACAGAGAATAAATAAGCTTATGTATTTTTTTTTGTAAAAAAAAACAAATATGTGTGGTTTTAAAATATAGTGGTTAACGTTCACAAGAGCAATTCAAGCCACAATGGGAATTTTACCATAAGGCAGTGACTGAGGATATAAGTGGGCTTTAAAAATAAATGATGATGATGATAATAAATAACAGCAATGGCTGCTCAGCCTCAGTCAGCCTCTCAGAGTTTACAAGCTGCAACCAATACAAATTTTTAACTCAACCCATGGGCCAGCACTAATACTAACAGGCACAATAGTGAGGCACTCAGTGAATGATGGAGCCCTTCTCGACATCACTAGGCTATACAAAACTTTTTTCACTTTGGGAACACACAAGAATGGGGGCTGGTGTCATTTTGATGCAGAGGCTGCTTTTTAGTTCCAGTTTGGGCCTATGTAAAACTACATTACTATTTACTACTCGAGCCACATGTCTCCTTCATACCTCAACTTAATAATATTCACAGGCTCCAAGGGGTATATTTACTAAACTGCGGGTTTAAAAAAGTGTAGATGTTGCCTATAGCAACCAATCAGATTCTAGCTGTCATTTTGTAGAATGCACTAAATAAATGAAAGCTATTATCTGATTGTTTGCTATAGGCAACACCTCCACTTTTTCAAACCCGCAGTTTAGTAAATATACCCCCAAATGTTTGTCATCTTGCCTAGGGTGTTTGCTTCATTTAATTGCAGATTTTACAAATACTGAAGGTTTACTTATCGTTAAAGTTGAAATCAATTGCAGACATTTTCCAGTAAATATCATTTAATCTATTACTATTGAACATTTAAGATGAACATATGATGTTATATATATAAAGGAAAGTGGCTGTGATATGATTGCTCTGTTTTGCTTGATGACCTGCTCATTCAGGCCTTACCTGTTCCATCATAAAATACAATAGTATAGTAGTACTATATGTCAGTAACTTTTATTGTCACTAATATTGGTGCCCATTGTTTTACATATATGTTGGGTAGGGTAGCTGTGTGCATTACCAGTGCTTAGATAATGCATAGGACATATTGACAAGGCATAGAAGTTAAATGCAGTTCAGAGATAAATCATACATATAGGTTCATTTATTCAGTACTACTTTACACAACATATTTGACATTTTTTAACTATTTCCCATAACATGTGGAGTGTGTCATTCACTGGAACTGCTATGTAATCTTGTTGGTTTGTTATTTGAACTGCTGAACAAATCAGGAAAGTCAACATTCTTATGACTTTCACCAAAATCAGTCTGGAGGAGTTTCACCTGGATTATGCTGACTTTAGTTTCACCCAACATTCCCACCCAGTAAGAAAACCATAGCTGAGGTGACACACGTACAATTGATCTTTTCTGCTGTTTTTTAAATGAATTGTTAATTGAATTTGGTTCACATGGGCGATCATGCTGAGGATGACCAATTAAACCATCATGGTCTTTTTCATATTAGGAAGCGTTCTGTTGTCTTCTTTCTGTGAAATGTGTAACCCACAGAAAATATGCTGGAGTATTAAACAAAAAAATAAAATATGACAAAAACTATTATACTGACCGATATATCTTCTACCGTGGTATGACTGATCCACCAAACTCTAAGGGTCTGTGTCATTAAGGAACGTATCTCTTTTTTCTGTGTGAATCGATCGCAATTCCCTTCTGCGCATGTCCAGAACGAGGACTCCTGGCCGTCAACTAAAGCAAGTTCACTGCGAATGCCAACGCAAATGACAGTTGTGGCGGTCTACAATTTCAGGGAGTGAATGGGATGGGGAAGGTGTGTGTGCCCGTACTCGATGCACAATGTGGGCGTGCCAAACTCAAGCGAATGCAGCCACGTCGGAGTGAAGCTCTGCGTCTTTGAAAGTTTCTTGTTTTTCTGCCATATCTCTTGCACCAGCTAAGGGACTAGTCTAAGTCCTGAGTCAGTATCGTATGCATGTTATAACATGTATCTACAATCAGGAGCAACTGTAATAATGTATTTTTTTGTACAGTAGACTTTAAGGACAGCCTAACCCTAACCCCTGGAGTAAGTCCAGTGGTGAGTTGCATGGAGTCTTGTTTTGGACACATGTCAGGTATGATGAGATGTATCTTTCAACATCTCTTTTAAAATTTGGCCACCAGAAGGAATGTGTTAAAATTTCTTATATCATCATCATTTAATTTATATAGCGCCAACATATTCCGTAGCACTTTACAATTGGGGACAAACATAGTAAACTAATAAACAAACTGGGTAAAACAGACAAAGAGGTGAGAAGCACCTAAATGTCCAGCAGACTTGGAATCGTGGACTAATTTTAATACTTCTACTCATGCTGTTGAGTCCAGTAGCCATTATGAAATGTTAAATCAATGTTAAATTAACATATGTGGAAGTATTTCTGAGGAAAAGGTCAGTGTCATAACCATTTTCAAAAGAGAGAGTAAATGCACAGAAGCAGTGACCTTGAAGAAGTTGTGCTCAGGTAAAATCGTTTTTTTTGCAGAGTTTGCTTCTTGATGGGGCTCGGAAAACATTCTAGAGAGTGCATCTGCTTTGCCATTTCTGGATCCAGGTCAGATAAGAATTATGAAGTTAAAACAAGAAGAATAAAGTCTATTTGGCCTGTCTAGGGACAATTGTTTAGAAGTGCGTAAAAATTACAGATATCTGTGATTCCCTGTTTGCAATATCATAGTACCTCTCTGCTGATTTCATCTGGCGAGGAAAATAGGGACAAGGATGCACGAAAATCTTCTCAATGATATGTTGAGAGAGAATTGCTCCCACTGCGGAATCAGAAGCCACAATTTGACAACAAAAGATAGTTCAGGATTCGGATATATCAAAACTGGTGCTGATGTGAAAAGAGTCTTAAGTCGAGTAAAAGCTTCTTTTGCTTCAGGTGATCATTTAAAAAGAGTGCCCTTTTTGGTAAGTTGAGAAATAGGAAAAATTATTATAGAAAAGTTTCTTATGATTTTCCGGTACAAATTTTTAAAGCCAATAAATCGCTGCGTTTCCTTTTAATTTTTAGGTACAGATCACTTAACAACTGCATTAATCTTACTGGGATCCATGCTCAGACCATCAGGGGAAATGATATATCCTAAGAATAGGATTTGAGCTTCTTCAAATTCACAATTTTCTAATTTAATATACAGTTGGTTATTCTGAAGTCTTTCAAGTACAGTACAGACATGTTTGCGATGTTCATCCAGATTTTTAGAAAATATAAGAATATCATCCACATAGGCGACAACAAATTGATCTAGTAGATCCCTTAAGACATCATTGATGATATTCTGGAACTGTGCAGGAGGGTTACAAAGAACGAAATTCATGACCAAAGCCTCAAAATGTCACAGCAATGGTTTGTTGAACCTTATTTGGGTAACTGAACATATAATGTCCTTGCCCACCACAATATAAACAAAGTGAGTGGCTTCTTAATGACATATATTTGCATTGGTTCAGGTGAGAGATTAGGACTGTCTAATGGTGGGTCCTTGAATGCTGTAGGACTATAAAATTGATGCATATTATTGCCCGCTCCGAAAGCTCTTAATCTCTCATCTTTCCTATCACATAGTCTTTGATCAATCTGAATGTATAGTTCAATAAATGTCTCCAGATCATCAGGGGTGTCCTCTCTGGCCAGTTCCTCCCTTTCTTTCTCAGAAAGATTACAATGGAACTGGCATTTTTGCTGTTAGCAGTCAAACATCGGAATTCAGCAATTCACTCAGCCACAGAGCATTTCCCTTGCAGTCCATAGAGTTTGCAGTCCATAGAGTTTAGCTTCAGCAGTGGCTCATGAAAGAAAACATCACACTGCACAATGCTAAGTAAATGACATTAAATAAATAACAGCAAGAACAGTATGGTTCTTATGAGGGTGGGTACAACATTAATTTGTGTATATGAAAAATAAGGATTTATGTGGGATTTTAAGCTTTATTTTGCATTGTTTTAAAGGCTCTTAAAAAAGTCTTCCTTGACACCAATAGAAGATGAAGCTAAATGAAGAATCATAAAATGATTTCAAGTTAGTAACTATTTAAATATTTTTTATGATCATTTTAAATTACTTTTCAACAAAGGATGAATACAAAGTAGTAACTGTGCAATATATTATATAAATTACGAAAAGATAAAACACAGTGAGGCTCATGTAGAGCTGGATGTATGGTAATTGTTTTGCAAACAATGCACATGTATTCAACCATATATACATTTTTTTCATTGATAACTTGTGTCTCCTTACACTTAGGGATTCATTACAGGGGTGGTCAGGGATGGGCCACCCCAGTCAATCTTTCCCCAGTCAAAAGATTGTCAAAAGATTAATTATGAAGATCTTTATCGTATCATTATTGAACTGTACAGGTTGCATCTGAAAATAACTGTAGCACTGATTTAGGAAACCTCTATATTAGCAACAATCACCACTGAATTTTGAAAGCAACTGTGGACGCAAAATTCGTGCAGCAACAGTTTAATTTGTTTTTAAATCTTCCTGCAATTTAGCTATTTGTTCTAGAAATTTTTTGAACAAGAGTTTCTAGTACCCTGATCTTGTTCTGATAAATGCAAGAAAACTCTTGCAACTCTTTAATTTGTTTCTTCATATTAAGCAGAGTTCCTTCCGCGGACTCCATTTTTTGGCCAGATTTTTCTGTAATGGTCCGGAGACTGAATTGGACTCCAGTGGCACGAAGAAAGGCAGGCCACTAGCAGATATTATAATGAAGTCTAACACACCCTCTGGCAGGGCCATAATGAGGGACGTGTGGCCGGTGCGACCGGCCAAGGCGCAAAGCCAAGCGGGCACCACAGCCTCCCACAATTTGTACTATTGAACTATGGGAAGTGTGTCCATTAGACAGGAACGAAATTAAAATTACGCGGGTGAGTGATTGGAGGGTTGACCAGTGAGAGGTTCTATTATATTTTTATAGCCAATAGGACACAGGAGGGGGTGTAGTCTGTGTTTATATATGATGCAGTTTTCAGCAGATCTGTCTCTCTGCTTCCGGATTCCTTCCGCCCACCCTGCAGTTTTAGGGGTAGGGGTTTAGTCTTGGTAGTGTGTAGGTAGGAGAGCAGTGTAGTCAGGAAGTTTGCATATGGTGCTCGGGTTATCTCATTATAGTTCACTACTCCCCGTTTTGGTTCGTGGTGTCATCACATGTTTGGTCCTACTGTGAGGAGGACCTTTTGCTAATATCTTAAAGGTTATACTGGTGGTTATAAGGGGGTGTAGTCTTGCCATTGGACAGATATTTGCACCGGCAAATAGATAAGGTATGATCCTGGATTGGTGGTACTATGGTCTGACCTTTCCACCGTTATTGGTTTTGTTGTTGCTGACTGCCGTGCTCTCGTCCGCCTTTCAGTTCCCTTAGCTTTCGGCATTAAGTCATTTAATAAATCCTATTTTATTCCAACGTTAATTTGGTGTCCGTGTCTTTATTGGTTATTCTGGTTTATTAATTCTGGTATAAACTAGGAGAACTTCCCCGCTGTGCATTTCATTAAAATATACATAGCTAGCAAGCTTGCTGGGGGTGCCAGCAGGATTGACCCCCGTACCTCTGTACAATAGGCTGCATGCTGCCTATTCCTGCATAAAGGCAGCATGCAACCACTCTCATCACACAGGGGGCATTGCCTCTTAATGTGCACACTGCACAGGCTCACCTCCTGAACTCTCTGCTCCTAGTCGACATGATTTACGGTTCCTGCTGGCTGCACTGCACAGATTCCCCTGCTTTTCTGCTGTCTGCAGACTTCCACCCCTCACTCCCCACCGTGCTTCTGCCTGCCTATCTCTATCTCTATCTCTCACCTCCTGTCTTTTCTCCCCCTTTGTGTTTTCCTCTCTGTCTGCAATTTTGTTTGTGTAGCCCTGCCCAACCCCCCCCCTTGTGTGTCTGTGCATCTTTGTCTTCTCAGTGTCTGTCTTTCTCTTTCTTACCCCCGCTTTGTATCTGTCTTTAATTTTGTGCAACTCTGTGTCCCCCAGCATTGTCTTTTCACCCTTGTTGTGTTTTCTTCTCTGTCTGCAATGTTTTATGTGTGGCTCTGCCTCCGTCCCCTTTTGTGTGTGTGCCTGTCTTTTTCTTTCCCCCACTTTGTGTGTGTCTTTAATCTTGTGCAACTCTGTGTTCCCCAGCCCTGTCTCTTCTCCCCTGTTGTGTTTTCCTCTCTGTCTGCAATTTTGTATTGGTGTCTGTGCATCTCTTACCCCGACTTTGTGTCTGTCTTTAAATATGTGCAGCTCTGTCTCCCCCTGTGTTTCTTTGCCAACCCTTTGTTTTATCTATCTCCTCACCTTCTTCTGCCATTTGCCCCAACACCCACTTTTGCCCTGTGCCCCTCTCAGCTACCCCTTCTCCCTATCATTGGATGATAACACTGCCACCTACTGATTCAGCACTGTCAAATGCTCAACTCCTCTATTCTAGCATGCTAGATCGCCACCTCCAGCCTACTGAGTACGCAACCGCTGTTCGCGAGGGATACTGAGAGCGCGCATATGCTACCTCCGCCACACACAGGCTGTGTGTCTGCGTCCTGCACCACTATATAAACCAGAGGCAGGAGACGCCGCCACACTATAGGAGGGACCCCCACCCAGCGGATATCTACTATCAAGCGTTACCAAGTAATTCACTTCGGATTTTCCATAGACTATTTGGGATAATCTCTTTATATTGGACAATTCCTTCACCATCGCCACAATGTACATGGCCTCTAGGTCCACTTAGTGCACCTATTTGAGTGTCAGTACTCTTTTGGGACATCTGACTCATTTTGATTTGCTACTAATCAACAAAGTTGAAAAGGCATTTGTCTACATTGTCATATCAGACATTCCACAATACGGGTTACAATACCCAGTGGACAATTGATGTGTATGGAGTGATATGGTTCAATTTCATCATTTGTTTTTATTTGCTTTTTGTTGTTTCACATACCGTTTACCAAGTGCAAATGTCAGTTTATTCTGTTTCCGGCCGGAAAACTTACTGTGTACATTATGTTGCAATAAATAACATTAACCACCCACTTTGCTATACATGCTATACCTTCTAGCGCCTAGAACCTGATATACCACGTTATCAGCTCTTCCTGGGAGGGTAGGGATTCCCTCCTGTACACATGCAGGTTCTACTTTGGCTGCTTTACATAAATATAGATAGCGCAACCCACCCTTTTGTTTATTTATAAACAATAAAGGCCTTTGCTGTTATGAAACTCTGTATCGAAGCTGTTATTCTCCTTTATTTTTTTCCTTTTTTTTAAAAGAAGGATGGAAAAGTAGAGAGGGGGTAAAAAAGGGAAAGGGTAAAGGGGGAAAGGGCAAATCTGAAGAGTACATCTATGAGATAATTTTTTAAGTGGCGGGCGTTGTTGCTTGATGAAAAGAGTACAAAAAATCCCATACCTTGTGAAAATTTAGAATTTTGTCATGAAGAAGGCTGGTAATATATTCCATTGTGGCCATGTACCACACACAGGATACTACACTTTGAAGGCTTGGGGGGTGGGGGGATTTCCAATCTTTCGCTATTTGCAAACGAGTAGCGACACAAATATGCTGTACTAACCTGTCCCCCTGATTATTTAGGGCTTTGGCCCGGAAGCATAACAACATGACCATTGGGTCGGGCAGCACCTCGATTTCTAAATTCTTGTGATTAGATCAGCAACCTGGGACCATAAGTTAAAGATACTAGGGCACGTCCACCAAATATGATAGAATGAGCCCACCTCCCCGCACCCTCTCCAACATAGGTCTGAAGTGCCAGGATATATTATGTGTAGTCTTGTTAGTACTAGGAACCATCTTGTGTATACTTTAAATTAGAGATGAGCGCACTCGGATTTCGTAAATCCGAGCCCACCCGAACGTTTCCGATCCGAGTGGGATCCGAGACAGATCCGGGTATTGGCGCCAAATGAAAACCTGAAACCGAGGCTCGGAGTCATAATCCCGCTGTCGGATCTCGCGATACTCGGATCCTATAAATTCCCCGCTAGTCGCCGCCATCTTCACTCGGGCATTGATCAGGGTAGAGGGAGGGTGTTTTAGGTGGTCCTCTGTCCTGGTAGATCTCGTGCTGTGCGGTTTAGTTCTGTGCTGTGCTGTGCTGTGCTGTGCTGTGTTCTGCAGTATCAGTCCAGTGGTGCTGTGTGCTGTGCTCTGTCAATTTTGAGTTCAGTGGTGCTGCTGGGTCCTGTGCTGTGTCCTGTTCAGTCCAGTGGTCCTGTGTCCTGTGCTCTGTGCTTCTAAGGGCATAGTTATTTCCCCAATATTCCCAAGTGTTTAAAAAATTAAAAAAAAGTTATGAAAAAAAATACAAAAAACTAATTAAATTTTTTTTTAATTACAACAAAATTTGCAAAACCAATCCTGCAGTATAAGCCCATTGGTACTGCAATATTACCAAGTTCACACATTCAGCAGTAAAAGTCGAGTGGTACTGCAATATTACAAAGTTCATACATTCAACCAGGGCCGTAACGAGGGTGGTGCGGGCGGTGCCGTCGCCCAGGGCGCAAGGCCAAGGGGGCGCAGCAGCCGCCCGCTACCTGCCCCAATCCCATAATGTGACCCCCCCGGCTGCACTGTGTAATAAGAGGCAGTGACCGGTCAGTGACAGCTGGATGTCTGCCTCCCGTGTTCTCCTCCACTCATCATCACTTCTCAGAGTAACTAGGTTTGGTCCGCTCCGGCCGCTGTAGCCGGTTGCTATGGAGACGCGGACTCCGGAAGTGCTGCCTGCAGTCAGTGTGAAGGGGATCAGCGCGGACTGCGGAGTACATACAGGACTCTGGAGCCACTGGTTGTGGAGGGGGGGACGAGCTGCCGGGATGCTGGAGCCGTTCCACTGCGGAACTTATCTCTCAGTACTTACTTCAGTAAGAGAAAGACTCCTCCGAATACATTAATGTTTAACCACGCAGCTTCAGCCTCCCTGTCTGCCGCTGACGATAATGTGCTGACTCCAGATGATGTGGCTCATTATCTAGAACTTAGTGAACGAGCAGACAACACCAGGTCAGAGCACAGAATATACTGTACCTCCGCCTCTAATATACAGAACTAGGGTACAGGCCGTATAAGGGGACAGAACTCCCAGGTGGTTTCTAATATCCTTTTATAGTTTACAGTAACGGCGACATTATTACTAATAATATACAAGTTTACATTTTCAACAAAACAAGTTGTGTGATGTACTTTCACTGGCAAGGATGATATAACATAACACTTCACAGCAGGTCACATCATCTCTCTCTCTATTATATGAAGTAAATTCATAATATTAAAAGGATTTCAACCCCCCTTAAAATCATGCCCACTACAGTTTATGTAATTAAGTGCATATATATATATATATATATAAAAGAATTTTTTTCAGTAAAGTGCTAGCTACACCCACACATTAGGTAGGCCACACCCACTTGTCAAATGCCACTCCCACTTAGATGGGGGGGCGCCGGTGCCCTGTCTCGCCAAGGGCACCAAAATTTCTAGTTACGGCACTGCATTCAACAGTATCAGTCCAGTGGTGCTGTGTGCTGTGCTCTGTCAATTTTTAGTTCAGTGGTGCTGCTGGGTCCTGTGCTGTGTCCTGTTCAGTCCAGTGGTCCTGTGTCCTGTGCTCTGTGCTTCTAAGGGCATAGTTATTTCCCCATTATTCCCAAGTGTTTAAAAAATGTAAAAAAAGTTATAAAAAAAAATACAAAAAAATAATTTTAAAAAAAATTAATTACACCAAAATTTGCAAAACCAATCCTGCAGTATAAGCCCATTGGTACTGCAATATTACCAAGTTCACACATTCAGCAGTATAAGTCCAGTGGTACTGATATATTACAAAGTTTACTGATTCAGCAGTATAAGTCCAGTGGTACTGATATATTACAAAGTTCACTGATTCAGCAGTATAAGTCCAGTGGTACTCTCCTGTGCCGCATATAATTTTTAAAGGCTTTGCCGAGTGTGTGTGGCTTAGGGGTACGCTCTCTTGTGCTACATATAATGGAAAACCAAAATTTGGAGGATAAAGTAAGGAAAGATCAAGACCCACTTCCTCCTAATGCTGAAGCTGCAGCCACTAGTCATGACATAGACGATGAAATGCCATCAACGTCGTCTGGCAAGCCCGATGCCCAATCTCCTAGTACAGGGCATGTAAAATCCAAAAAGCCCAAGTTCTCAAAAAGTAGCAAAAAGAGAAACTTAAAATCATCTGAGGAGAAACGTAAAGTTGGCAATATGCCATTTACGACACGTAGTGGCAAGGAACGGCTTAGGGCCTGGGCCGTGTTCATGACTAGTGGTCCAGCTTCACCCAAGGATCTAAGCCCTCCTCCTCCCCCCGCCTACAAAAAATTTAAGAGAGTTATGCTGTCAGCAACAACAACAAAACAGCAAAGAACTCTGCCCTCTAAACAGATGACATCACAAATCCCCAAGGCGAGTCCAAGGGTGTTGGTGGTTGTGAAGCCTGACCTTCCCATCACTGTACGGGAAGAGGTGACTCCATCCAGCATTTGCAGCACGCCCTCTGCATATGCTGGAAGGATCACCCACAGTCCAGTTACAGATTTGGCTAATGAAGGTGTGAATGTTGTACACCGGGAGGAGGATATTGATGTAGCTGGCGCTGAGGAGGATGTTGATGATTATGATGCAGACAGATACCAAATTGCCTTTCTCAATTTCTATTTATATTCTAGATTATATAACGGCTGAATAGTTTTCTATTTCACTCCTAGTGGAGAGGGGATCTGATGCAGACAGATTCCAAACTGCCTTTGTCCATTTCTTTGTATATTTGAATTTCTAGTTCTACAAGTGTAGGGCGGGGGGGAGGGCATAGATAGCCACCAAAGTAACGTGGTCCATTTAATTTCACTTTCTAGCTCCACAGTCTGTGCAGCCTGCTTTTTTTTATCTTCAACGTATTTACAAGCCTTGCAATCTAAATTAACTAGAGGTAGTGACGTGCTAGAACTCCACCCTCTATATGCTGCAGAGGATGGAGGAGCATCAAAAGGCCATTCAAGCCTACACAGCCACCTACGACATAGGAAAAGGAGTGGGGATGTGACTGAGTCAAGCGCACTGGAGAATGATTTCCGTGTTGTGCAAGGTTCTGCAGCCATTTGAACTTGCCACACGAGAAGTCAGTTCCGACACTGCCAGCTTGAGTCAGGTGATTCCCCTGATCAGGCTTTTGCAGAAGCAGCTGGAGAAAGTGAGGGAGGAGCTGGTAAACCATTGCGATTCCACCAAGCATGTAGCTCTTGTGGATGAAGCCCTTTGTACGTTTTGCCAGGATCCGAGGGTGGTCAGTCTTTTAAAGTCAGAGGAATACATTCTGCCCACCGTTCTCGATCCTCGGTTTAAAGCGTATGTTGTGTCTCTGTTTCCGGCTGACACAAGTCTACAGCGGTGCAAAGACCTGCTGGTCAGGAGATTGTCCTCTGAAGAGGACCGTGACATGCCACCAGCTCCACCTTCATTTTCATCGCTGTTTGTGCAGTTCCAAAAAAGAGGAACTGCCATTTCTATTGCTACCTTCTTTCTTTCTATATTTAAAAAAAAAAAAAAACAAAACTGTCATTTCTTGTACTACCTTCTTTCTTTCTATATTTAAAAAAAAACAAAAAACTGCCATTTCTAGTACTACCTTCTTTCTTTCTCTATTTAAAAGAAACTAAATAACTGCCATTTCTAGTACTACCTTCTTTCTTTCTATATTTAAAGCAAAAAAAACCTGCCATTTCTAGTACTACCTTCTTTCTTTCTCTATTTAAAAGAAACTAAATAACTGCCATTTCTAGTACTACCTTCTTTCTTTCTATATTTAAAGCAAAAAAAAAACCTGTCATTTCTATTACTGCGTTAATTGTTTGTGCAGTCACAAAAAAGAGGAACTGCGCCCTTAACTGCTATGTTGTTTTAGACGTCCATCCGGTGTCCGCCATCTGTTCCCTGGAATTCTGACCAGTTGAGGGTGTATTTATTATATTGTGGCCCCGGTATCAAATTGGGTACCGGGGCCACCCCACTACGCAGTCCAGATACTTGTTTGGTGGAATTCTGACCAGTTGAGGTTGTATTAATTATATTGTGGCCCCGGTATAAAATTAGGTACCGGGGCCACCCCACTACGCAGTCCAGAATTTTTTGGGGGGGAATTCAGACCCGTGGAGGGTTTTTTATTAATTATATTGTGGTGACTACTCCTCTACAAAGTCCAGATACATTTTTTGGTGCGATTCAGACCAGTTGATGGTTTTCTTATTATATTGTGGTGACCACTCCTCTACACAGTCCAGGTACATTATTTGGTGCGATTCATACAAGTTCAGGGTTTTTAAATTATATTGTGGTGACCACTCCTCTACGCAGTCCAGGTACATTATTTGGTGCGATTCATACAAGTTCAGGGTTTTTAAATTATATTGTGGTGACCACTCCTCTACGCAGTCCAGGTACATTATTTGGTGCGCTTCATACAAGTTCAGGGTTTTTAAATTATATTGTGGTGACCACTCCTCTACGCAGTCCAGGTACATTATTTGGTGCGATTCATACAAGTTCAGGGTTTTTAAATGATATTGTGGTGACCACTCCTCTACGCAGTCCAGGTACATTTTTTGGTGCGATTCAGACCAGTTGATGGTTTTCTTATTATATTGTGGTGACCACTCCTCTACGCAGTCCAGGTACATTATTTGGTGCGATTCATACAAGTTCAGGGTTTTTAAATGATATTGTGGTGACCACTCCTCTACGCAGTCCAGGTACATTTTTTGGTGCGATTCAGACCAGTTGATGGTTTTCTTATTATATTGTGGTGACCACTCCTCTACGCAGTCCAGGTACATTTTTTGGTGCGATTCAGACCAGTTGATGGTTTTCTTATTATATTGTGGTGACCACTCCTCTACGCAGTCCAGGTACATTATTTGGTGCGATTCATACAAGTTCAGGGTTTTTAAATTATATTGTGGTGACCACTCCTCTATGCAGTCCAGGTACATTTTTTGGTGCGATTAAGACCAGTTGATGGTTTTCTTATTATATTGTGGTGACCACTCCTCTACGCAGTCCAGGTACATTATTTGGTGAGATTCATACAAGTTCAGGGTTTTTAAATTATATTGTGGTGACCACTCCTCTACGCAGTCCAGGTACATTATTTGGTGCGATTAAGACCAGTTGATGGTTTTCTTATTATATTGTGGTGACCACTCCTCTACGCAGTCCAGGTACATTATTTGGTGCGATTCATACAAGTTCAGGGTTTTTAAATTATATTGTGGGGACCACTCCTCTACGCAGTCCAGGTACATTTTTTGGTGCGATTAAGACCAGTTGATGGTTTTCTTATTATATTGTGGGGACCACTCCACTACGCAGTCCAGAAAGATACCTCGTTGCAATGTTTTGGACTAATAACAATATTGTGAGGTGTTCAGAATACACTGTAAATTAGTGGAAATGATTGTTATTGAATGTTATTGAGGTTAATAATAGCATAGGAGTGAAAATAAGCCCAAAAACTTGATTTTTGAACTTTTTATGCTTTTTTCAAAAAAAATCAGAATCCAAAACCTTAAATCCGAACCAAAACCTTTCGGCAGGTGTTTTGCGAAACAAATCCTAACCCAAAACATCAAGAAAATCCGAATCCAAAACACAAAACACGAGACACCAAAAGTCACCGGTGCACATCCCTACTTTAAATGTATTCTCTCGCATTGAGGTGCTGATGGAGATCTTGGAAATCCTCAGCCTGAGCTGGGACCATCCCTCCTGATCCAAAACTTTACCTGTGTCCTGAAGCCAGGCCTCCTCAAACGGTTCTATGATATCAGACTTTGGACCCAGGAAAGTATGACAGACCAATGATATCAAACCTGATGTTCCGGCGCTATTCATACAACTCCTCTCAAAAGGTGTAGGGTTACGTAATTTGGAAGATCTGCAGAGTGATTGTAGGAAACCTCTAATTTGTATGTAAGCGAAATGCAAGGACGAAGGAAGGCCCTTTTTCTCTTTAAAATCTGAAAAAGACTGGGGAGCAAATTCTCCAAGGATGTGGACAAACTGAGTGATACCCGCCTCCTGCCAGGGAAGCAAGTATGACTGCAGGTTTCCTGCTGGGAAATATGGGTGGTGCCACAGTGGGGTAAGTGGAGAAGGAAATGAGGTAAGCTCCCACCTTCTGTGAAGTCTGTCCCATAAGTTGAGTGTAAACTGTATAGAAGGGTGTGAGTATATTTTAACTTCTGGGGAGCCAGGGAAGCTAGTTCAAGTTATGATCCGGTGTATGTGCATTCTCAAGATCGAGCCATCTCTTGATTCCCAGGGCAGACTGCCAGGAAATGATATGACTAAGGTTAACTGTATGATAATAGCGCTCAAAAAGCGACATTCCATATCCCCCTGAGTGAGTGGATTTAGACAGACAGGACCTTTTAAGTCTCAACTTTTTCCCTTACCATATGAATTCGCCACATAGTGATTGCAGGCTCGCTAGAAAAATACCTGGGACCGCGATAGGTAATGTCTGGAATAGATATAAGACTTTAGGTAAGACGTTCATCTTTATCACATTAATCCTTTCAAACCAGGAGATGAAAAGCGAGTCCCATATTATCAGCTCCCTTTTTACTGAATCTAAAAGAGGGGTGAAGTTAGCATGGACCAGCTGTTTATATTCCAACGTGATCTGGACCCCTAAATAACGCACCGCCTTAGGGCGCCACTGGAAGTTGAACGAGGATTCGAGTATATTTTTGATATCACTGGGGACTTGAAGTGATAGGGCTTCTGATTTGGTGTTTTTTATTTTATAGTCTGACAAGGACCCATATTCTTATGGGCCAAAAAAAAGAGAGCGAGAGAAAGATCACGTGGGGCACTCAATGGATTGTCATATATAATAATGACATATATTTATTTCAATACTGTTAAATACACCTTTATTATGTTAATTCATTAAAAAGATTTTACTAGTAGCGAAATATTAAAAAAGTATGTGAATATGAATCCAGAAAATATAACTGATAAAATAGACAACGATTAATTGTCTAACCGCGATACTGCTCTTATATAGAACTTAGTGGTATTATAATTAACCATGAATTGATGCCTCTAATATACAGTACTATCAATATTAAATGCCCTTCATATTTTATGGTTTATCATCCTTAGATTTCTCCACCCATTTATGATAATCTTTTATCTGAATGGTATATATAGAAAATGAATGGTGCTCCTATATTCAACCAAGGAAGCAGCGCTTGTGGGTCACAATACAACTAAACAGGAACAGCGTTCTATGATAAATACTGCAGACTTGCATTAATACATAAATGCTCCTGTATGTAGTAATGATCTTTATCTGATATTACCCTCCAATTAAGAATAGATCGCCCTGTGTGTTCTCAATATAATCTGAATGGAGGCAGTATTGTCGATACTGCCCTTCCTCCCTGTAGTTACATTTAAATAACTAAGAGAGACCACAGAATTTTATCGGCAATATCTAGACTTCATACCGATATGTATAGGAAAAAGACCGCCACAAACAGCTTATTACATTCTTCGAGTTCTCATTACCGCTCTGTAATTTCGGGGATTCCGAAAGCTGAATTACTGAGAACTAAGAGGAACAAGTCTATAAATAGAGATCGGATGAATTAAAATGTAGATTAAGAAGAAGAGGATACAACATGAATATCATCCAAACAGCTGAGAAAAGTGTGTCCAAATTGAGTAGAGACACTTTGATTCATTCGAATCTGGACAAGAGAAGGATGGCTTAAAAAAAACTCCAAATTGAGATTAGTAGGAACCTTTTGTTCAGAGTGGAAAGCCATAACACAAATTCTACAGACACATTGGCATATTTTGCATTTGGACAATGATCTTAAACAAATACTAGAGGACAGGATCTCCATAACTTGGAGACGATCAAGAAATCTCAGAGACAAATTGGTGCATAGCTTCTTGACATCTGGCAAAAAAACTTTAAATATCCCAAATGGCTTTTTCAAGTGCGGTTCGTGTAAAGCGTGTCCTAATATGATTCAGGGTAAGGAATACAGAAACAAATTTGCAAGAACATGGAAAATGTCAAAATTTCTAAATTGCAATTCTGTGAATGTAATCTACTGTCTCTCATGTCCATGTGAACTAAAATACGTGGGAATGATCAGTAGACCCTTTAAAAAAGAGTTTTAGAGCACATAGGGAATATTAAAAGAGCCGTTAATGATAGGACCAACTTGAAACCACTAACAGTAGTGGCTAAACACTTTTTGAAATACCATCACAGTGATCCAAAGGTCCTAACAGCATTTGCTATGGAACAGGTGACTTTAGGTTTGAGAGGAAGAGACATTCAGAATGAATTATTACGAAGAGAGACCAAACAAATCTTTTTAATGGGGAGTATGGTCCCATATGGTCTCAATGACCATAGTAACTATTCAGCTTTTTTGAATTAATAGATTATAATAATTCCTCTATAGGGAAGTTGTCACTCAATTCAGTCTTACTGACCGTCTGTCACTCACCAGACTGTGAGTGCTTCTTCCCGTGTGTTTAGGAACCGTGGCCGTCCACCATCCTGAGGGTCTGCGCATGTGCAGCCCTTTCAAACCTTCAATACCTGTTCCTTTTAGTTAATTGGCTGATCAGGCAACACTCCCTATTTAAGCACCTGCTGTCTAGACCTCGTTGCCTGATCTTGGAGTCTCATTCCCCATGAGCCTCTGAAGGTGTTCCTGTGTTTCCTCGTGTATTCAGCTCAGCTGATTCCTGTGGTTTCCAGAACACTTCAACTCTCCTGTGGTTTCCAGACCACTTCAACTCTCCTGTGGTTTCCAGACTACTTCAACTCTCCTGTGTTTCATCGTGACTGTATTAGCTGATTCCTATCCGCTGCCTCCGTGCACTACAGTTATCAACTCACTTCAAACTCTCCTGTGTTTCATCGTGACTGTATTAGCTGATTCCTATCCGCTGCCTCCGTGCACTACAGTTATCAACTCACGTCAAACTCCCCTGTGTTTCATCGTGATGGTATTAGCTGATTCCTATCCGCTGCCTCCGTGCACAACAGTTATCAACTCACGTCAAACTCTCCTATGTTTCATCGTGACTGTATTAGCTGATACCTATCCGCTGCCTCCGTGCACTACAGTTATCAACTCACTTCAACTCTCCCGTGTTTCATCAAGTCTGCTCCAGCTGATTCCTATCCGCTGCCTCCGTGCTCAACAGTTCCTGCTCACTTCTACTCTCCCGTGTTCCTCGTGACTGAACCTGCTGAATCCTATCCGCTACCTCCGTGTACCTGCAGTGTCCTGCTTGCCGCTACCCTTCAGTTCTACTCCTGTCTGCAGCCAGCTGATCCGCTCTCCGTGCTTCTACAGTGTTCCTGCCGTGTCAACTCACCTGTCTGCATTGGATCAACGCTCCGCTGCTGTCCTCTATTTGGATACCGCTCTATATAAGTTCTATATACTACGGCTTCCTGAGTATTGTTTCATCGTGCTGGTCTACCTACCTGTGCGCTGCACCTACTTTGATACCGCTTCCATTTCCCTGGGACTTCGCATCCTGCCGGCCTCCTGCCGCTCAGGTATCTCTGCACTCCCTTCTGACAGCCTGCTCTTCTGAACCACGGTATGCATACTTATTGACTGTGCTCG
The DNA here is from genome assembly GCF_038048845.1 of Mixophyes fleayi. NCBI lineage: Eukaryota > Metazoa > Chordata > Amphibia > Anura > Limnodynastidae > Mixophyes > Mixophyes fleayi. Next base: position 98,150,657 of record NC_134408.1, on the reverse strand, counting down.
TGTATTGCATACCTTGCTGGACTGAGTTGTTCTTCTCTGAAGTTGCCTATCCTCTGAGACTATTGCCATCAATTGACTGTGTTATCTTTTAGTCTGGATAGTTCCTGAGACTTTGTATATTTGTGCAGTGCTGCTCTGTTATTACTTCTGTGTGCATATCATCGTGGGATCAAGTTCAGTGTGCCCGTGTCTACTCTGCATTACATTTGTCTCCCCGTGCTCCTCCTCACATATTTATTTCAGTGGTACAACTTGCTAGAGGCAGACCACTGATTCCTGTTCCAGTATCCCTCCATATAGCAGTGGTACAACTTGCTAACGCAGACCACTGACTTCCCGGATACCTCCACCTGGATTCCGTTCCCTCACCTAGACAGCGGTACAACTTGCTAATCGCAGACCGCTGACTTTCATCACTTCCTCGTTGCTTCTGGACATTCCTCCTCACTATAGCAGTGGTACAACTTGCTACCGCAGACCACTGACTACCCTCACGTTTCCTTTGTCCATTCAGTTCCTCGTGTACTATTACATCTATATTACCAGTGCTGCTAGTCATAGACTTTCACGAGCATCCTCTACCATCTGCTGTCTCCTGTTCCGTGATCACCCCGCTACCAGAGTACCATATTACCATCTATACTGCTCTGGTAAGTCCATCACCTGGTGATCCCTGGGTAAAGACTCCTAGTGTCCGTGACAGTAAGATCAGGCCATGACAGACCCAGATTCGGAACCTACAGCTAAAGAGATGCTGCAGCATCTGGTTACCCGTGTGGAGCAACAGGATGCTCGCCAACAGCTGTTACTACAATGTTACCAGGCGTTAGCCTCCCAAGGAACATCTGGACAGAATGTTACAGCTAATGTTGAAGCTCCTGTGCTTTCCTCCGTTTCCCCAGTGCCATCCCAGGTGTCTACGGCTTCCACGCTTCACCTGCCTACTCCGTCAAAGTATGATGGAGACCCTAAAACTTGTAGGGGTTTTCTCAACCAATGCTCAGTTCATTTTGAGCTTCAACCTCAAAATTTCGCTACTCATCGTTCCAGAGTGGCCTATCTTATTTCATTGTTTTCTGGACAAGCTCTGGCATGGGCTTCCCCGCTGTGGGAGAGGAACGATCCAGTATTACAAGATAGTGCCAAATTTATTTCTATGTTTCGAAGTGTATTCGATGAACCAGGTCGTGTAATCTCCGCTGCTTCCAGCATTCTCCGTTTACGTCAGGGTTCTCGTACAGTAGGCCAGTACGTCATTCAATTTAGGATATTAGCCTCTGAACTTCAGTGGAACACTGAAGCATTAATTGCCGCCTTCTGGCAGGGGCTCTCCGATAAAATTAAAGATGCACTGACTACCCAAGAGCTACCTACGTCATTAGAAGATTTGATTTCTCTCTGTCATCGTGTAGACATGAGGTTTCGTGAAAGGGAATCTGAAAAAACAACTTCAGTTAAAGCACCTCTTCGCTCAACCCCTCAACTTCGTCCAGCTTCATCTCCTGTAATCCCCATGGAGATAGGACGTTCTAAATTAACTTCCGAGGAGAGGAACCGAAGAGTAAAGAATAGACTTTGTATCTATTGTGCTGATTCCACACATATGCTCAATTCTTGCCCTAAGAAATCGGGAAATGCCAGGCCCTAACTAGTTCTGGAGAGGTGAAGTTAGGGTCCCTGGAGTCCTCTCCGTGTTCTACGAAATTAAAAGTTTGCGCTTTTGATGTTACGATTTCCTTTGCTACCAAATCCTTTGAGTCCCAAGCATTGATTGATTGTGGAGCAGCAGGAAATTTCATTTCTAAATCCCTAGTGAATCAATGGTCCCTACCAGTGATTACTTTGAAAACACTGATTACTGTGACTGCTATAGATGGATCACATCTCATCAATGGTCTCATCACCCAGAGTACGTCCCCAGTAACGCTTCAGATTGGTGTGCTACACCATGAAGAGATTTTGTTTTTAATTCTTCCTGTTACTACAAGTCCGATTGTTTTAGGCCTTCCATGGCTTCAATGTCATTCTCCCCAGATTGACTGGCGCACTCCTCAAGTTACGTCTTGGGGAGCTGAATGTCATCACCGTTGTCTTTCCCAAGTCATTCCTCTTAAAATACAGCAATCTTCCATCTCATCTTCCTCACCGGGACTTCCTCCTCAGTATGCTTCATTTGCCGATGTTTTTGATAAAGCTCAGTCTGAACGTCTTCCTCCTCATCGTTCATGGGATTGTCCGATCGATCTTCTACCAGGCAAGACTCCTCCTAGGGGTCGGGTGTATCCACTTTCGTTACCTGAAACTCAAACTACATCTGAATACATCCAAGAGAATCTCCAGCGAGGTTTTATTCGACCTTCCACCTCTCCCGCTGGAGCCGGGTTCTTCTTCGTAAAAAAGAAGGATGGATCACTGCGCCCCTGCATAGATTTTCGTGGACTTAACGCCATTACTATTAAAAATCGGTATCCCATTCCTCTGATTACTGAGTTATTTGATCACATCAAAGGAGCTCGGATCTTTACCAAGTTGGATCTTCGTGGTGCCTATAATTTGATTAGAATCCGGTCCGGTGACGAATGGAAGACAGCTTTCAACACCAGAGATGGGCATTATGAATATTTAGTAATGCCTTTCGGGTTATGTAATGCCCCCGCTGTTTTCCAGGGCTTCATTAATGAGAATTTTCGGGACTTGTTATATGTAAGTGTCGTTGTCTACATGGACGACATATTGATCTTTTCACAGGACCTGCCGTCTCATCATCAACATGTGGCAGAGGTTCTTTCCAGACTCTGGAAAAATTCATTATTCTGCAAACTAGAAAAATGTTCATTCGAGTTGCCCCAGATTCCATTTTTGGGCTATATTGTCTCTGGAGTTGGTCTACAAATGGATCCAGAAAAAGTGAATGCTGTGTTACATTGGCCTCAGCCAACTACTCTTCGTGCCATTCAGCGTTTTTTAGGTTTTGCCAATTACTATAGACGCTTCATTTAAGACTTCTCGTCCATTGCATCTCCTATTGTGGCCCTGACTCATAAAGGGGCCAATACTAAGCAATGGTCACCTGAGGCTCTCCAAGCCTTTCAATTTCTTAAAGAGTCCTTCTCCTCTGCCCCCATTCTTTGACAGCCTGATGTGACACTTCCCTTCTTCCTAGAAGTAGATGCCTCTAATGTCGGCTTAGGAGCCATTCTCTCCCAACGTTCGGAGCAACATAAATTCCATCCTTGTGCCTTTTACTCTCGGGGTCTCCTGCCTGCGGAGAGGAATTACACCATCGGGGACAAGGAGTGGCTGGCTATCAAAGTAGCATTAGAGGAGTGGAGATACTTGCTGGAGGGAGCTCGTCACCCTGTGACGATTTTCACGGATCATAAGAACTTGTCATATCTACAGTCTGCCCAATGCTTGAATCCTCGTCAAGCAAGATGGTCTCTTTTCTTTTCTCGTTTCAAATTAATTATAACCTTCAAACCAGCTGCCAAGAACAAGAAAGCTGACGCTCTATCCCGAGCTTTTGTGACGTCCTCTGACGTTGAAGAGGGTCCCAACCACTCCATACTAGACCCCAAATGTATTTCGCTGGCTGCTTCTTCCACTAAAGTGCTACCATTTGGGAAAACCCTCGTGCCTCCTACTCTTAGGAGGAAAATCCTTTCGTGGTTCCACTCTTCTCGTTTTTCTGGACATGCTGGTGAACGCAAGACCTTTGAGATTCTCTCTCGAAGTTACTGGTGGCCCTCTATGAGGAGAGACGTCAAAGAGTTTGTAGCTGCTTGTGAATTGTGTTCTCAGTTTAAGACCTCCCGCAGAACCCCAGCGGGTTTGCTTCAACCACTACCCATTCCTTCCAAGCCCTGGACCCATATTAGTATGGACTTTGTTACTGATCTTCCACCTAGTAAAAATTGTAATACTATTTGGGTAGTGGTGGACAGATTTTCGAAGATGGCTCATTTTGTCCCTTTGTCTGGTTTGCCTTCCTCGTCTACTCTGGCTGAGCATTTCGTCAAGGAAATCTTTCGTATTCATGGATGTCCATCTGAGATTGTGTCAGATAGAGGAGTACAATTCGTTTCCAGATTCTGGTGGGCCCTTTGTAAGACCTTGGGCATACGATTAGCACTCTCATCTTCCTACCATCCTCAATCAAACGGACAAACTGAAAGGGTCAATCAAGATCTTGAGACCTTTATAAGGATGTTCTCATCAGCCAATCAAGACAACTGGGTAGAATTGCTTCCTTGGGCTGAATTCGCTCATAACAACATGTACCATGAGTCATCTTCCAAAACTCCATTCTTTGTGGTTTACGGTCACCATCCGTCTTTTCCGGAATTTCCTGCCCTCCCTCCCACCCAAGTTCCTGCTGTAGAGACTGTTTGTCAGACCTTCAAAAATATTTGGTCTCAGGTCAAAACCTGTTTAAAGAAGACATCTGCCAAATATAAGTCTTTTGCAGATAAGAAGAGGCGGGCTATTCCACCACTGAAAATTGGAGATCGTGTCTGGTTATCTACCAAAAATATTCGTTTGAAGGTTCCATCTATGAAATTCGCTCCCCGTTTTATTGGTCCATATAGGATCATTCAAGTGATAAATCCAGTTTGTTTCAAACTTTTACTTCCTAAGAATCTTCGTATTTCCAACGCCTTCCATGTGTCATTGCTCAAACCTCTCATCATCAACCGTTTCTCGGTCCCTCCTTCAGCACCTCAGCCAGTTCAAGTTCATCAGGAGGAAGATTTCGAGATTACTCAGATATTGGATGCAAAAATTTTGCGAGGAGTTGTTCGTTTCCTCGTTCATTGGAAGGGCTTTGGTCCTGAGGAGCGTTCATGGATCAAAGCTGAAGATCTCAACGCTCCAGCTCTTTTTAAGAAGTTTTATTCCAAAAATCCGGACAAGCCCGGTTCCAGGTGTTCTGTGCCCACCTTTAAAAGGGGGGGTACTGTCACTCACCAGACTGTGAGTGCTTCTTCCCGTGTGTTTAGGAACCGTGGCCGTCCACCATCCTGAGGGTCTGCGCATGTGCAGCCCTTTCAAACCTTCAATACCTGTTCCATCTAGTTAATTGGCTGATCAGGCAACACTCCCTATTTAAAGCACCCGCTGTCTAGACCTCGTTGCCTGATCTTGGAGTCTCATTCCCCATGAGCCTCTGAAGGTGTTCCTGTGTTTCCTCGTGTATTCAGCTCAGCTGATTCCTGTGGTTTCCAGACCACTTCAACTCTCCTGTGGTTTCCAGACCACTTCAACTCTCCTGTGGTTTCCAGACTACTTCAACTCTCCTGTGTTTCATCGTGACTGTATTAGCTGATTCCTATCCGCTGCCTCCGTGCACTACAGTTATCAACTCACTTCAAACTCTCCTGTGTTTCATCGTGACTGTATTAGCTGATTCCTATCCGCTGCCTCCGTGCACTACAGTTATCAACTCACGTCAAACTCCCCTGTGTTTCATCGTGACGGTATTAGCTGATTCCTATCCGCTGCCTCCGTGCACTACATGTATTAACTCACGTCAAACTCTCCTGTGTTTCATCGTGACTGTATTAGCTGATTCCTATCCGCTGCCTCCGTGCACTACAGTTATCAACTCACTTCAACTCTCCCGTGTTTCATCAAGTCTGCTCCAGTTTATTCCTATCCGCTGCCTCCGTGCTCAACAGTTCCTGCTCACTTCTACTCTCCCGTGTTCCTCGTGACTGAACCTGCTGAATCCTATCCGCTACCTCCGTGTACCTGCAGTGTCCTGCTTGCCGCTACCCTTCAGTTCTACTCGTGTCTGCAGCCAGCTGATCCGCTCTCCGTGCTTCTACAGTGTTCCTGCTGTGTCATTTCGCCTGTCTGCATTGGATCAACGCTCCGCTGCTGTCCTCTATTTGGATACCGCTACTACCCTTCAGTAATCTCCCGGTGACCAGTCCTATATACTACGGCTTCCTGAGTATTGTTTCATCGTGCTGGTCTACCTACCTGTGCGCTGCACCTACTTTGATAACGCTTCCATTTCCTTGGGACTTCGCATCCTGCCGGCCTCTTGCTCGCTCAGGTTTCTCTGCACTACCTTCTGACAGCCTGCTCTTCTGAACCACGGTATGCATACTTATCATTGACTGTGCTCGTGTATTGGATACCTTGCTGGACTGAGTTGTGATTCTCTGAAGTTGCCTATCCTCTGAGACTATTGCCATCAATTGACTGTGTTATCTTTAATTCTGGATAGTTCCTGAGACTTTGTATATTTGTGCAGTGCTGCTCTGTTATTACTTCTGTGTGCATATCATCGTGGGATCTAGTTCAGTGTGCCCGTGTCTACTCTGCAATACATTTGTCTCCCCGTGCTCCTCCTCACATATATATTTCAGTGGTACAACTTGCTAGAGGCAGACCACTGATTCCTGTTCCAGTATCCCTCCATATAGCAGTGGTACAACTTGTTAACGCAGATCACTGACTTCCCGGATACCTCCACCTGGATTCCGTTCCCTCACCTAGACAGCGGTACAACTTGCTAATCGCAGACCGCTGACTTTCATCACTTCCTCATTGCTTCTGGACATTCCTCCTCACTATAGCAGTGGTACAACTTGCTACCGCAGACCACTGACTACCCTCACGTTTCCTTTGTCCATTCAGTTCCTCGTGTACTATTACATCTATATTACCAGTGCTGCTAGTCATAGACTTTCACGAGCATCCTCTACCATCTGTTGTCTCCTGTTCCGTGATCACCCCGCTACCAGAGTACCATATTACCATCTATACTGCTCTGGTAAGTCCATCACCTGGTGATCCCTGGGTAAAGACTCCTAGTGTCCATGACACCGTCCTACATCAATTATTATATTTTTTCATGAGTCACATTCGTGTTATACACTGATAATATGGAGTTAAGTTCTAAGTATCTATACAATTTGTTTTAGAGGTATATAACTTATTTTAAGTTTAAACAACATATCATTCATTTGGTGGTATCATTCAATATCATCACTTATCACATCACTTACACTTACCTTATCACTCATACTTACCCTCATAGGTTGTGGATGTTTAAGATATAATTAATTCAAATATTTCATTCATAATTTTTTTTTGAGATAATAGAAATTTTCTCAGGGTTCATATCACGTATAAATAATTTTGTAGATATTTTTTAATATCACTATTTATTACATTATCAGTACCTATTTTTTATGGGGTTCTCAGTGATAAATTGCTCATTCCATTTACAATGCTCCCATTTATGACATAACTTTATATTATGTAAATAAGGTGACTGTATCATGTTTGAGTTATTTAAATATACTCCTATTGGTTGGCCCTACAAATTAAATCATTGCATGATATGAATTTGTATTATCAATATAGTGTATCATCTGGTATGAGCCTATATAAACATAAAGGTTATGAATGGCCTCCTTCACTTATTTTTAGCATGAGAGATCCACCACAATATCCCTATTATGACTCTAATACTTCGGTATCATTTTATAGTAAAAAATCCTTCCTTATGCTTACCTTGTCAATCGATTCCCTCTTGTTTACAAACCATCGTCAGCATATCCGGTGAAAGATTTGGCAACCTTCTGTTGCTACAACATTGCTATGATTGGCATCAGTTCAAGGGGGAGGGCTCTCCACTATAAATAACCAATCAAGCCCTACCATCGGCTTGCCTAGTGAAAGCTATTAGCGAAACGCGCGTCGGCGGACGCCGCGTTCACTGCTCGAGCCTCCTTTGAATAATAATCAATGCCCATCACTATAATAGGCAGTCTTATTATCCGCTGTTATAGTAGGATTCACCTTTAGATATTGCCGATAAAATTCTGTGGTCTCTCTTAGTTATTTAAACGTAACTACAGGGAGGAAGGGCAGTATCGTCAATACTGCCTCCATTCAGATTATATTGAGAACACACAGGGCAATCTATTCTTAATTGGAGGGTAATATCAGATAAAGATCATTACTACATACAGGAGCATTTATGTATTCATGGTTAATTATAATACCACTAAGTTCTATATAAGAGCAGTATAGCGGTTAGACAATTAATCGTTGTCTATTTTATCAGTTATATTTTCTGGATTCATATTCACATACTTTTTTAATATTTCGCTACTAGAAAAATCTTTTTAATGAATTAACATTATAAAGGTGTATTTAACAGTATTGAAATAAATATATGTTATTATTATACATGACAATCCATTAAATGCATCACATGATCTTTCTCTCTCTCTCTTTTTTTGGCCCATAAGATTCCTACTGATCGGGTGCACCCTTCCTTGTGACACATACTCTTTACTATTTTGGTTTAATTGAGATGTATGCCTAAAAGGAAGTTTGGTTGATTGCCTGGTGCGGTTTCCTCCTTTGCAAGGACCCATATTCCTTGAGTTCTTCAAAAAGATTCGGAAGTGAAATGAGGGGGTTTGAAAGTGTTAACAAAACGTCATCGGCAAATAACGATATCTGAAAGTGGCGGGGGCCAATTCGTATCCCTGAAATATCCTGATTTCATCTAATAGCAGCAGCCAATGGTTCGATGCATAGGGCGTACAGCGGGGGAGATAGGGGACACCCTTGTCTGGTGCCATTACCTAAGGAAAAAGCCTGGGACAGATCCAATTAGTTAAAACCCGAAGAGGAGGGACGATGATATAGGGCCTGAATGGCCGATAAAAAAAGCCCCATTTAATCCAAAGTGACTAACCGTGCTAAACATAAAAGGCCACGAGAGTCTATCAAAGGCCTTTTCCGCATCAAGTGCCAGTACAACTGATGGGATCTTATTCTAATTCATGTGGGCAATAATGTCTATTGTGCGTCTAGTGTTGTCTAGGGCCTGCCTAGAAGGGACAAAGCCTACCTGATCTGGAAAGACTAGGGTTAGCATATTAGCATTTAAGCGATTTGCCAAAACTTTAGCAAAAAGTTTAATATCAGCATTAATTAGTGAAATGGGGTGATAACTGGGACAACAAGTTGGGTCCTTGTTTGGCTTAGGGATCACCACTATGGTAGAATGGGTGGATTCAACATGGAATTTGCCCCCCAACATTATGTAATTGAGCTGCTGAGTCAAATGTGGAACCAGTTCTTTAGAGAATGTCTTGTAGTATAGCTTCATAATGCTGTCGGGGCCAGGGGCCTTAGAGTTTTTTTGTGATTTTAATGCCAATATTATTTCTTCACTAGCTATATCCTCTTAAGAGTAGAGGCCTGATGGGAAGAAAGTGATGGTAACGAGCATTTGTCTAGGTAGGTATTGATAGCTTGAGGAGAAGCTCTCGAGGAGGTTTGGCCCTTGTGGAGGTTATATAGATTTTCATAATAGCTGTAAAAGTTTCATTTATGTTCCTAGGGTCATAAGATAAGTCCCCTTTTTTGTTTCTAACTGAATTGATTATTTGGGACCCCCGCTTGGCTCTCAATCTCCTAGCTAAGAGTGTATCGGCCTTATTACCTTTCTCAAAGAACGTTTGGTTAAGCCATCTAAGCTGGCGCTCTGTCCTTTCTGCGAGAATCGACTGGATTTCGCTTCTAGTTTTTTGTATCTTTTGGAATACTGAAGGGGAACTAGACTTTTTATGTAGTGTTTCCAAATTCTCGAGTTGGAGTGTAAGTTTATTGAGAGTCTCGTTACGTTCTTTTTTTCTACGAGAGGCGAACTGAATGATGTCACCCCGAATAACCGCCTTATGAGCTTCCCAGGTTGTGGGGATTTGAACCTCTGAGTTTGAATTGATTTGAAAGTATTTTGTAATGGAGTAAGATATAAGATCCTTAAACCCAAGGATTCTGAAAAAGGTCAACCGTAATTGATAATATGGAGTGATCTAACCATGTATTGGATACAATGTCGGCCTTTTTTATATGTTGGAATAAGTTTGTACATCCCATAAACATATCAATCCGGGAATAAGTTTGATGGGGAAAAGAATAAAACGTGTAATCCTTAGATGTGGGATATAACGCTCGCCATATATCAAATCAGCCACTTGTTTCTGCAAATGTTTTGTGTGAGAAGAAGGAGGGGAGGAATGTCTAGATGCAGATCTGTCTAGAAGAGGGGACATAACAGTATTGAAGTCACCCCCTAATAGATGCCGACCCTTACGGAATTGATATAATTCTGAGAAAAAATGAGTAAAGAAGGCTGCCTGACCTGTATTTGGAGCGTAGATGTTGGCAAAGGTTATGTCAAGATGACCAATCTTTCCCGTCAGGAGGAGAAATCGGCCTTCAGGGTCGTCCTTTAATGATGACAAAACGGAATTGTGTTGCGAAAAAGAATGGCAACTCCATTTTTCTTTGTAGAATGAGAGGAGTAGTAGGCATTGGAGTATCTTCTTGAGGTCAAGGAGGGATGGCCACCAGCCCTAAAATGAGTCTCCTGCAAGAAAATCACATCACCATTAAGTTTGTGTAGTGTGTGGAATAATATGGAGAGCTTCTGGGGAGTGTTTAGCCCTTTAACATTAAGGGAAAGTGATGTAAAGGCCATGATCAAAATTCTGAGGGAGAGTACCTATAATAGAGGTGTGGTTGTCTGGGTTTTGGTGCCAAGGGGGAAAGGAGGTGGGGAGGGTAGGGTTAGAAAGGAAAGAAGGGAAAGCAAAGGAAAGAAAAAGTTTATACATAGATAGAGATAGAAGGCAAGGGACTAGGTTCGAACCTCAAAGGCAGAGGAGAGACCTACTAGGACAGTGCCTGAAAACCTAAATAAACTTAAGATCTAGACAAAATATTCCTACTTAAATATCTATTCCAAGGCACAAGGTTTGGGCATGCGTATAAAATTGAAACTTCAAGAAAAATATTTAAGTAACTCCCAGTGTAAACGGGTGCGTGGCTGAAAGGACAGGAAGTGTCCTCCGCCCGCCTGTGTGTAAAATAGTAAAATCAAACATCATCTATATAGGTAATCAGTGACATCTACATCTAAGGTGTTTAGAAACCCAACATGACAAAGTCAACATTTGTTAGAAGAATGAAGTAAAATGAAAGCATTTGGGGAATTAAAATCAAAACAGGAAATGAGAACATAGTATTGCTACACGACTTCAATATCAAAAAGACAAATTTACAAGTCAGGGGGGTTGTAGCGAAGAACTCTGGGGTCTCCTCCCACGATCCTGTCCAAACAGGAGAGATGAAGCCTGTGAAGCAAGTCTTTTCCTTCATTTGGCATACGGATCGACTCTTGATGGCCCTCCTCTTCTATTATCAGGCGGAAGGGGAAGCCCCAACGATATTTGTAGCCATTTTCTCTAAGAATGCGGGTTACCTCTCTGAGATCCTGCCTTTTGGCTATCGTTGAGGGAGCAAGGTCTTGAAAGACTTGGATACGGCACCCTTCATAAAGGGTATAAGAAGAATTCCTTACTGCATTAGTTATAAGTTCCTTGGTCTTGAAGGATAGTAGTTTCAGTATCACATCACTAGGAGGTTTAGTATCCTTCAAGCGAGGTCTAAGGGCCCTATGCATCGGTTCGATCTGCATCGGGTGATTGGATAAAGTGGAGTCCAGTGAAGAGAAGAATCTGCTCGCATAATCTTCCAGATCTTTGGAGTCGACTGATTCAGGGATGTTGCGTATTCTGAGATTATTGCGGCGTTCCCTATTTTCCACGTCCTCCAGCTTATCTCTCAGGAAATCGTTTTCCTTTGAAGCTTTGTTTTGAAATGTGAGTGACGATTCCATCTTATTTTCGAGGACGAAGGTTCTCTTGGAAATTACAACCATTTCTGCTTTGAGATCTCCTATAGCCTTCTGAAGGTCGACGGAAAAAGCGTTGGTGCGCTCCACAATTAGGTTCCATAATTCAGTAAAGTCAGCCTTGGTTGAAGGGATGGTAGTGGTTGGAGGGTATTGTTCGCTGTGAGCCCCCATAGGCGAATTAGGAGGAGAAGAAGTAAAAGCTTTGTCTTGGCGGGAGAAGTGTTGTGTAATCTCTCCTGTCACGCCCTTGCGACCTCTACTCGCAGACTTATTCATGTTGAGTGCAGACTCACTGGAGAGCCGTTCGCTGATGTTTAGTCATGGAGCAGACAGAATGGGGACAGACCCACATGGTCTAGGTTGACATACTCTATTGAGGCAAGACTAAGTGGAAAGGCAAAAAGAGTCAACAATTACTCTGAAAGCTAGCAACAGGTTTCCTCTCAGAGGGATCTAATCACTCCTGTGTACTTCCAGGTATTCTTGTAAGTGGATGTATATAAGTATAGCGTGTGAGCCGATTTGAGACTTGTATGGAGAAAGCTGTTAAGGAGGCTCAGTCAGAGCAACAGGGGGATTGGTGAATGGGCTGACCCCAGGGCTGAGCCTTTGCAAAACAATCCAACCTCACTGAGCAACTAAAAGGTTAGTTAAATGCACCAGGCCAGATGGTTTAGAGATGCTTACTGACTGCTCTGCTCTAGTATCTGGTACCTAAGGTTGGGTTTGTAGGCCCCTGACCCTACTTCATCACGGGTTCCCAAGATAATCTATAGAGGTTAGGTCGGACCTCCGTTGTTACAATAATCACAGCCCCAGATGACTTCGGGGTACACTGACCTCGGTGATCGCGATGCTGGGATGCGGTGGAAGTCTCCGGTCCGGGGGATCTGCAGAGGCCGCCGAGCCGCCGGATTGCCACGAGGGATTAGGCCCCCACTCCGATATCCCGAACGTGTGGCCAAGCTACGTGTCGGAATTTGATGTCCCCCTAAGCCAGGTATTCTAGCTGTGCCTCCAGCTCAAATTAAGGTAGGATTTAACTTGGATTGCTCCTTTAAGCAGAAACTTCACTAATATACCAGCGGAGCTCCTGTAAAACACGTCTGATCAACATGGAGTCCAAGCCACGCCCCCCAGCACATGCACTTTTAAGATAGGGATTCCTCATTGAAATTGCATTTACTAAAGGGCAGATTTATTAAAGGATTGAAAGCCCTATTACCAGTGAAAATGGGAATTTTCATCGGTGATAGAGTTTTTTTTCGTTTCACCTTATACATCAAAGGTTTATTGCAAGCAATAATCCTGATGGTGGTAAGATGCGCCAGCTTTTTACATATTTTTTTTAAATTTTTTTTTTTACTGTTTTTAAAAATGTTTTAAAGCTAAATTCTAGGCATGCACACATCTGCACAGACTGGCCTGGTGAAAGCCTTATCACTCTCGGCCAGTATCGCTGTGGCAGCAGATTAGCAGCTGAATTGATAAATTTTAGCAACAAGGGATATTTTATCGCATTGCAATTTTTTTTACACATCGCCATGAAGGGGCTGTTCATGATAAATAGGCCACTATATTTTTGAATTGGATCTTTATTGCTTTTACAGAAATAAAATTCAAGTGCACCTACACTTACAATGATAGGGGTTGGGGGGGGGGGGTAATTTGCCAGTGCTCTTTCTCGCCCAGGGCACTAAAATTTCTAGTTATGGCTCTGCCCTCCGATGTTGTTCCTCACACCTCCCAGTGGCTAAGTGAGTGACCTAGCACTAGGACCCAGAGGAGACACCCTGGGAATGTTGCTTAGCAACTTCAGGCTGGTATGAGCTGAGAAAACCTGTGTGGAGAGTGTGAGCCAGTGTCCCAGTAAAAAGAGGGGAGGAGATCCTGGGACTCCCGTGTAATCTGGGGAGCTTGTCCATCGTCAACTGCCACTAGGGGCCATAGTACACATCACAGAGTGAATATTACCCCTGCAGAGGATGGGAGAGAGATATTACCACCGTAGAGGATGGGAAAGAGATATTACCACCACAGAGGTAGGGTGAGTGAACACTGCTGTGAGAGAGAGATGAGGGTGAGCTAGAGAGTCATCATTTTGGATGTGAGTGCCCCATTGATATTCTGTCCATGTAGCCCTTAAGAACCGTTCAGGAGGTGACAGGGGATGTTTATAAGAACTGTACCTATCTACTTTATCACTGTAACAATTTAAGAATGTGCTGGAGTGAAGAAGGAGTGTAAATAAAGTGTTTATTTTGCAATATAGAGATGGTCTGGCTCCCAAATTATTGATACATTTAATTGAACTGCACCACCAAGTTACATCATCTGTGTTCCAACATCTTCACTGAGACTCTATATAAATAACCTGCTTGTGCGAGGATCCTCTGATCATCTACATCCACGCCAGGAGCTAGCCAGGACTGAGAAGAAGGTGTACTGTCTAAACTGCACCTCCACACTACACACAGTGACAGGGTGTTGCAAAAGAATTATCAACGGCAGTCTGGTTCTGTACACTGAAGCAAATAAAGCAAAGAGCAGGCAGAGGCAAATTTGCGGACAATCCGAGTTTGGTACATGAATAGTGGATAACTGGAGGCAGAATACAACAGCAAGAGCTTGATTACTGGCAGGAGCACAATAATCTGGCAAGAAAGATAATAACATGCAAGGCTTATATTGGAAGTCAGAGGTGAAGCTAGTACATGCTAGAACATCAGTAGAACAGTAAAACTGAACCAGAACACAAGGGTAAAGTCAGAGCACTGTCCAACAGCCAGAATTGCTCAGTTGGCAGAGCAGCAGTCTCCACAGGTAGAAGCTCCAAGTTCAAATCCTGACATCATCAGTGCTGTTCCATGTTTATCACAATGCTGGTTATTCCCATGAGAGAACCGTTTGACTAGAGTAACTATCAAAGATGCATCATGACCAGCCAAGCTGATTTGTTCTGAGAGGACAGGTTATGTGGGACATAGCTGATGAATTGGAGAAGGAACAATCAGGAGGGATGAAGCTGAAGTCAATGGGATCATCATCATCAACATTTATCTATATATCGCCAGCAAATTCTGTAGCGTTTTACAATTGGGAACAAACAGTAATAAAACAATTTTGGATAATATATACATACAGATGTAAGAGGGCCCTGCTCGCAAGCTTACAATCTATGGGACAATGATTTGAGACACAAGGGTAAGTGCTATATCATATTGAATATTTGTCCAGCTAGAATGGAAAAGTTACAAAGTATTTAGTGGGCTGTATGCTCCATCACACAACTATCTTGTTCAGAGGGTTATTGTTTGTGTTAGCTGTGTAGAGGGTGGTAATAGGGTAACATTGGGAGTTTAAGATGTTGATAGAGGAATATTATAAGCTTGTCTGAAGAGGTAGGTTTTCAGAGAACACTTGAAGGTTTGAAAAATAGAGGAAAGTCTTGTGGTGCAAGGGAATGAATTACATAAATTCAGTGCAGCCCGAAAAAAGTCCTGTAACCGAGAATGGGAGGAAGTGATGAAAGTGGAAGAGAGTCGCAGATCTTGTGCAGAACGGAGGTGTCTGGTTGGGAGATATTTTGAGACAAGTGAGTATGTCAGTGCAATTTTGTTCATGGCCTTGTATGTTAGTATAAGAATTTTATATTGGATTCTTTAAGAAACAGGCAACCAATGTAAAGACTTACAGAGTGACTCAGCAGATGAAAAACGATTTGCAAGGTTGATCCAGAGAAATTAACACTGAAAGAGCGATTAGATAGGTAGGATGAGAACCAGGATAGGACAGTGTCTTGATGACCTAGGGATTGTAGCGTCTGTAAGAGGGGAGAGTGGTCAACAGTGTCGAATGTCAAAGAGATCCACTAGAATTAGAAGGCAGTAATCACCTTTAGTTTTAGCTGTGATCAGATCATTGACATCCTTGGTCAGCGCAGTCTCGGTCACCGGAGTGTTGAGAGCGAACGCCTGATTGAAGAGGATCCAATAGGTTGTTTACAGAAAGGAAGTGTGTGAGGCGAGTGTAGGCAATTCTCTCAAGAAGTTTGAAAGGCAATGGGAGCTGAAAGATGGGGCGGTAATTTGTGAGAGTGTTTGGGCAAGAATTTTGTTTTTTTAGAATAGGAGTAATCACTGCGTGCTTGAGTAGTGATGGTTAGATACCAGTAGAGAGAGATAGATTACAGACTTTAATTAGAGGTGGAATGAGCACATCGGACAGGGACCGGCCAATTTGTGATGGTATGGGATCAAGAGGACAAGAGGTAGAGTAGGAAGATAAGAAGAGAGAAGAAACTTCCTTTTCATTTGTGGGATCAAATGAAGAGAGGGTGGCAGAGGATGCTGGGAAGGAATTGAGCTGATTGCTAGTCGTGGAAGATGATACCATTTCAAGTCTGATCTTATCAATCTTGTCCTTGAAATATGAGGCAAGATCCTGGTCACTGCTGTTAGTTGGAGGGTTTGGGGTGGGAGGATTGAGAAGAGATTTAAATGTGTTAAAAAGGCATTTGAGGTTAGAAGCCTACGCGTAGATAAGAGATTGGATGTATGCTTGTTTAGCAGTGTCCATAGCATTTCGATAGGAGTGGTAGATAGCAGTATATGTGCTGAAATCGTTAGAGGTACAAGATTTGCGCCAGTGATGTTCCGCTTTACAAGAAAGTTTTTGTAGATTTTGTATTACTATAGTGTGCCACGGTTGACAACGAAGTCTACGCGGAGTATGAAGAGTCGCTGGAGCCACTTGATCAAGGGCAGTTGCTAGGGTATGGTGAAAATGAGGAACTGGCATATCAGGGGAAGAGAATGTAGAAATTGGGGAGAGAAGGTGCTAGAGAAGGTGGAAAACTGTTGAAAATCAATAGAGTTAATATTCCTGCATGTGTAAGGAGGCTTGGAAGAGTTTGACAGCAGAGAGGTTAAAGTACTGGGAGTGAGCGAGTAACTAATAAGGTGATGATCAGAGAGGGGGAAAAGAGTGTTAAGGAAATTTAACATAAGTAATGAAGCTGAAGTCAATATACAGGTAAACAAAACAAGACTCTTGCAGAACCAGTAGAGAAATGAAATTCTAACTTTGCTTATGCAAAGATTGACAGGAGTTGAAAGTTGCATTCAGGTGATGTCTCTTATCCTTAATTGACTTGACCCTTAGCTGATTGCAGTAGGTGGAAAAGAATGTGCAGTTGTCAATGTTGCTGGTGCACGCACTGCCCCCTGTTGACTGCAGCTGGTATTGCAGATGATCCTCACACCTGGGACAATTTACTAAATAGGGACAAGAAAAAAAGGATCCAACTGGTGATATGCAAGTTTAAACTATGCACTATATTTAATTTTCAGTTTTACATGTTCAAATTCTGCATTTTGGAACTGTCTGTGTTACATCAGGCTAGTGGGTGCAGATGGTGTAAACAATAGAAACATCACTTATAGCCTACAACCCTTTTCGAACCACCCATTTCATTAATTAAGTTTTAACTTTTCTCCAAACATATTGCTTACTTATGTGTTAGATTAAACATGAGGGTGAAGGAACATCAGAAATGTCTTCGTTAAAGTACATGTGTCCCTTTTGTGTGTTTCAGTGTTTTTATTACATTGACTGAAATATGGTCAAAACACAGTTTCCTTCACTAAGTACACCTGGGGGTAAATGTATCAAGCTGCGAGTTTGCAACTCCAGCGATTTTCTCAGGAGAGTTGAAACTAGCCGATGTATGAAGCTGAGTTTTCATACAAAATCGCCGAGTTCTGCTTCTGTCAAAATCGCTACTTGCAAAATCGCCAGAGATCAAACTCACCACTGTTTGCCACTGCAGCTATACAAGTCTACAATGTATGAAGCTGCGAGTTAGCAAACTCAGGAGAGTTTGCTTCTAAACACGCCAGATACAACACGCTGATTGATAGCAGCGTGTTGTATCAACACATCACTGTTACACTGCCCTGGCAGTGTTAAAAAGTTAAAGAACAGATAAAAGTTTAAAAAAAAAAAAGCGTGAGGTCCCCCCGCTATTTATGCTTAACCCTAGTGCTGCCTGACTAGTGCTGGTCCCCTGAAAATCGGGGAAAAATTTTGCGTGGGGTCCCCCCCGATTTTCACTTTACCAGCACTAGGCAAACCAGCCAGGGTTGGCGGCACTATAGCAGGGGGACGCGATTTGCCGCGATTTTAACACGCTGGCAAACTCGCAGCTTGATACATTTACCCCCTGGAAGGTGTAAAAATGTTCATGTAAAAGTGCAGACAGCCTGGTCTGCACCATCTCCAATGATGTTTAAAAATGTCTTTTTGCAGAAATAGAAGTGTTCTACAACAACCTTCACACCACGGAACTACTCTCTAAATATAGACAGACAATAAATTCACATATTTGTGGTGCTTTTACATTCCTTTTAATTATTGATAATATTATTACTGTTTTTGTAAAGTTTCATTGTTTGTAATTTATTTTAAAATCAGTATTGTTTATCCACAGATCTTTCAACAAATTCACACACATTCAATTACATTGTATTGTATGTCTGCTTGTCTACAGTTTTGTACTTTAATTAGATTCAGTGAACTGAGTTTCAAAAAGGATAATCTCCAAATTTTAAAAAAGGCTAAACTTTACCTTATTCTGTGTCCTAAAATTTTTAATACAGTAGTTTTTTAATAAAAAACAGAACTAAACAAAATAAAATTGAATCACAACCAGCGTTCCTCATTGAGAAAAAAATATTTATATACAAATAGAAAAATAAGAAAATTTAAATCTATGGATTATTATTTATCACACCCCATCTTCCTCTTTCACACCATGTTAATTAACTTCAGCTCCATCAAACAAAAATAACATCATTCACATTTCATTTTATTGGAAGAGTAACCGACGCTGCAACTTAGTGAAATACCCTCGTTTGTTTCTTGGAATTGAGCGTAAACAGATCATGATTAAAATATCAAGTTTAATTTCAGCAGTTAATTAATGTCAGTAAATGTCACTTAACTGTTAGCTTCTCCTCTCATTGGTTTCACAGTTGAGCTAGCTTGCTGACTTCTACCCATCGCTCCTCCATTTTTACATAGGAGGCTATGCTGAATATTCATGTTATTTTTCATATTTCAAGCTGTGCCTGAAAATAAATTACATGGTTGATGATAATTCTGCACTTGCCTAAATTATAGAAGCATTACTCTTCTCTTATGGCCCACAGATCATTAGTGTGATTAAACATCCTATACAACAATTAAACTTTAAAAGATGATTACAACAAATAACTTTTAATTTAATACAGCACTTTAAATGTAATTAATTGTACACTTAAAAGTTTAGGATCAATTATTTATCCACACTACAATTATGGAAACCTTTTCATTTTGTAAGGGGTGTATGATTAGTGTTAGTTGTAACTTAGTCAGACTGATACTGAGACTTTATAGGACATAGACATCTATGCATATTGTTTTTAGGTAACAGTGAATCACCATGCAATATAGGTTAAGAGTATATAAATATACTTATTTTACATAAAGAAGCACCACTGCAATTTACTAAACTGGGACTGCTCTGAGAGCCCCGGCATTGACCTCCCCTCCACAATGAAGTTTTTTCCCTCTACACTGGCAGCCTAACGCTGCTGTCATATGGAGAAAGGGCTATGTGCATGCGCGTATGGCTTTACCATTCACGGATCCAGAACTGTGATGCTGCTGTCCCCGTAAAGGTCAATGGGGACAGCAGGGTTAAGGCTAGAGAAATCTTTGATTTCTTTGTTGTTATCCCTTTCTTAAATAGCAAAAAAGGATGGAAGTGCTTTTGGCCGGCATTTACGCTCTTCACCTCTTCTTAATGCTTCATAAGTCATCTTCCAGCTGTATTTACCAAACATGCTTATAATGTTTCAACCAATTTCTACTGAATTAATATTGGGCATCAGACTCAATATAGCAGCCAGACACTTTGATGTATAAAGCCAGGTGCCTGATATCACTGCCGATATCGGAACATGTGTGGTCAACAAGAGATAAACTACAACTTTGGTCTCTTGAAAACCAAGTGGTAAACACATACTCTAACACTGTTCACCTGCCACATTCACTTGTGTACTGCTAGCTCCTACTGTCTCTGTTTAACCCCTCCTTCTACACTGTAAACTCTTACAAGCGGGGCTGTCTATACCCTCTGTCGCATGTCTGCACCTCCTTTTTCTACCTTGTATGTACCTGTTTGGTTTATATGTTAATTTGTATATGTGTGATTTGTAGTACTGAAAGTTCTGCACTGCAGAGATTGTGGCACCTCATTAATAAACAATGCTGATTATGATGATGAGAGGGAGAAGAGAGGGAGTGTGAGGGAGAGGAGAGGGTATTTTAATATAATGTGTGAGGGAAGGGGTGTATGTTAAAATAATGCGTGTGTGAAAGGAGTTGGTTATGTTAATCAAATGTGTGAGGTAATGGGGGGTATCTTAATATAATGCATGAGAGAAGGGAGGAGGTATGTTAATATAATGTGTGAAGGAAGGGAGGGGGGTCTTAATATGTGCGAGGTAGGCTATGAATGTAATGGTGGAGTGTAGGTGGAGGCTAATTATTTAATGGGTACTATTTTATTTGTGGGGTGATGGTGGGACAAATTAATTTATAAGTGGGGCGATTTTAATTTAATAGTGGGGCCTATCAATTTAAGATGGGATGATGAGATGTTTAATGCTGGAGTGGTTTGGGAGTTATTAATGAAACGTGGGGCTGAATTTAGGGAGAATGAGGTCTATTTATTAAATGTGAATATGAATTAGTTAATGGCAGTGATCGTTGCAGGAAGTAGGTGTATTGATTAAGCGTAAATGCTATTAACTTTTTGCCAGGTGTGGAGGGTTTCTACTGTAATTTGGGTGGGAGGTAGGCTATTAATTTAATGGTGGACTGAGGGTCAATGCTAATTAATGAGTAGTGAAATTATTAAATTTTATTTGTTTGGTGTTGATGGGGCTATTTAATTTAATAGTGGGACCTATTAATTTAAGGTTAGGTGACAGGACCTTTACTGTAATACTTGGGTGGTTTGGGGCTATTAATTGAATGCGGGGCTGAGTTTCGGGAGGAGGGCTATTTATTAAATGTGAATATGAATTCTTTAATTATTGGCATGTTTGTTAGAAATGGTTATATTTATTAAACATAATTGCTATTAAATTATTGCTGGGGCTGTTTGGAGGGAGGGCAATAGGTTTATTTATTAAATGGGAATACTATTAAATTTAATTTATACTATTAATTTAATGGCAGGGCTGCTTGGAAGGAAAAAAGATCTATTTATCAATGCTATTAGTTTAATGTTGGGGCTGGAGGGAGGCCTAATTATTTAATGTGGATCCTATTGATTTATGTGCCTGGGCTGGTTGGAGTTTTCTAAATTTCATGTACTCATTTTTTTCCAAATAGGGCCCCCAATGTTCCAGGTTCCAGACAAGCAGCAACTGATCTAAATACATCAGTAGCCACAGGTAGAGAAAGTAACTAAAGGTAGGAGAGAGCAGCTGTCCTGAATCTGGTGGTGCAGTCCCGAATTTGGGTGACTGTCTCGCCTACTCAGGATTTGGTCCGACTACACGGGCAGTTGAGAGGTATGTCCCACTTCACACTATACTTCTCGTGAATGCAGAGCTGCGGACACCTAACAATAGTACACACTGTCTTGCCGTGTATTTGTCTACAATGTGTCTAAAATTATAACCATGCTACATCATAGTGCCCCTCTTGTCTTAAGTGACCCAGGCCCCCAAGACTCTTAATCCTGCTCTGCACATAATGGTCTTGAGTCATTAAGGATAGCAAAGCAAAAAAATGGAGTAGCGCTGCACCTTGGCAAAACCATGTTACATTGGAGGGGGAGGTAAATTTAAAATGTAGGGACAGATTTATAGTTGGGGTAGGGCATCTCCTAGATCAATTTTAAATTTCAATGTAAAAATAACGCTATCAAGTATTTGTGTTAGATGAAAAAACAGCCAGTATTTAACTTATGTTCAAAATAATACACTAAATTGCACCCCTTGTATTTTAACATGGTTTGTCTAGAATACATTTTTTATTGCCTTACTCTCCTTAATGACCAGGGCTGCCAAAAGGAATTCAGGGCCCCGGTACAACAACTTCATGGGGCACCATTTATAGTCGAGCATGTAAAAAATGTTTGTGTGGTCATACAACTGGGGGCGTGGCTATGCATAATTGGGGTGTGGCTAGCAGGTGAAAAGTGCTGGGTCACCCTTCTACAGAAAATAAACCTGCATTGTTATGTACACCATTGCCATAAGGGTGGAGTGCCCGCTCGCTGGAGTGTGACATATGTCCCAGTACTCCTGACTTTCAGGACATCTAGCACCATAGTGTAGTATATAAAGAATGCAGTGTGTACATAAAGAGTTCAAAATCTTGGCCTGCCCCTTACATTGGGCAGAACAGTCACCAAAAATTGGGATTGTCCCACTAGAATCATTATTATTGATAGAATCACAGACTGTCCTGCTCTCTCCTACCTGTTCTTGTCACTTTCACCTCCTGTGGCTGCTGCTTTAGTTGCGGCTTGCCTGGATCCTGGAATGTTGGGGGCCCTATTTGGAAAACAAATGGGTACATTTAAAAAATCCAACCAGCCCCGGCGTTAAGTCAATAGCACCCATGAGTAATAATTAGGCCTTCCTCCAGCCCCAACATTAAAATAGTATTCCCATTTAATAAATAGACCTAATTTCCTCCCTGCAAACAGCCCCAGCAATAAATTAATAGTATTTACATTTAATAAATATACCTATTTCCTACAACCATCACTGCCATTAAATAATTCATAGTCACATTTAATAAAGAGACCTCGTTCTCTTCAAACTCACCCCAACTCATTAGCTCCCAAGCCACCCCATCCTAAATTAATAACCCCCACTATTAAATTGCCCCACCATCACCCAACAAACAAAATTGCATCCATTAATTAGCCACTACCTACCTCACACTACATTGCTACAAGCCCCCTGTGCCATCACACACACACACACACACACACACACACACACACACACACACACACACACACACACACACATTACCACAAGCCCCCTGTGCCATCACACACACACACACATTACCACAAGCCCCCTGTGCCATCACACACACATTACCACAAGCCCCCTGTGCCATCACATACACATTACTGTGCCCCTTCATCATCACCACGCTGTGACCCCTTATGATCACATCTTCACCTGGCCCCCCCTTTATCACACTGTGCCATGCTGCTCCCTCCCTTCATCACACTATGCTATGCTGCCACCCATCTCCTTCATCACACTGTGCCATGCTGCTCCCTCCTCATCACTGTGTCATGCTGCTACCCCTCTCCTTCATCAATGTGCCATTCTGCCTCCCCCTCTCCTTCATCACTATCATCATCATCATCATCATCACCATTTATTTATATAGCGCCACTGATTCCGCAGCGCTGTACAGAGAACTCATTCACATCAGTCCCTGCCCCATTGGAGCTTACAGTCTAATTCCCTAATACACAGACACACAGACACACAGACACACACACACACACACACACACACACACACACACACACACACACACACACACCCAGACAGAGAGAGAGAGAGAGAGAGGGGGAGAGACTAGGGTCAATTTTGATAGCAGCCAATTAACTTACCAGTATGTTTTTGGAGTGTGGGAGGAAACCGGAGCACCCGAAGGAAACCCACGCAAAAACGGGGAGAACATACAAACTCCACACAGATAAGGCCATGTTCGGGAATTGAACTCATGACCCCAGCGCTGTGAGGCAGAAGTGCTAACCAATACGCCACCGTGCTGCCCCCTCTCCTTCATCACTGTGCCATCCTGCCCCCTCTCTCCTTCATCACTGTGCCATCCTGCCCCCCTCCTTCATCACTGTGCCATCCTGCCTTCTCCCCTCTCCTTCATCGCTATGCCTTGCTGCCCCCCTCTCCTTCATCACTGTGTCATCCTGCCCCCCCTCTCCTTCATCACTATGCCATCCTTCCCCCCCCTTCATCACTATGCCATCCTGCCTTCCCCCTCTCTTTCATCACTGTGCCTCTCTGATAAATCCTGCTGTGCTCTCTGGCTTTTGATTGGCCCTTCTATGTATTTAAGGTATTAGCCTCCCTGCTGGATATAGCGTTCAGTTCCTGTTAGTGGACCTGCTCCTGTCTGCTGTGCTGATTCCTGGATTGATTACTGTGTATGACCCTTGGCTCGTTTACTGGACTTTGATTAATTTGCTGGTGGCCCTGACCTTTTACATCACTTTATACTTGATATATCGCTACCATATAATGTTGTGCTTACAGAAACAAAAAATAGTCGTTCACATCAGTCCCTGCTCCATGGGAGCTTACAGTCTAAATTCTCTAGCATACAAACTCTAGGATCCATTTTATAAGCAGCCAATTAACCTAGCAGAGTGTTTGTGAACTGTGGGAGTAATTTGTGTAATCTATAGAGTACTTTGCGTACTCGGGTGGGGTATGTATTTCCAAATTAAATAATAGCGACACTGAGTACTGCGGCAAAAAAATCCAAATACAATGATGGTGACATGACAAAAATATAGACTTACTTTGAAAGAGACACTGAACATTTCTGACCCGGCTAAATTACGACCGCAGAATATGCCGAAACTTGAAAATGATGTCACTTCATATGGCAACACTGACAAGTGCAGCCCTAAGCGAAACGTCCCTAAACTCAGGTGATAGGGACAACAAATGGAACCTGCAACCGAGAGGTTAACTCCCCTCCAGTAGCCAGCCAATGGGAGGGGAGTGGGTGTTGTCGTCCTGGAGAGGTATATGCCGGGCACAGGCATATTCAGTCCTTCTTACCCGGCTGGAAAACAACAGGACAGGCTGAGTAGCATCTCAGTATCGATTTGTATACTTGTTTGCCTTTTCCCTGCATTATTCACTTTGTAGTCCTATCTCTACAGCTTTTGAATTCATTACCTTTCCCATTTTTCATTTCTTTTATCCCATTTCTCTGTCCCACCCTGCTCCTGCTTTTTTCCATCTCACACCCCTGCCTCTCCTCGTGGCTCAGCCAGGTATTCAACTCTCCTCACCTCTCTCCCTGTGGTTTTGTTTTATTTTTGGTATAAGAGCCTTCATTACACCTCTATTGTATTGCATTGCTGGGTTGTATTGCTCTACTAATATTGCATTGATTGTGTTATATTGCGCTGCCTCCCACTGATTTTGTATCCCCCTATATTCCTTAGCGTGTTGTTTGCCTGTTGTTTTGTTTTGCATTGTGCTGTATCCCATTCATACCCGTTTCAAGGTCCCCCGGCCTGTTCTTGGCCCCGTTATTCCTCCCTCCTGCCCTCTCTCCCTGTGGTGCTTAGTATAGTATCCTAAGTATCCTAAGTACCCCCTTAGTGCTGTTGCCTGTTTTGCCATGCCCCGCCCCGGAGATCTGCACCCCCCTGGCCCGATTCTTAGACCCTCCAGCAGCAGCGGAGGCCCATTGGCCCAGAACCTCCCCCCAGCACAGCACCTACCTTGAGGGATGCTGCCGTGGCCCCGTCTCCGGCGACTTCCGGTCGGCGAGTGACGACTTCCGGTCGCCACGCGCGTCACTGCGCATGCGTGGCGGCACGAACCTCCGGAGCGAGCAGCCACGCTGCTCGCCGCTGGAGCACTTAGAAGGGGAACAAGCGGAAGGGGGAGAGGGAGAAGTTTTCCCTCTAACCCCCAGGCAGTGGCCAACGAGCCAGTGATATGGGACACTGAACCACCAATGATGGTAAATACAAATTGGTTTGCTGAACCACCAATACTGAACAATAGCTGGTTTAGGCTAGGGTCCAGCCCCTTTGAATATATGCAGGCATTCCAGCCCAAATACCTGCATGGCCCCAGGCTCCTGAATGACAACAGGACATCAGCCCCTCCTTCCCCCCGCCCTGCCCCCGGCGCAGGCTATATTATCATGCCATTAGGGCATAGTGAAGATGGTCCAGCACGGCTGTTTGGTAGCCACCCGCTATTTAGCGCAGCTCCCTCGTGCCACACCCCACCGAGGTTGAGCATAGGCCACAGCAGAGCCCTCCCCCCCCTCCTGAGCAAGCAAATTGCCGAGCCCCTTCCCCCCTCCCCAGCAGTACCCCTCCCACCCTCATAGGCCCCCGGCGCCTTGCTGTCAATCAGGCCAAGTTAACGAATGGCCTTTCCCTCCAGCTATTTTTGAATATGGCCACCACAGCGGGGAGCCGAGTACGCAAGAACGTTACGTGGACCTCCACCCTCCTCCCAGCATCTCGCCAGCCACATGCCCATCTCATTGTGCTAGCTCCCTTAGTTCCCATCCCACCCGGCCAAGCCCCAACCCTACCCCCCATGGCACCAGTGGGGGGACCATCGCTAGAACAGAGCATGTCCCAAGTAGTACGGTCACAGCAAGGCACGACGTGACCGCCCAACCTGTCAGAAGGCGCAAGCCGACCTAACCCTGTCATTCTGTAAGTAACACAGCAGGGGAGGTCACGAGGGTGGATGAACCACCAAGGACGGCCAATCGGGCGGCAGTGCAAGCCATTCGGATGCAAGGGGCCAACGACAACAACGCAGCAGGAGGCCGGACGCCGGCGGTGGGCGCAGCGGGCACATCAGGTGAGCAGGATAAGATGGAGATAGATCTTACACAGGCAAATAGTCCACCATTGGCATCCAGTGATGAAGGGTCAGACAAGGAGCAGGGGCCACACAGACTAATGAAGATACTACATGCACACTTCACGGGGGGCAGCACGCAGGGCAAAGAAAGTTGCATACCCAGCAGGCCGGTAGGGCGCAGCCCGGACATGGTTAAATGCTGTTACACGTCACTAATGATGGGGCTCCGTCTGTGCATAAAAGACAGGATAAAGAAGGGTTTCTAAGTAGATATGTTTGAGCTAACAGAGGAGGCGAAGAAGGAGTTAGAGGCAGCCAAGGAAAAAGGGGGGATAGGTGAAGACGCGCACAAAACCTTTCCCCGATGGGTTTCAGCGTTCTGTTCTTTCGCGGCCACATACATAGAGACGTGGCCAGAAGCAGTGACAGACGTGTGGCGCTATGTGCATCTGATTGCAGACATATTCCTGACAGATGGGAAGTCTCATTGGCGCAAATATGACGAAAGCTTTAGGAAAAGGGTATCAGGCGAACATATAATACCATTTGACTGTAAAGATGTAGAAGTCTGGTTGGACATGGTGCGCCCCAGTACGAACGCACCCAACACTAGGACACAGCAAGGGAGGCAAGGCACGCACCAAGGAGAGCGCAATAGGTGCTTTGCATTCAATAATGGGTCGTGCACCCGTGGGGCCGCTTGCAAGTACAGACACATTTGTGGACGATGCAGAGGTCCCCACTCAGCGAAGGTTTGCCCCGTCCCTCCGCAAAAGACAGCAAAGGATGAGGGCCCCCCAACTTCACTAATTAACAAAGTCAGTTCCCCCATCAATCTGAAGGAGCTGGAACGCTGGTTCCGGCTATCTTCAGACACAGCACTGGTATCATTTTTACGTAACGGTTTCGAATTTGGATTTAAACTTCCGGTAAAGAAAGAAATAAAAGCCAGGGCAGTAAAAAACTTAAAGTCAGCTTATGCCCTGCCCCATATAATCAACGAAAAAATAAAGAAACAAGTACAGTTAGGCCGAATGGTAGGCCCTTTTCCATCTCCCCCAATAGAAGGCCTAGTTATATCTCCAGTAGGAGTAGTTTACAAAAAAACTAAAGGGAAATTTCGACTGATACAGCACCTGTCTCACCCCCCGGGAGAGTCAGTCAATGACGCCATAGACGATGCCGATAGTTCGGTGGCATACCAGTCCTTCGAGTTAGCACTAGACATAGTGAGATCATTCGGGCAGGGGGCGCTAATGGCGAAATTGGACATTGAGACAGCAATCCGGCTACTGCCACTGCACCCTCAATCATTCAAGTTTATGGGTTTTAGGCTACAAGATGGTTATTACATTGATAGATGTCTCCCCATGGGCTGCTCGGTGTCCTGTGCCTTCTTTGAAAAATGTAGCTCATTCTTACATTGGTGTATTCAGGCGGGAACGAATCACAGGGGCATCGCGCTCTACTTAGATGACTTCCTATTCATAGGCCCAGCTAACCAAACTGTCTGCGCAGATATACTCAGCTCATCGCAAGCGCTATTTAGAGTCCTCGGCGTCCCAGTCGCGCACAACAAAACAGAAGGTCCCTCCCATTGCCTTTCTTTCCCGGGGATCGAGATTGACACAATAGAAAGGTGTTGCCGGCTGCCCAAAGACAAAGTGAGGAAGTTGCAGGGATAAATAGCTTCAGCTCTGTCCGCGCGTAATATTACATTAAGACAAGCGCAATCGCTCCTGGGGTCATTCAACTTCGCATGCAGGGTCATACCAATGGGCAGAGTTTTTTGCAGGAAGCTCCAATTTGCAACAGCAGGCCTAAAAAGCCCCCATAGCAGGTTAACTCTGTCCAAGGACATCAGGGGAGACTTGGCAATCTGGACAGAATTCCTCTCCACATTCAAAGGGGTGCGCATCTGGCCTTCCGCGGAAGTAGCTTCCGCCACACTAGACCTTCATACCGACGCCTCCAGGTCATGGGGCTTCAGGGACTACTTCCAAGGAGCTTGGTGCGCAGCCCCTTGGCCCGAGTCCTGGACCGCGAGTGGCCTGATTAAAAACCTCTTGGTATTAGAGCTTTTCCCCATAATTGTTGCCATAGAATTGTGGGCCACGGAGCTGAAAGGGAGGGACATAGTTTGCTGGTGCGACAACTTGGGGGTAGTGGAATGTATAAATAGACAGAGCGCATCCTCACCGCAAGCCCTCAATCTCCTGAGGCACATGGTGCTCAGATGACTAACGCACGACATTTCACTTAGAGCACTACACGTGCCAGGGGTTGACAACAGAATAGCGGACGCTCTGTCACGTCAGCAATGGCAACGGTTTCGAGAACTGGCACCACAGGCTCAGTTGGAAGGTACGACTTGTCCGCCTTATGTTTGGCAGATCATCGGGTCGGCATAAGGGAGCTAGCGGAAACATCATTAGCCCCTCGCACCAGGAGAGCGTACCGGTCAGTGTGGCTTCAATGGCGCAGTTTCCTGAAAACGAAAGGAAGGCAGATCAGCCAGGGACAGATGACATCATGGCCTTCATATGGGATAAATACCTAGCAGGTGCCTCAAAGTCTTCAGTCTCCCTGCTGCTGGCAGGCATATCCTTTTCGGCCCGTACCTTGGGGAAAGAGGACATAACAAAGCATTTCTTGATTAGCAAAGCCCTCAAGGGAGGGGGTAAGCTACAACCTATAAAAGAGGATGTCAGGCAGCCAGTAACAGTGGGCATTTTAAAACAACTCATAAGGGCATTAAGACAGGGAGCAGACAGCTCATACCAGACAGTCCTATTTAGCACAGCATTCACGATGGCCTTTTCCGGCGCTTTCAGGGTGAGCGAGCTAGTAGCGCAGTCCCAGCACAAGATAGGCAACGCTTTACTCAGCACAGCGGTCAAAGTGGGTGCCTTGCAGGTGGCATGTAAGATTCTGTGGTACAAAACCGTCCAGGGGGGCAAGGGGCATTGGTTGTTAATGAAGGTAACAGGAGACGCGGACATATGCCCGGTGGCATGGTGTAATCGCTTTGTAGCAGTACATCCCCCCAAGGGTGTGCCTTGGTTGGTGCATTTAGATGGGGCACCTTTTACCAAATATCAATTCAATGCCTTGTTTAAGAAAGCTTTGCATCTATCCAGGTTATAACCCTTCGCACTATGGCACGCATTCATTCAGAATCGGGGCGGCGACTGAGGCGGCTCAGTCGGGGGCTCCGTAGACAGCATGCTTATAAGCGATACATACGCCCCTAGTCCTCAAGGTCCGTCTTAGAGGATAGCAAGGGAAGGAGGCAAGGGATAGACGTTATACTGCCATGTGGTCCTGTACCTAATCTGGTCTCCTTCTTTCCTGCTCTGTACGGGCAGGACATTGCGAGCCCAGAGGGGGGGCGCGCAACCTGACACCAGATTTAGCATCGGCCAATCCTAAAGGAGTCATCCTGGTACCAGTGGTTAGTGCCTCAGGGCCATACACTCTTTGATAAGTTTGACATAATCGGGGTCACCTCACCATCCTTGCCTTCTCCACCACCGATTAGAAAATCTAAGCCAATTATAATCCAATTAATAAATCGCAACGTAAGTTAGTTAAATTTAACAGTTGTCCTTGTCTTTATTTATCAAGGTATGTTGATGGTTTAAACGTGTCATAGGAGCATTGTAACATAGGTTAGGACTCTTCAATCTGCAGTTTATAAGATTTCCTGTTTTAAAGCAGCAGGCAGAACTCAGCGGCTTTTGGTAATGTTAACACTAACCCTATCCCTAACCCTAAACCTAACCCTTATTTTGTGATATCTAGGGGACAGGTCCCAGCACTGCTGTTTTTAAAACGGAAATCTCAGTGTCTCAATGTATAGTGACATCATTTTAAAGTGCTGCCATATTCTGCTGTCACAATTTATAGGAGCCGGGTCAGAAATGTTTAGTGTCTCCTTCACAGTAAGTCTATATTTTTATCATGTCGCCCTCACTGAATTCAGATTTTTTTGTGCAGCAATACTCAGTGTTGCTATTATTTCATTTGGAAATACGAGTACGACCGGCATACTCTTGGGAAATGGAAGAGGATGCTTATATAAATTCACTGCAGGACGGATTTTGTTCCCACTCTTGGATTTCAAATGTGTGCAATTTTATCTAAACTGAGAGCATTACTACATCCAAGTGCCAGTCAGTCAGTGATCCTTTACTTATGGCTCTGCAGCGTTTGTTAAATTCTGAGGCCTATTCATGGACCATACTGGGAGCTGTAGTTCACGATCAGCTACAGTTTGATTAAGCTGGCTTTAAAGCATAAAGTGAGTACAAGTTTATATTGTATGTAGATGGGTTATTCTTAGCTCACAGATCATGAAAGAGCAAGATAATGCTAGATTGAGCTGATGCCATACAATGGATCAGTTAACTCTGACAATTAAGTGTATAAATTCTCTGCAATAAAAACAGTAATTAATTGAGAAGTGTCTGGATTATATCCAATACTGCTAAACACTGTAGCACACAACCCTTTCTGATTCATGTCTCACTGCATTCTAACAATAAATCTGCGTTGCTACTGAATCCAGTGCATTGTGCCACCAAATAAAGGGATTCTAAAAAATACCAGTAATAGTCTTTTCATACATAAATGTGAGATTTTTAACCTTTGCTGTAGTGCTTTGAAGTTATTTTATCACAACTAGGGAACTTGTGTCATTTAAATAAAATTAATTATGTGGCAGAGTGAAAATCTGCCACATGTGAGGAAGATGTTAACTTCTTCAGAAGTATGGGATAGCTCCACCACTTCCTTAGACTGAGGGGCTTACCCCCATTATATGACCTAGCAAGCCCAATATGGAACAGGTTACTAAAAGAAATAGTGTAGTAGTGCTACCCTTGATCTGTAAATGAACAAGATGCCAGTTAATAATACAGTTAAATTTGCATGTTGGTGAATAACCTGACATCACTGCTATCACTGCTATCAGCCTGTGTGGTCAGTCATCTTACAACTGCACCAAAAATGCGTTCATGCCAGAAGTCATTTGACAATGTATCCGAAGAGGCCAAATATAACATTGGACCTGGCACAGTGCCAAAGGCACAGTGATAAAGGAGAGGGGGGGGGGGGGGGGGGAGGCACAGTGATGAAGAAGAGACGGGGGGCACAGTGATGAAGGAGAGGGAGGGGGAGAGAGAAAGGCACAGTGATGAAGGAGAGGGGGGGGGGAGCACCATGGCACAGTGATGAAGGAAAGGGGGGGCAGCATGTCACAGTGATGAAGGAGAGGGGGGGGGAGCACCATGACACAGTAATGAAGGAGAGGGGAGGGTGAGCACCATGGCGCAGTGATGAAGGAAAGGGGGGGGGCAGCATGGCACAGTTATGATTCCCATGAATTTGTTGTACCAGGGCCCTGAATTCCTCTTGTCAGCCCTGCTGATAGGACATGGTGAAGAATTGAATTGGCCCCTTAGAATTTGCTGTAAGTCAATAGTTGAGCACTTTGTGAAGGCAGTATTAGTGGAATGTTGGAGGCTGGAATATGATTACAGATATACAGGAAGGAAATGAGAGGAGAGAAACTGAAATAATCGGTTATAATTCGTTTAAATATGCTGAAGCCAAAGGGGAGAAGAGAAACATGACAGTAGTTGGAGAGAGATGCTGTGTGAAGAGATTGTTTCCTTAGTATTGGTGAGATGAGTCCATGTTTAAAGGAGAATGGGAATGTGCAAATACAGAGAGACAGGTTGAAGGGGCAGGTATGCAGTGAGGGAAGTTTGGTTTACTGGAAATTGTATATGGTAACTGGAGCTGCATTACATATGTAGACAGAAGCAACTAGCAGGATTGGGTATGGGGGTGTGCTTCTCTATGCGCCAGCTAAGGTGGCTGATATAATACATTAGCTAGAATATAGCCATACAACCGGCAGTAGGTAGTGACAAAGCAGGGAAGCTTATAACATCAGCTTATCTTCATCATCTGTTTATTTATATAGAGCCAGTAATTCCACAGCGCTGTACAGGGACTTCACTCACACCAGTCCCTTCACCATTGGAGCTTACAGTCTAAATCCCCTAACATACACCCACAGATGGAGCGAGAGAGACTAAGGGCAATTTAATAGCAGCCAATTAAGCTACCAGTATGTTTTTGGAATGTGGGAGGAAACCAGAGCACCAGGAGGAAACCCACGCAGACATGGGGAGAACATACAAACTCCTCACAGATAAGTCCATTTTCGGGATTCTAACTCATGAGCCCAGTGCTGTAAGACAGAAGTGCTAACCACTAAGCCACCATGCTGCCCATATACTTATGTGAAGAATACAGAGGAGGGGGGGGGGGCAGGTCAGAGAAAGGCTAATCCAGAATTGTTTTTCTGGTGAGTATGGTTTATCATTAACTAAAACAGGTTTATTACTTGGCATTACACTGTATTTAATTTTGTATATACTCTTGTAGAATCTTCATCATAAGCACAGTACTATGTGACTTCAACCTCTGCCACCAATTATGTGTATGTTTTTTAAATAAAACCTAATTGCCTGAAGTAAATATAGAGCTGTTTATAATATTTATACCATAATTACCAAAATAATCATTTTAATGTTAAGCACAACTGCTAATAACAGGTTTCAAAAAGTTTATTTTAGTTGAAAAACAGGAACAGGAACTGTAAGAATAAATTGTTTGACTGTGCCAGTTAGCATTCTTATTGTATAATGAAATGTATTTTGCAAGTCACAAATGTTTTTAACAACAGCATTAACTGAGAGCAGTATTTCTTTCTTTTAGTTGTGGCCTCTGTATGTTTGAAATGCCTGGTTGATGACCACCTTCCTCCCGTGATACGCACTGTAGAACATTGTGGAGTAGATGACGTATTCTAGCTGCACTTGCCTGAGGATGATGGCACAGGTAAGCGAGCCATGAGTAGATTTTGCATTTGGGCACAGGCCAAAACAAGATTGCCAAAGAGTTCTCTTACTGTCCCAGTAAGAGAATTAATTGTAGTATTCATCTGCACCAGATTGATATCAATACGTTCCAAAGCAGTGCACATATGTAGTTCCCTCTGATGGATGTTATGTAAAAACGTCATCCCTTTAGTGAGCTGTCTTTGGATTCCCATCATTGAATCCTGATGGAATGTAAACAAATTGTTTTCACTTCCCTAAAGTGCTCATTAGAAGTTGCCAATTTGGAACATTTTCTGGTTCCACAGGTTTGGGTGGAGCAATTTCAGAAAGCATCTGTGGTGCAGGTTCATCAGACTCAACTTGTACTGAGAAATGATTTACACATTCCAGAATAATATCTGTATCATCTGCGATGTTTGGTTGATCTTGTTTCTGCAGAATCCATCTTGGACTCCTGAGACAAATATAGTTATGATGCTCAACATTTAGAATTTAACATTACCTATTCCAAAATATTTACAGGGGTTTATGTCTACAGGAAAATGTGAATTTTTTTGGGGAATATATTTGTTCTCTCTTTTCCTAATAAAGCTAGTATTCATGTTTAACACACGTCATGTAGTTTGTGTCCTTGATTACACACATATATATATATATATATATATATATATATATACAGTGTACACAAATATGGATTATGAAAAATATTGGTTTGATGTTTGTCGGTTCTTATTTAAAACTTACTGAACTTGGAGGGACCACAATTATTCTTAATGTTCACATCATCTGGCCTGGCCATAAACCATATATGACATGCTGATCTTATCTTGCAGTTGAGAACCCAGCCTCTCTGCATAAACAATCCCTGCTGACATACAGCAGATATCTAAAGGAATCTCCAGATATATTAACATCTGGTTTACTTGAACACAGGACTGTCATAGGATAAAACAACTCATGTCATTGGAAAAAATCAGGACCACCATCATTTTTTTATATTCTTAAATCATGATTAAGCCATAATTGTGACAAGCAGCTTGAATCACAACTCACAAAATTCAGCAATTCAGGAAAATGATCAAAAACATGTGTCTTCTTATCAAAGTGATTTATGTTAAAGAAACACACCCCATTTTCAGAGAAGTCTGCACCTTTAACAACATAAACTCATGTTGTGGTGCTTTCTTCTAACCTTTTGTGGAAGTGAATGAGTAAATTTGTAATTAACATGGCCAGTGAACAAATCACATTTTAATGAAAAAAATAACTATACTAGTAACCCTGGTGATTTGGTTAATTTAAATTTTACATCTTGAGAAATATGTAATTCAGATTAATTTAAAACTTTGTTACTCTGTCTATTTTAGCAGAGAGGAAGCAACATTCTTTTAAAGGTCCCTGCCGTGCTTGGAATTGGCAATTTGCACAGTTTTTATTGCCTGGCATATTACATGTCTGAAGAACTTGAAGACAGTCCTCTACCCCCTCCCAAAAGCAACCTGATGACATCTCAAAGAATAAAAATATTTGAATATTGTGTGCAGACCCAACTTATACTATTGCAAATGCATATTATTTATTTATTGTATAGTTTTGGTTTTCCCTCTATACAATTGCTTGACTTTTCGCTTTTGCACAGCAGAAAAATAGGCTTTTCACTGGGAAAGCCTCTGCCCATTCAAAAGCATTGGCAACACGCAAAATACCTCTTCAATTAATAGCAGACTGGTAGAACGATGGTACAGTCATCTCAGTTTAGGACTGTCCCTCCTATATTGGGACAGCTGCAGTTGTAACACCCCCTTAGAGGTGTTTATTAAAAGAGGATCATACCTGATATGCCTGCTGGCTGTTCTTCTTTGGTCATGGCACAGCAGTGAGACAGAGAACTCCTGAGTTCCCAATATCATAAAGGGCACCAAAAGAGTGAAGTGACATCAGATTTATTATACTGGAATAATACATCACTAAAATACTTTTAAACAAAGAATGATTAGCAACAAGTGTAATCTAAATGCGATGTCCACAGGCCTGAGTGGGCCTTACTTCAAAATAACAAAAACAATAATAATATTCTTATATATTAATCCTTCTATAATGTAAACAGTTTGATTACAACTATACTTCACAGTACTCTGAGTGCTTTTTTTTTTTATAACCGTCAGATAAACTGTCTAAGAATACAGTACTACAGTTCTAGCCCTCAATACCATGAAGAACATTTATTTCAAACAATATACTGCAAGCGAAAGATATCACGGTCTATGAAACCCCTTTGATGAAGTCCATCCTCAGCAGAGCATATTAGCATAGATTTTTATCACTGACCAGCCTTTCATAAGTACACCGTTAGAACTGGACAGGAGGCACTTTTATTATAACGGAGGCACACTATTATAATGACAGTCTTGTATCTTCGGAACAATGATCAAAAATAGCAGTTACTGTCTCAGGTATAACATAATTCCAGGGCTATTATCACTGGTGATTAAATCTTTAATTCAGTTATATATGGAGTCATATGCTGCAGGTATATACTGTGTAGCGCGTGAGAATACACAGTCAGTTTTGATTACACAGACCTGTTTCCTGTTGTGTAGTTAGTTGTCAGCTCCAGTCTGACTCATTGGTATCAGTCTTTCCAAAAACAGGGTTATGGCTGACAACACACCTCAGCCCTCTCAGGAGTAGTCTATTTCTTAACAACAATTCTTGTCTCACTTTTCCCAACATAGTGAAAAAAATTGTATCTCTTCACAAAATGTTTCCTCAGTCCTCACTCTGAGGCTCCTCCTCTCAACAGTCCCTGTCACCAAACTCTGGAAATTTCCAACAGATTTAGTTTACACTGGGTCCCAGTGCCTCTCCTGTCTCATGCTGTGACAAAGTCCTGTCCCACAGGGTCCTAGTGCTCTGCAGTTTTCTAAGTATCACATTCTGGTCTCTTGTCTTTATAAATGTTTGTCAGCAAAGACTAATTCATGTAATTAAAGTGAGTTGGTGTAAAACATTTTTGTGTTGTGTCAGGACCAAGTAATTAATATGTATATGTCTCCTTGGGTAAAAGTAGCCTACACTACTCAAGCAAAGTATAGCACTTTTCACTCAAAGTGCTGAGGGCCAGAAGTATAATCTGTGGCCTCAATTAAGCAGCTTTATAAGTGTCCACAAGGTTGGACATGTAACCGCCTGGATTCCCCAGTGTTTGGTGCTCATCCACTCCAACCATGGTCAACATTGCTAGGCCCCCATAGTGGACCTAGCACTTTGTACCTGCCCCATTCTTCTCACAGCGACTCTGCATATGCTATGTATGTAAGCTCTATAAAATTGCGATAATGTGAACTTACTATTTTTCTAATCATCCCTTTGTTCCATGAGTGCTCATTTGGGGAATGGAGGGTGACCTGTTTTATTTATGAAAGCAACAAAATTTCTTTCGGTGTACATGTATTTCCTATTGAAGTTACAATAGTCGCCACTGTTTATTTAATTTTGCTATGTCAAAAAACCTTCTGAAAGCAGGAATCTCATTATGATAATGTCACAACAGCACCCACAACCGATTAAAGAGTGGAAAATCCAGTAAGCTATTAATATTAATATTATTATTATTATTAATAATCTTTATTTAGTGGATGTCACAAGGTTTCTGCAGAGCCGTACAAATTACAGACCAGGGGTAAATGTATCAAGCTGAGAGTTTTCCGGCGGGTTTGAAAAACCAATCAGATTCTAGCTATCATTTATTTAGTACATTCTACAAAATGACAGCTAAAATCTGATTGGTTGCTATAGGCAACATCTCCACTTTTCAAACCCGCTAGAAAACTCTCAGCTTGAAACATTTACCCCCAGGACTTCAAAGCTCCAAACATAGCTTATATATTGAAGATGGAGCAGAAGAATAGGTAGAGAGACAGGAGGAAAGAGAGCCTTGCTCGTGAGATCTTACATCCTAAAGTGAGGGCAAAAAGACAGGAACCACAATGGGGAGTCAGAGGGAAATACTCACAAGAGAAGCAAGAGGCGGAACAGGGGAAGAGAGAGGTGAGGAAATCAGGCATGGAGATCAGGTTAGGTTGAGGGCTGGTATGCTTTGAGGAAGAAGTGAGTTTTAAGTGCCCGTTTAAATGTGCACAAATTAGGGGACAGTCGGATGGAGCGTGGGAGGTTGTTCCAGCGGAGAGAGGCAGCTCGGGAGAAATCTTGGACTCGGTAGTGGGATGAGGTGATCAGAGTAGAGGAGAGCAGGTGGTTATTGGCTGATCGCAGGGAATGGGATGGGGTGTGAGTAGAAAGGAGGTTGGAGATGTAAGGGCCAGTAGAGTTGGAGAGGGCCTTGTAGGTGAGGGGGAGGAGTTTCAAAAAAGAATTCTGTAGGGGAAAGAAAGCCAGTGTAGGGCAAGACAGATAGGGAAGGCAGATGAAGAGCTGTCACGGGCACTAGGAGTCTTTACCCAGGGATCACCAGGTGGTAGGCTTACCAGAGCAATATAGATGGTAATAGGGTACTCTGGTAGCTGGGTGATCACGGAACAGGAAACAGCAGATGATGAGATGCTCAGGCAAGTCTATGACTAGCAGCACTGGTAATATGGAGGTAATAGTACACGAGGAACTGTAGGACAAGGACACGTGAAGGTAGTCAGTGGTCTGCGATAGCAAGTTGTACCACTGCTATAGTGAGGAGGAATGTCCAACAGAAACGAGGAGGTGATGAGAGTCAGCGGTCTGCGGATAGCAAGTTATACCGCTGTCTGAGTGAAGGAATGGAATCCAAGTGGAGGTATCCGGGGAGTCAGTGGTCTGCGATAGCAAGTTGTACCACTGCTATGTGAGAGGATACTGGAACAGGTGATACTGGAGACAGGGATCAGTGGTCTGCTACTAGCAAGTTGTACCACTGAATATATATGTGAGGAGGTGCACGGGGAGAGACTGCAACACAGGATATACACAGGCACCTTATATACGATCCACAGTAACATGCACAATATGTATATAAATGACTGAACAGGTCTGCAAATATAGGAAGTCTCTTGAAGCAGTCCAGCACAAGTTAACACAGTCAATGATGGCAATAGACTCAGCGGATAGCAGACTCCAGAGGAGAACCAACACAGTCCAGCAAGATATGCAATACACCAGCACAGTCAATGAGAATATGCATACCGTGGTTCAGAAGCAGGTAGTCAGATAGGAGTGCAGGGATACCTGAGCGGCAGGAGGCCGGCTGGATGAGAAGTCCCAGGATACCTGAGGCAGCAATCAGTAGGTGCAGCGCACAGATAAGTAGACCAACAGGGACACGAATCCACAGGAATCAATAACACGTGGAACTGGACTCACGCAGGACCCAGGAGAGTGGAGACGATCCAGCAGAGGAGTAGTAGATGAGATATAAATCCAATGCAGACGGGAGGGTAGACCTGCGGGACACGTGAAGGCGTGGAGAGCGGATCAGCAGTAGATGGATGATAGCGCGATCAGCAGCAGCAGGACTCTGCGGTACACGGAGGTAACCAGTAGCAACCAATAGTTGTCAGTAGCGATGGCACACGGGATAGCAGAGCAGACCAGGAGCTGTTGATCACGGAGAGTAGCAAATGGCAATGAGAGCAGCAGTCTCGAGGAAACACAGAAGAGCTGAGAAGAGACTGCAGTGCACAGGAGCAGCGGATAGGAATCAGCTAACTTGTCACGATGATGAACACAGGCGAGTTGTAGGCTGGAGGCTGTAGTGCACGGAAGCAGCGGGTAGACATCAACTAACAATCCCGATGATGAACACAGGCGAGTTGTAGGCTGGAGGCTGTAGTGCACGGAAGCAGCGGATAGACAACAGCTAACAGTCACGATAATGAACACAGGCGAGTTGCAGGCTGAAGGCTTATAGTGCACGGAGGCAGCGGATAGGAATCAGCTCACTGACTTGATGAGGAACAGGTGAGTGGATGTAAAGTAACGGTTGGAGTGCACAGAGGCAGCGGGTAGGAACCAGCAAACAGTCACAGTGAAATATAATAGCGATGAAGTGGATTAGAGGACTGAAGTGCACGGAGGCAGGGAATCAGCAAACAGTCACAATAATAAGTAGTAGCGTTGAAGTGGTTTGGAAGACTGTAGTGCACGGAGGCAGCGGATAGGAATCAGCTAACAGTCACGATGATATAGTTGATGGTAGAAGTGGTATGGGGACCACAGTAGTAGAAGTGGTTTGGAAACCACAGAGGTAGAAGTGGTTTGGAAACCACAGGAATCAGCAGCGCTGAAAACACGAGGAATACAGGAACACCTTCAGAGACTCATAGGGAATGAGACTCCAAGATCAGGCCACGTGGTGTTGACCACAGGTGCTTAATATAGGGAGTGTTGCCTGATCTGCCAATTGAGTTAAAGGGACATACACAGAAGTATAGGAAAGGGCTGCGCATGCGCAGACCCTCAGGATGGAGGACGGCCACGGTTCCTAAATGTCCGGGAAGAGGCACTCACGGTACGGTGAGTGACAGTACCCCCCCTTTTAAAGGTGGGCACAGAACGCCTGGAACCGGGCTTGTCCGGATTTTTGGAGTAGAACTTCTTCAAAAGGGCAGGAGCATTAAGATCTTCGGCTTTGATCCAAGAGCGCTCCTCAGGACCAAAGCCCTTCCAATGAACGAGGAAACGGAGGACTCCTCGCGAAATTTTTGCATCCAATACTTCAGTAATCTCGAAATCCTCCTCCTGATGAACTTGAACTGGCTGCGGAGCTGAGGGAGGAGTTGAGAAACGGTTGATGATAAGAGGTTTGAGTAAAGACACATGGAAGGCATTGGAAATCCGAAGATTCTTAGGAAGAAGAAGTTTCACACATACTGGATTGATTACTTGAATGATCCTATATGGACCAATAAAACGAGGGGCGAATTTCATAGATGGAACCTTCAAACGAATGT
Source organism: Mixophyes fleayi (assembly GCF_038048845.1). NCBI lineage: Eukaryota > Metazoa > Chordata > Amphibia > Anura > Limnodynastidae > Mixophyes > Mixophyes fleayi. Next base: position 98,110,366 of record NC_134408.1, on the reverse strand, counting down.
TTTTAGTAGATAACCAGACACGATCTCCAATTTTTAGTGGTGGAATAGCCCGCCTCTTCTTATCTGCGAAAGATTTATATTTGATAGATGTCTTCTTTAAACAGGTTTTGACCTGAGACCAGATATTTTTAAAGGTCTGACAAGCGATCTCCACCGCAGGAACTTGGGTGGGCGGGAGGGCAGGAAATTCCGGAAAAGACGGATGGTGACCGTAGACCACAAAAAATGGAGTTTTGGATGATGACTCATGATACATGTTGTTATGGGCGAATTCAGCCCAAGGGAGCAACTCTACCCAGTTGTCTTGATTGGCTGATGAGAACATCCTTATAAAAGTCTCAAGATCTTGATTGACACGTTCAGTTTGTCCGTTAGATTGCGGATGGTAAGAAGATGAGAGTGCTAATCGTATGCCCAAGGTTTTACAAAGGGCTCGCCAGAATCTGGAAACGAATTGTACTCCTCTATCCGACACAATCTCAGACGGACATCCATGAATACGGTGTTAGGAACTCCTTCAGTCAGCACGACAGAACCCGGAATCTACTCCGATGTCTGGTGTTCACTGGAGCCCCTAGTGGTGGGGACAGACTTGGCTGCAGACAAACGGAGGGTCGTGTAGTGTGCACTGACTGGGGAGAACCCAGAGGCAGCGTGGTAGAACACAGCGATGTGAGGTCCAGGCAAAAGGTCAAGGGCCGGCAGCAGACAGGGATATCAGAAAACAAGCCGTAGTCAGGGGTCACAGGCAATACAACGAAGTCCAAAAACAAGCCAGGGGTCATACACAGGAAATCCAATAATAGAGTAAACACAGGAGCAGGGAAACAGGAACAGGAGCCTAGCTAAACAGGAAGCTATAACTGGCAATGAGGCTCTGTCCTCACTGCCTTAAGTAGCAAGGGGAGCCAATAGGAGTGAGTGCCAGTGAGACCCCTCCCTACTGCACTAATCTCAGAGAATAGGCCATACAGAAATAGGAGAACAGAATAATCAATTCTATCAGAGCCAGGTATGGTAACTTCCTAGCCAAGACTCCAACACAGAATCTATGCACAAAAAACAAAACAAGAAGTTACCTTTTTCTGCGCGCCTGCGCCCGGGTGTCAGACCGCTGGCCGGGCGCTGCGGCCTCCGGATTACAGCGTCCCGGTTGTTGCCTAGGCAACCGGGACGTCAGCGGCGGAAGTGAGACCCCGGTCGTCATGGAGACGGCCGGGGCGTCTGAGAGAGCCGGAAGCGAGCCGCGGCGGCCCGTCGTGGAGCCGCGGCTCGTAACAGTACCCCCCCCTTGAGGAGGGGTCAATGCACCCCGACTTCCAGGTTTCCCAGGATACTTTTTAAAAAAGTCTTTAATGAGTTGGTTAGCATGTAGATGCTTCTGCGGTACCCAGGACCGTTCCTCCGGGCCATAGCCTTTCCAGTGGACCAAAAAGTGGAGTTGACTTTGCACCTTTTTGGAGTCTAGGATCTTTTCAACAATGAACTCTTGGTGTCCTCTGACTGAGACAGGACGAGGTCTGTGCAATTGACGTGGTCTGAATTTATGTGAACATGTAACTGCTTTCAACAAGGAACAATGGAATGTGTTAGGAATCTTGAGTGAAGGAGGAAGTTTCAACTTGAAAGCCACGGGATTAATCTGTTTAATAATGGAGAAGGGTCCAATAAACCTAGGACCTAACTTCCTACAAGGTTGCTTAAGTTTAATGTTGCGGGTAGACAGCCACACCTTGTCCCCGACCTTGAAAGGACACGGTCCACGATGCTGATCAGCATAATATTTAGACTTAAATGAAGCTTGATTGAGGGCAAGGTGAACCTTTCTCCATATCCGGCACAGATAAGAAATCGAAGAACTAGATCTGGCTTGATTCGAGACTTCCAGCGAGTTGGACCGAGGATGGAATCCGAAGTTACAGAAGAATGGCGATACCAGAGTAGATGAATGGCACGAGTTGTTGTAGGCGAACTCTGCCCATGGAAGCAAAGCAGCCCAATCACTATGGCATTTAGTTACATATAAACGGAGAAATTGCTCAAGGGATTGATTAACCCTCTCCGTTTGTCCGTTGGATTGTGGGTGATACCCCGAAGATAGACAGAGTTTAATTCCTAATTGGGCACAGAATGCTCTCCAGAATGTGGCTACAAATTGGGAGCCGCGGTCAGAGACAATATTAACAGGAAGTCCATGGAGCCTGAAAATGTGCTGAATGAATAGGGATGCCAAGGTTTTAGCACATGGCAATCCTACGAGAGGGATGAAATGTGCCATCTTACTAAATCTGTCTACTATCACCCAGATGGTGTTACAGCTGGATGCGCGTGGTAATTCTACGATGAAGTCCATCGATATGTGGGTCCAGGGTCTCGTTGGAACGGATAGTGGCATAAGAGGTCCGGCAGGACGTCTGCGAGAAGATTTATTCCTGGCACAGGTTTCACAGGATAACACAAACTCTTTGGTATCGGCTGCCAAGGAAGGCCACCAGACGGAACGAGACAGCAGTTCCAATGTCTTGGATACTCCAGGGTGACCTGAGGTTTTATTATCATGACATTCAGTGAAGACCGTCCTCCTCAGATAAGCTGGTACGAATAATTTACCCCTGGGAGTAGCTGATGGTGCCAACTGTTGGAGACCCCGGAGGGTTGTGCCAAGATCCTGAGTTAGGCCAAGGACTACTTTGGATGCCGGAATAATGAAAGCGGTTTCAGTGAGGGAAGGATGAGAGGCGATGAAACTGCGAGACAAGGCGTCTGCCTTAATGTTCTTGGATCCAGGCCGGAACGTAATTGTAAAGTTGAAACGGGAGAAGAAAAGGACCCACCGGGCTTGCCTGGAGTTCACAATTTTAGCAGATTGAATATACTGTAGATTTTTGTGGTCAGTATATACTGTAACCACATGATTAGCTCCCTCTAGCCAGTGGCGCCACTCTTCAAATGCCCACTTGATAGCTAGCAATTCTCTATTCCCAACGTCATAGTGGGTCTCAGCGGAGGAAAATTTTCTGGAAAAAAAGGCACAGGGATGCAAACAGTGATCAGTGATATCTTTCTGGGAAAGGATCGCACCTGCCCCGACGTCAGAGGCATCCACTTCGAGAACAAACGGTAATTCCGGATTGGGGTGTCGGAGGACAGGTGCAGAGATGAAGGCCTCTTTTAACTTTTGAAAGGACGTCAAGGCCGTAGGGGACCAATTAACGGTATCAGCCCCTTTACGTGTAAGGGCTGTGATCGGAGCCACCAATACAGAGAATGACTGGATGAATCGCCTATAATAATTAGCGAATCCTAAAAACCTCTGAATGGCTTTAAGATTGCTAGGCCGGATCCAATCGAGAACTGCCTGTACTTTACTCGGATCCATGGAGAAGCCACGAGGTGAGATGACGTATCCGAGGAACGTGACCTGAGTGACTTCAAACTCGCATTTCTCGAGTTTAGCGAAGAGGCAGTGCTGGCGGAGTTTCAGGAGTACCTGTTTGACATGAGTACGGTGTTGCTCCAGTGATTGGGAATAAATCAAAATGTCGTCAAGATAAACTACAACGAATCTCCCCAGGAATTCTCGCAGGACATCGTTAATAAAATCTTGGAACACTGCGGGGGCGTTACATAGGCCGAAGGGCATGACCCGATATTCATAATGGCCTGAGTGAGTATTGAAGGCCGTCTTCCACTCGTCGCCCTTTTTTATTCGAACCAGATTATATGCCCCCCGCAGATCGATCTTGGAGAATATCGTGGCTAATTTGAGCTGATCAAAAAGTACGGAGATGAGTGGCAACGGGTAAGTATTCTTCACGGTAATCCCATTTAGACCCCTATAGTCTATGCACGGCCGAAGGCTTCCATCTTTTTTTGCCACAAAGAAGAAGCCCGCTCCTACGGGTGATTTGGAGGGTTGAATGAATCCCTTACGTAGGTTTTCCTCCACATAGTCATCCATAGACTTAGTTTCAGGAATAGACAAGGCATATAATCTTCCCTTAGGAAGCTTGGCATCTGGAACCAAATCAATGGAGCAATCGTAGCTACGGTGTGGGGGTAGAGCGTCTGCTTCTTTTTTCGAGAATACGTCGTGGAATTCACGATAAGGCAATGGAAGAGATTCAGGGCTAGGCTGAACAATCCGGAGAGGAAGAGCAAGACAGGTTGAGGAACAAGCCTTACTCCATCGTATGATCTCCCCCGTGCTCCAATCTATGTGAGGGTTGTGAAGTTGAAGCCAGGGATGTCCGAGGATCAATGGTACGGAGGAACAGGGAATTAGAAAGAACGAGAGGACTTCGGAATGGAGAGCTCCCACCGTAAGCTGCAGAGGTGGTGTTTGATATGAGACCCTTCCGTCAGTTAACGGTTTACCGTCCAGACCGCAGACCGTGATTTCTGAGTCTAAGTTTACGGACGGAAAACCAAGTCTCTTGGCAAAGTTTATATCCAAAAAATTTCCAGCTGCCCCGCTGTCAAGAAAGGCAGGGATAGAAACGGATCGATTACCATACATGATCCGAGCAGGGATTAAGACCGAATTCTTGGAAGAGACCATCTGGAGACCTAGGCGTACCTCCTCCTTTACTCCTAGGCCTGGTCTTTTCCCGCCTTGTTAGGGCAGCTACGCAGGAGATGGCCTTTATTGCCACAATAGAGACATAGCCCCAGTGACCGGCGCCTGGATTTCTCCTCAGGGGACAGGCGATAAGCCCCTAACTGCATGGGCTCCGGTAAATCCTGAGGAACAGAGTAGACGGCTGGAGAGGGCCAGGATGGTGAGGCGGCCTCCTTTTCGGACCTTCTTTCCTTGATCCTGCGGTCAATTTTAATAACTAGTTGCATTAAGGCCTCCAAGGAGGATGATGAAGGATATTGGACTAAGGAGTCCTTTATCTGCTCCGAGAGCCCAAGCCGGAACTGACTCCGTAGTGCGGGGTCATTCCACTGACTGTCGACCGACCAACGTCGGAACTCGGCACAATATTCTTCCGCTGTCCGCCTCCCCTGTTTCAGCGCTCTTAGGTGGGACTCAGCCGAGGCCACCCTATCTGGGTCATCATATAAGAGACCAAGTGCGTTGAAGAAGGCGTCTACGGACTGTAGAGCTGGATCCACAGGAGTCAGACTGAACGCCCAGGATTGGGGATCGCCTTGGAGTAAGGAGATGACAATGCCGACCCTCTGTTGCTCCGAGCCCGAGGAGCGGGGCCTGAGACGAAAATACAGCTTACAGCCCTCCTTAAAATTTCGGAATAAGGTTCTATCTCCAGAGAACCGGTCCGGAAGATTTAACTTTGGCTCAGGTGCCGGAGTTGCTTGTGAGGCCTTGGCGGCTTCTTCTTGAGCAGAAAGCCTGAGTGAAAGATCCTGAACCATCTGCGAGACGACTTGGATCTGCCCTGCTAGGACCTGAGCTGGACTGGGTTCCATCAGTGGAGAATAGGATCGTTATTTATTTGGGCCAGTTATAATGTTAGGAACTCCTTCAGTCAGCACGACAGAACCCGGAATCTACTCCGATGTCTGGTGTTCACTGGAGCCCCTAGTGGTGGGGACAGACTTGGCTGCAGACAAACGGAGGGTCGTGTAGTGTGCACTGACTGGGGAGAACCCAGAGGCAGCGTGGTAGAACACAGCGATGTGAGGTCCAGGCAAAAGGTCAAGGGCCGGCAGCAGACAGGGATATCAGAAAACAAGCCGTAGTCAGGGGTCACAGGCAATACAACGAAGTCCAAAAACAAGCCAGGGGTCATACACAGGAAATCCAATAATAGAGTAAACACAGGAGCAGGGAAACAGGAACAGGAGCCTAGCTAAACAGGAAGCTATAACTGGCAATGAGGCTCTGTCCTCACTGCCTTAAGTAGCAAGGGGAGCCAATAGGAGTGAGTGCCAGTGAGACCCCTCCCTACTGCACTAATCTCAGAGAATAGGCCATACAGAAATAGGAGAACAGAATAATCAATTCTATCAGAGCCAGGTATGGTAACTTCCTAGCCAAGACTCCAACACAGAATCTATGCACAAAAAACAAAACAAGAAGTTACCTTTTTCTGCGCGCCTGCGCCCGGGTGTCAGACCGCTGGCCGGGCGCTGCGGCCTCCGGATTACAGCGTCCCGGTTGTTGCCTAGGCAACCGGGACGTCAGCGGCGGAAGTGAGACCCCGGTCGTCATGGAGACGGCCGGGGCGTCTGAGAGAGCCGGAAGCGAGCCGCGGCGGCCCGTCGTGGAGCCGCGGCTCGTAACATACGGAAGATCTCTTTAATGAAATGTTCAGCCAGAATGGATGAGGACGGCAAACCAGCCAGAGGAATGAAATGAGCCATCTTCGAAAATCTGTCCACCACCACCCAAATAGTGTTATGATTCTTACTAGGTGGTAAGTCAGTAACGAAATCCATACTAATATGGGTCCACGGTTTGGACGGAATGGGTAGTGGTCGCAGCAACCCTGCTGGAGTTCTGCGGGAGGATTTAAACTGGGAACATAGCTCACAGGAAGCAATGAACTCTTTGACGTCTCTCCTCATTGAAGGCCACCAGTAACTTCGAGAGAGAATCTCAAAGGTCTTGTGTTCACCGGCGTGCCCAGAAAAACGAGAGGCATGGAACCACAAAAGGATTTTCCTCCTTAGAGTAGGAGGCACGAGGGTCTTCCCAAATGGTAGCGTTTTGGTGGATGAAGCAGCCAGTGAGATACATTTGGGGTCTAGAATGGTATGGTTGGAAACCTCTTCTATATCAGAGGGCGTCATAAAAGCTCTAGATAAAGCGTCAGCTTTCTTGTTCTTGGCAGCTGGTTTGAAGGTTATTATTAATTCAAAACGGGAAAAGAAAAGAGACCATCTTGCTTGACGAGGGTTCAAGCACTGGGCAGACTGGAGATATGACAAGTTCTTATGATCTGTGAAGATCGTCACCGGATGGCGAGCTCCTTCCAGTAAGTATCTCCATTCCTCTAATGCAGCTTTGATAGCCAGTAACTCCTTGTCTCCGATAGTATAATTCTTCTCTGCGGGCAGGAGACCCCGAGAATAAAAGGCACAAGGATGAAATTTTTGCTGTTCCGAGCGTTGGGAGAGAATAGCTCCTAAGCCCACATTAGAGGCATCTACTTCCAGGAAGAAGGGGAGTGTCACATCAGGCTGTCGAAGGATTGGAGCCGAAGAGAAGGACTCTTTTAGTATTTGGAAGGCTTGAAGAGCCTCAGGTGACCATTGCTTAGGCTTAGCCCCCTTCCTAGTCAAGGCCACAATAGGAGATGCAATGGAAGAAAAGTCTTGAATGAAGCGTCTATAGTAATTGGCAAAACCTAAAAAACGCTGGATGGCACGAAGAGTAGTTGGCTGGGGCCAATGTAGTACAGCATTCACCTTGTCGGGATCCATTTTCAGGCCAACTCCGGAAACTATATACCCCAAGAATGGAATCTGGGGTAATTCGAATGAACATTTTTCTAATTTACAGAACAATGAATTTTTCCGTAGCCTGGAAAGGACTTCTGCCACATGTTGGTGGTGAGAAGGCAGGTCCTGTGAAAAGATCAATATGTCGTCCAGGTAGACGACGACACATACATATAATAAGTCCCGGAAGATCTCATTAATGAACCCTTGAAAAACAGCGGGGGCATTACACAGCCCGAAAGGCATTACCAGATATTCGTAATGCCCGTCTCTGGTGTTAAACGCTGTCTTCCATTCGTCACCGGAACGAATTCTGATTAAATTGTAGGCACCACGAAGATCCAACTTAGTAAAGATACGAGCTCCCTTGATGCGATCGAATAGCTCAGTGATCAGCGGAATGGGGTACCGATTCTTGATAGTAATGGCATTGAGTCCACGAAAATCTATGCAAGGGCGTAAAGATCCATCCTTCTTTTTAACGAAGAAGAACCCAGCTCCAGCGGGAGAGGTGGAAGGTCGAATAAACCCACGCTGGAGGTTCTCCTGTATATACTCAGATGTAGCTTGAGTTTCAGGTAACGAGAGTGGATAGACCCGGCCCCTGGGTGGAGTCTTGCCAGGTAGAAGATCGATCGGACAATCCCAAGAACGATGAGGAGGAAGACGTTCAGACTGAGCTTTATCAAAAACATCTGTAAATGAAGCATATTGAGGAGGGAGTCCCGGTGAGGTAGATGAGATGGAAGATTGCTGTACTTTGAGAGGAATGACTTGGGAAAGGCAACGATGGTGACATTCAGACCCCCAAGACGTGACTTGAGGGGTGCGCCAGTCAATCTGGGGAGAGTGACACTGAAGCCATGGAAGGCCTAAGACAATTGGACTTGTCGTAACAGGAAGGATTAAAAACAATATTTCTTCATGATGCAGGGCACCAATCTGAAGGGTTACTGGAGACGTACTCTGAGTGATGAGACCGTTGATGAGACGTGATCCATCTATAGCCGTCACAGTAATGGGTGTTTTTAAGGTAATCACAGGTAGAGACCATTGATTTACTAATGATTTGGAAATAAAATTTCCTGCTGCTCCGGAATCAATCAATGCCTGTGACTCAAAGGTTTTGGTAGCACAGGAAATCGTAACGTCAAAGGCACAGACTTTAGATTTCATGGAAGATGGAGAGGACTCCAGGGACCCTAACTTCACCTCTCCAGAGCTAGTTAGGGCCTGGCATTTCCCGATCTCTTAGGGCAAGAGCTGAGCATATGAGTGGAATCGGCACAATAGATACAGAGTCTATTCTTTACTCTTCGTTTCCTCTCCTCTGAAGATAATTTGGAACGTCCTATCTCCATGGGAATCACAGAGGGTGAAACTGGACGAAATTGAGGGTTAGAACGAAGAGGTGTTTTAGCCGAAGTTGTTTTCTCAGCCTCTCTTTCACGAAATCTCATATCAACACGATGGCAAAGAGAGATCAGATCTTCAAGTGACGAGGGAAGCTCCTGGGTAGTCAGTGCATCTTTAATTTTATCGGAGAGCCCCTGCCAGAAGGCGGCAACTAGAGCTTCAGTGTTCCACTGAAGTTCAGAGGCTAAGATCCTAAATTGAATGACGTACTGTCCTACTGTATGAGATCCTTGTCGCAGACGGAGGATGCTGGAAGCAGCGGAGGTCACACGACCTGGTTCATCGAACACACTTCGAAATGTAGCAATGAATTTGGCACTATCTTGCAATATTGGGTCGTTTCTCTCCCACAGAGGGGAGGCCCAAGCCAGGGCTTGTCCAGAAAACAAAGAGATAAGATAGGCCACTCTGGAACGATGGGTAGAAAAATTTTGAGGTTGGAGCTCAAAATGGACTGAACATTGGTTAAGGAAACCCCTACAAGTTTTGGGGTCCCCATCGTACTTTGACGGAGTAGGCAGGTGAAGCGTAGAAGCTGTAGACACCTGGGATGGCACTGGGGAAACGGAGGAAAGCACAGGAGCCTCAGTAGTAGCTGTCACTGTCTGTCCAGATGTTCCTTGGGAGGTTAACGATTGATAACACTGAAGTAACAGCTGTTGGCGGGCATCCTGTTGCTCTACACGGCTGACCAGATGCTGCAGCATCTCTTTGGCTGTAGGTTCCGTATCTGGGTCTGTCATGGCCTGATCTTACTGTCACGGGCACTAGGAGTCTTTACCCAGGGATCACCAGGTGGTAGGCTTACCAGAGCAATATAGATGGTAATAGGGTACTCTGGTAGCTGGGTGATCACGGAACAGGAAACAGCAGATGATGAGATGCTCAGGCAAGTCTATGACTAGCAGCACTGGTAATATGGAGGTAATAGTACACGAGGAACTGTAGGACAAGGACACGTGAAGGTAGTCAGTGGTCTGCGATAGCAAGTTGTACCACTGCTATAGTGAGGAGGAATGTCCAACAGAAATGAGGAGGTGATGAGAGTCAGCGGTCTGCGGATAGCAAGTTATACCGCTGTCTGAGTGAAGGAATGGAATCCAAGTGGAGGTATCCGGGGAGTCAGTGGTCTGCGATAGCAAGTTGTACCACTGCTATGTGAGAGGATACTGGAACAGGTGATACTGGAGACAGGGATCAGTGGTCTGCTACTAGCAAGTTGTACCACTGAATATATATGTGAGGAGGTGCACGGGGAGAGACTGCAACACAGGATATACACAGGCACCTTATATACGATCCACAGTAACATGCACAATATGTATATAAATGACTGAACAGGTCTGCAAATATAGGAAGTCTGTTGAAGCAGTCCAGCACAAGTTAACACAGTCAATGATGGCAATAGACTCAGCGGATAGCAGACTCCAGAGGAGAACCAACACAGTCCAGCAAGATATGCAATACACCAGCACAGTCAATGAGAATATGCATACCGTGGTTCAGAAGCAGGTAGTCAGATAGGAGTGCAGGGATACCTGAGCGGCAGGAGGCCGGCTGGATGAGAAGTCCCAGGATACCTGAGGCAGCAATCAGTAGGTGCAGCGCACAGATAAGTAGACCAACAGGGACACGAATCCACAGGAATCAATAACACGTGGAACTGGACTCACGCAGGACCCAGGAGAGTGGAGACGATCCAGCAGAAGAGTAGTAGATGAGATATAAATCCAATGCAGACGGGAGGGTAGACCTGCGGGACACGTGAAGGCGTGGAGAGCGGATCAGCAGTAGATGGATGATAGCGCGATCAGCAGCAGCAGGACTCTGCGGTACACGGAGGTAACCAGTAGCAACCAATAGTTGTCAGTAGCGATGGCACACGGGATAGCAGAGCAGACCAGGAGCTGTTGATCACGGAGAGTAGCAAATGGCAATGAGAGCAGCAGTCTCGAGGAAACACAGAAGAGCTGAGAAGAGACTGCAGTGCACAGGAGCAGCGGATAGGAATCAGCTAACTTGTCACGATGATGAACACAGGCGAGTTGTAGGCTGGAGGCTGTAGTGCACGGAAGCAGCGGGTAGACATCAGCTAACAATCCCGATGATGAACACAGGCGAGTTGTAGGCTGGAGGCTGTAGTGCACGGAAGCAGCGGATAGACAACAGCTAACAGTCACGATAATGAACACAGGCGAGTTGCAGGCTGAAGGCTTATAGTGCACGGAGGCAGCGGATAGGAATCAGCTCACTGACTTGATGAGGAACAGGTGAGTGGATGTAAAGTAACGGTTGGAGTGCACAGAGGCAGCGGGTAGGAACCAGCAAACAGTCACAGTGAAATATAATAGCGATGAAGTGGATTAGAGGACTGAAGTGCACGGAGGCAGGGAATCAGCAAACAGTCACAATAATAAGTAGTAGCGTTGAAGTGGTTTGGAAGACTGTAGTGCACGGAGGCAGCGGATAGGAATCAGCTAACAGTCACGATGATATAGTTGATGGTAGAAGTGGTATGGGGACCACAGTAGTAGAAGTGGTTTGGAAACCACAGAGGTAGAAGTGGTTTGGAAACCACAGGAATCAGCAGCGCTGAAAACACGAGGAATACAGGAACACCTTCAGAGACTCATAGGGAATGAGACTCCAAGATCAGGCCACGTGGTGTTGACCACAGGTGCTTAATATAGGGAGTGTTGCCTGATCTGCCAATTGAGTTAAAGGGACATACACAGAAGTATAGGAAAGGGCTGCGCATGCGCAGACCCTCAGGATGGAGGACGGCCACGGTTCCTAAATGTCCGGGAAGAGGCACTCACGGTACGGTGAGTGACAAGAGCGGTGGGAGAGAAAGATGAGTCTCGCAGAAGGGTTAAGTATAGACCTGAGGGGGGCAAGGTGGGAGAGGGGGTGACCGGTGAAGAGAAAGTTACAGTAGTCAAGACGAAAATTATGAGTACATGGATAATGGTTTTGGTGGCATCCTGAGATAGAAAGGGCCAGATGCGGGTGTTATTGCAAAGTTAGAAGCGACAGGATTGGGCAAGAGATTGAATGTGGGGGGTAAAGTAGAGGGAGGAGTCAAGGGTGACGCCTAGGCAACGGAGTTGGGGAACAGATGAGATGGTGGTATTGTTAACAGTGATAGAGAGATCAAGATGGGAAGAAGATTTAGAAGTAAGGAAGACAATGAGCTCAGTTTTGGCGATGTTAATTTTGAGAAAACGTGAAGACATCCAAGAGGAGGTGGCAGTCAGATACACGAGAGAGAAGCAGGGGGAAAAGATCGGGAGAAGAGATGTTGAGTTGAATGTCATCAGCGTAGAGGTGATATTAGAGACCAAAATAGGTTATGAGATTACCCAGGGAGCATAGTGTAGAGTGAAAAGGGTAGAGGTCCAAGATTCGAGCCCTGAGAAATTTCTACAGGCAGGGCAGGGAGGGTGGGGGATGAACCAAAAATGGATACAGAGAAGGAGCAGTTGGCGAGATAAGAGGTGAACAAAACAAGGACAGAGCCAGAGAGGCTGAGAGAAAGAAGGGTCTGCAGCAAAAGGGTGTGGTCGACAGTGTCGAAGGCTGCTGAGAGGTCAAGGAGGATGAGTAGGGAGAAGTGGCCCTTAGATTTAGCTGAGATTAGATCATTAGTAACTTTGGCCAGGGCGGTTTCAGTGTGGTGGAGGGGGAGGAAGCCAGCTTGGAGATAGTCAAGGAGGGAGTTGTCCGAGAGGTTCCTAGTGGGGTGGTTGCAGACTATCCTCTCGAGTAGTTTAGAGGCAAAGGGGAGAAGTAAGATGGGGCGATAGTTAGCAAGTGAGGTGGGGTCAAAATTGCTTTTTTTGAGAATGGGAGAGATAAAGGCATGTTTAAAGGAAGAGGGGACAATGACGGTGGATAGTGATAAATTGAAGAGGTGACCCAGGCAGGGGCAGGCAGTGGGGGAGAGGGTGCGGAGGAGCTGAGAAGGGATGGGATCTAGGTGGCAAGTAGAGGGGGAAGAAGAAAGAATGATGGAGTGGATTTCTTCACCAATGGTAGGGTGAAAGGAGCACCAGAGTTGGCTGTTAGAGGAAGGTGAAGCAACAGGAGATATCAAGTCTGATTGCCTGCTCTTTCCTTCAAAATCGGCTAAGTCAGTGGCAGTGAGGGAGAGAGGGATGGGAAGGAGGGGAGGGGAGAAGAGATTGTTGAACGTAGTAAAGAGGCGGCTGGGATTAGAGGACTGGGAAGAAATTAGTGACTTGGAAAAGGATTGTTTGGCAAGGGAGAGGGCAGAGCTGTAGGAGGAAAGGATTAATTTGAAGTGAAGAAAGTCGACTAGATAGCGAGATTTCATCCAGAGGCACTCAGCTGCACAAATGCTCTTCTGAAGGAAACTGGTGAATTTAGAGTGCCAGGGTTGAGGTAGCAAGTGCCGATGATGGACAGAAGAGGCGGGAACAGCAACATCCAGGGCAGTGATGATGTTATGTTCTTGCCCTTAGATTTGCCCTCATTCAAGATGGCCGTGATTGCCTCATGAAGTTTCCGTCTTGGATCTCTGATATGAACTTGCCCTTACAATAGTCCTTATCCAAGATGGCCAGAACTGTCTCAGGAAGATTCCATCTTGGATCTCATTTCCTGTTTGGGCCTAGAAAAGGAACTTCCTGTTATGCAGCCTTAGCTCGAGTATTGTGTTGGTGTCTGAACCAGATGCTTCCACAGAACCTTACTCCCTTGTGATTTGGAATACAATTCCTTGATACCTCTACAAGACATGTTGATACTTTGGACTTGCTTGCTGGACATTTGAGATTTATATCTATATCATAATAAATCCTGTTTATTACAGAACTACCTGGCTATTGGGTTCCGTTTGTAATACCAGAAATGTGACAGGATACTCGAGCCCAAAATGATGGACCCCGCCGGCACAGAACCAACTGCTTTACAGCGACTTTCAGATCTGAGTTTCCACATGCATTCTGCCTCAAGACCACTACAGGAATTTCATGCAAAATGTCAAGAACTTGAGACCCAGTGTACAAATAATTTTCAACTGCAAAACCAACAGGTAACTGAGTTGCAAATAAATGTTCATGAACTCAAAGATCAAATAGCGCTACAAAATGGAGTTATTGCAGAACTACAGATGCGGCTTCAAGAAGTTAATGCTGTAGCACCTTCAGCTGCAGTACATCAGCCCAAACTCCCACTACCTCCGGCTGGATTCTCAGGTGATCGTAAAAAATACAGAGGTTTTATTAATCAATATGCTTTTTGATTTACATCCTACTTATTTTTTGACTGATGTACAAAAAGTATGTTGTATTCTTTTATTGTTGAAAGATGATGCCTTGGCATGGGCTTCTCCTTTGATAGTGTTAGGCTGCTGGTCTGATCACCAACGCACAGAACTAGATGAGGAGATCTTCGCCTATAACAGCCGCCTTTCCCTTAGAGCTTGACGTGCTCACCGGTACTCGGATGCCCCCAGGACTTAGCTCCAAGTGTAGTGTGGGTTGGTAATACAGAACCACAGCAGCGGGCCAGGAGACTGGTAGAAGGCAGCGGGTAATCAAAACGATAGCCAAGGTCAAGGGTCACAGGCAAGCAGGGTAATCGGTAAACACGCCAGATGTCGGGACCACAGGCACGATAGGAAGGTCCAAGCTACAGGCAAGAAGTGTAAGGGTCACGAGCAAAACAGGCAGAGTCCAATAATCCAAGCAGAGGGGTCATACACAGGAGTTCCAAACAGGGTATCCACTGGACAAGGCAAGGGAGCAGGAGCAGGTCAGCAGACTCGGGTCCTGGCCGAAAGTGACGTCCCGGTCATCAAGGTGACGGCCGGGACGTCAGAGGGCACTAGAAGAGAGACAGATAGAAGCAAAAAGTCCAACATTGCAAAATCTTTCTAATTTTATGGATGCAATGAATCAGATATTTGATGATCCCAATCGAAGTGCTACTGCTGAGTCAGTTTTATTAAAGATGCGTCAGGGAAGACGTTCAGTGGCTGAATACACCTCTGATTTCCGAAGATGGATCTTGGACACAGATTGGAAGCTGTCTGTTTATCGAAAGGGGTTATCTGAGTTCATTAAAGATGAATTTTCTAGAGCTGATGCACCCACTGAATTTGAAGCCTTTTTTAAACATTGCATTTGTATTGATGCTCGTCAAATGGAGAGGAAACAAGATAGATGGGGCTCCGTGTGGACTCGTCCTATTTATCCAGAACCAGCAATATCAAATTACTCTGGTACTCCTGCAACACAACAAATTGAGGAGTCTGAGCCAATGCAAATAGATAACATTCACAAACAGATTTCTATTGAAAGAAGAGATCAATGACGACAAGAAAATCTCTGTTTGTATAGTGGTAAATCTGGACATTATGTATCCAATTGTTCTCAAAGACCTCGCAAGACAGTTGCTACATTGATGGAACCTAAAGATTCTGAACAGGAATCTATTATTTCATGCTGTTCACATCAACTGAATGCTATTATTCCTGAAATCTCTTCACTGTCTACATTTGAGAGAGAGAAAAGAAGAATAAAGAATCATTTTTCAATTCCAATACAATTTGAGATAAACTCTCGACTTATTTCAACCATGGCAATGCTGGATTCAGGAGCCAATAGTAATTTCATGGATATAGATTTTTCTAAACAAAACCATATAGTATTTCAAGAAAGAAAGACTCCTGTATTGATGGAGACAGTTGATGGATCCCCTCTGAATTCTGGTCCCATCACACATGAGACAGAACTTATGTCCCTGATGATAGAACCCAATCATAAGGAGGAACTCACTTTTTTCTCATCTCTTCTCCAAATTTTCCCATAATTTTGGGTCTCCCTTGGTGCACTAACAATAACCCAGCCATTAACTGGGAGTCTCAAACCCTAACATTTCAAGATACTGTCAGTGTGGTCCCTCTTGTACAAAAAGAGAATCAGATCTCAGTGTCCCCCTCTTCTGTGGAGGAACAATTGCCTGTTCAATATCAGGATTTTGCAGATATCTTTAACAAACATAATGCTGACAATTTACCACCCCATCGACCATATGATTGTCCCATTGACCTATTACCTGGGGCTGCTATTCCTTTTGGTCAGATTTATTCAATAGCTGAACCTGAATTAAAGACACTAAAGACTTACCTGGAGGAAAATGAAACTAAAGGTTTTATACGTCCTTCAAAATCTCCAGCAGGGGCTCCTATTTTTTTTGTGAAAAATAAAGATGGTTCTTTGCGTCCATGCATTGATTATAGAGATTTAAATAAAGTTGCTATAAAGAACAGACATCCACTTCCTCTCATCCCAGAATTATTGGAAAGACTGCAGACAGCAAGTATTTTCACAAAGCTCGATTTAAGAGCAGCGTACAACCTAATACGCATTCGACCAGGTGATGAAAGGAAAACAGCTTTTCGAACAAAGTATGGACATTATGAGTACCTCGTGATGCCGTTCGGGTTATGTAATGCCCCTGCTACTTTCCAACATTTTATAAATGATGTCTTTCGAGATTTTCTTGATCTGTTCATTATTGTATATCTTGATTGTATCCTTATCTTTTGTAATTCTTTACAAGAACATCAAGAACATGTTCGAATTATTTTACAACGGCTACGTATAAACCAATTATACATCAAGTTGGAGAAATGCGAATTCCATTGCACTCAAATAAAATTTTTGGGTTACATTATATCCCCTCAAGGACTGTGTATGGATCCCTGTAAAGTGCATGCTGTGGTAGATTGGCCCATACCTAAAAACGTCAAAGATGTGCAACGATTTATGGACTTTGCTAATTTCTATCGACGCTTTATAAAGAACTTTTCTGGAATTGCTGCCCCATTACTCAGCTCACAAAAAAAGGTTTCCTCCTTTCAGTGGTTACCAGCAGCTGATAAAGCTTTTTCCATTTTGAAAACAAAGTTCACGTCAGCTCCTATATTAATTCATCCTGAACATACTGTCACGGGCACTAGGAGTTTTACCCAGAATTCACCAGGTGTAGCTACACTTACCAGAAGTGCGGACCTCTGGGTAGTGTGGTGAATCAGTGGAACCATACAGTAGAATAGAGGAAAGGAATGTCAATAGTATAAATGCTGAGTCTTGGCACCGTGGAACTGTGATGGTACAGCAGTTTAGTAAACAGGATAAAATGAGGAAAGAGTCAAAGTGCCTTAGCACGCAGGTAGCATATAGCAGGCCAGTACTTGATAACTGGATAACGTTAGGCAAAGACCAATCAACTATATAGTAGAAGAGTCAGCGACTTGCAGCTACAATACAGAGGCACTTGTAGACTTTAGTCCAGCTAATAGGTACCATACAGAGTAGTAGCTATATCACAAGGAAACATGAATGGTCTACAGCTGGTAAGTTTCACCACGGATATGTAGAGAAGACTTGTCCAGCGCAGGTGTGTAACAGAATAGTGTAAGTGGTCTGCGTCTGGCAAGTTGTACCACTGATGTGAAGGGAAGACTTGTCCAGGCGCAGGCATGGAACAGAGTAACGTGAGTGGTCTGCAATACGCAAGTTTTACCACAGATGTGTAGAGAAGACTTGTCCAGGTGCAGGCGTGGAACAGAGTAACGGGAGTGGTCTGCAATAGGCAAGTTGTACCACTGATGTGAAGGGAAGACTTGTCCAGGCGCAGGCATGGAACGGAGTAACGTGAGTGGTCTGCAATAGGCAAGTTTTACCCTGATGTGTAGAGAAGACTTGTCCAGGTGCAGGCGTGGAACGGAGTAACGTGAGTGGTCTGCAGCGGGTAAGTTCTACTACCGATGTGGAGAGGAAACTTGTCCAGAAGCAGGCAGGTAACGCAGGTAGCAAGAGTAGTCTGCAGCGGGTAAGTTCTACTACCGATGTGGAGAGGAGACTTGTCCAGAAGCAGGCAGGTAACGGAGGTAGCGAGAGTAGTCTGCAGCGGGTAAGTTCTACTACTGATGTGGAGAGGAGACTTGTCCAGAGCAAACGGATAACACGAGCAGAAACAGGAAACACCTCAGAGTCTCAAGAAATGAGAACCAAGAACAGGCAAAGTTAATAGGGCAACAGGTGCCTTAAGTACTGAGAGGTGATTAATTAACCAATGAGACTAGAGGCGAGGTATTAACAGTTCAGGGTTTCTGCACATGCACAATCTTAGTCAAGATGGCGGACGGCCGCGGCTCAGGAAAGGTGCCGGCAGGAGCGAGAGAGACCCATGTCCCAACCTAGAGGCACTAACAGTCCGGTGAGTGACACATACACTCCCATTTGTTTTGGAAACTGATGCATCGGACTCAGCTATAGGAGCAGTAATTTCACAAAGAGTAGGAGAAAAGATGTTACTTCACCCCTGTGCTTTTTATTCAAGGCAAATGACTGCTCCTGAAAGAAACTATGATGTGGGAAATTGTTAGAGATCACGGCGGCCGCGGGCGCCGCCGCGACTCTTCCTCCTTCTCTGGGGACGCCCCGTCTGTTGCTACGGCAACCGGGGCGCACTTCCGGTTTCAGCGTCCCGGTTGTCTAGGCAACAACCAGGACGCAGGGGAGCTTCTTGCGCTGCGCTCGGCCAGCTGTCAAACAGCCGGGCGCGTGCGCATAGGGGGAATTTGAGTCAACCATGCAAGGCTGTGTCACGGGCACTAGGAGTCTTTACCCAGGGATCACCAGGTGATAGGCTTACCAGAGCAGTATAGGTGGTAATATGGTACTCTGGTAGCAGGGTGATCACGGAACAGGAAATAGCAGATGATGAGATGCTCAGGAAAGTCTATGACTAGCAGCACTGGCAATATGGAGGTAGTAATACACGAGGAACTGTATGGACAAAGGACACGTGAAGGTAGTCAGTGGTCTGCGGTAGCAAGTTGTACCACTGCTATAGTGAGGAGGAATGTCCAACAGAAACGAGGAGGTGATGAGAGTCAGCGGTCTGCGGATAGCAAGTTGTACCGCTGTCTGAGTGAAGGAATGGAATCCAAGTGGAGGTATCCGGGGAGTCAGTGGTCTGCGTTAGCAAGTTGTACCACTGCTATGTGAGAGGATACTGGAGCAGGTGAAACTGGAAACAGGGGTCAGTGGTCTGCCACTAGCAAGTTGTACCACTGAATATATATGTGAGGAGGTGCACGGGGAGAGACTGCAACACAATATATACACGGGCACCTTGACTTTGATCCACAGTAATATGCACAATATAAATGTATAAATGACTGAACAACACTGCCAATATAGAAAGTCTCTTGAAGTAATCCAGCATGAGATAACACAGTCAATGATGGCAATAGACTCAGCGGATAGTACACTCCAGAGGAGAACCAACACAGTCCAGCAAGGTATGCAATACACAGCACAGTCAATGGGAAGTATGCATACCGTGGTTCAGGAGAAGGCAGTCAGACAGAAGTGCAGAGATACCTGAACGGCAGGAGGCCGGCAGGATGCAAAGTCCCTGGATGGGTGAAGCGGTGGTCTAGCAGGTGCAGCGCACAGGTAGGTAGACCAGCAGGGAACCCAGGAAGGCGTGGAGAGCGGATCAGCAGTAGATGGATGCGTAGCGCTGAGAAGTAACAGCAGCGGGTCTCTGCGGGAACACGGAGGTAGCCAATAGCAACCAGCAGGTGCAGTAACGATGGGACACCAGAGCAGAGTTGAACTGGAACAGTTGATCACGGAGAGTAGCGGGTAGCAATAGTGGCAGCAGACTCAAGGAAACACGGGAGAGTTGACCAGGGCTGAAGACTGAAGCGCACAGAGGCGGCGGATAGGAATCAGCTAAACAGTCACGATGAAACACAGACGGGTTGCAGGTTGAAGACTGTAGTGCACGGAGGCAGCGGATAGGAATCAGCTAGCAGTCACGATGATGAAACACAGACGAGTTGCAGGTTGAAGCCTGTAGTGCACGGAGGCAGCGGATAGGAATCAGCTGGCAGTCACAATCATGAACAGGTGAGTGGATGTGAATGAAAGACTGTAGTGCACGGAGGCAGCGGATAGGCATCAGCTAACAGTCCCAATGATACAAGGTAGAGTTGAAGTGGTTAGAAGACTGTAGTGCACGGAGGCAGCGGATAGGAATCAGCTCACAGTCACGATGATACAGTAGATGGTAGAAGTGGTATGGGAACCACAGTAGTAGAAGTGGTTTGGAAACCACAGAGGTAGAAGTGGTTTGGAAACCACAGGAATCAGCTGGGCTGAATAAACGAGGAAACACAGGAACACCTTCAAAGACTCATGGGGAATGAGACTCCAAGATCAGGCCACGTGGTATTGACCACAGGTGCTTAATATAGGGAGTGTTGCCTGATCTGCCAATTAAGTTAAAGGGACAGGTACTGAAGGGTTTGAAAGGGCTGCGCATGCGCAGACCCTCAGGATGGAGGACGGCCACGGTTCCTAAATGTCCGGGAAGAAGCACTCACAGTCCGGTGAGTGACAGTACCCCCCCTTTTAAAGGTGGGCACAGAACGCCTGGAACCGGGCTTGTCCGGATTTTTGGAATAAAACTTCTTCAGAAGGGCAGGAGCATTAAGATCTTCAGCTTTGATCCATGAACGCTCTTCAGGACCAAAGCCCTTCCAATGAACGAGGAAACGGAGGACTCCTCGCGAAATTTTTGCATCCAATACCTCAGTAATCTCGAAATCCTCCTCCTGATGAACTTGAACTGGCTGCGGTGCTGAGGGAGGAGTCGAGAAACGGTTGATGATGAGAGGTTTGAGCAAGGACACATGGAAGGCATTGGAAATCCGAAGATTCTTAGGAAGAAGAAGTTTAACACATACTGGATTGATAACTTGAATGATCCTATATGGACCAATAAAACGAGGGGCGAATTTCATAGATGGAACCTTCAAACGAATATTTTTGGTAGATAACCAGACACGATCTCCAATTTTTAGTGGTGGAATAGCCCGCCTCTTCTTATCTGCGAAAGACTTATATTTATTAGATGTCTTCTTTAAACAGGTTTTGACCTGAGACCAGATATTTTTGAAGGTTTGACAAGCAGTCTCCACAGCAGGAACTTGGGTGGGCGGGAGGGCAGGAAATTCCGGAAAAGACGGATGGTGACCGTAGACCACAAAGAATGGAGTTTTGGATGATGACTCATGGTACATGTTGTTATGGGCGAATTCAGCCCAAGGGAGCAATTCTACCCAGTTGTCTTGGTTGGCTGAAGAGAACATCCTAATAAAAGTCTCAAGATCTTGATTGACTCGTTCCGTTTGTCCGTTAGATTGCGGATGGTAAGACGATGAGAGTGCTAATCGTATGCCCAAGGTTTTACAAAGGGCCCGCCAGAATCTGGAAACGAATTGTACTCCTCTATCCGACACAATCTCAGACGGACATCCATGGATGCGGAAGATTTCTTTAATGAAATGTTCAGCCAGAGTAGACGAGGAAGGTAAACCGGACAGAGGGACGAAATGGGCCATCTTCGAAAATCTGTCTACCACTACCCAAATAGTATTGTGATTCTTACTTGGTGGCAAATCAGTAACGAAATCCATACTAATATGGGTCCAAGGCTTGGACGGAATGGGTAGTGGTCGCAGCAACCCTGCTGGAGTTCTGCGGGAGGATTTGAACTGAGAACATAAATCACAGGAAGCAATAAACTCTTTGACGTCTCTCCTCATTGAAGGCCACCAGTAACTACGAGAGAGAATCTCAAAGGTCTTGTGTTCACCGGCGTGTCCAGAAAAACGAGAGGCATGGAACCACGAAAGGATTTTCCTCCTCAGAGTAGGAGGCACAAGGGTCTTCCCAAATGGTAGCATTTTGGTGGATGAAGCAGCCAGAGAAATACATTTGGGGTCTAGAATAGCATGGTTGGGAACCTCTTCTACATCAGAGGACGTCACAAAAGCTCGAGATAGAGCGTCAGCTTTCTTGTTCTTAGCGGCTGGTTTGAAGGTTATAATTAATTCAAAACGGGAAAAGAAAAGAGACCATCTTGCTTGACGAGGGTTCAAGCATTGAGCAGATTGCAAATATGACAAGTTCTTATGATCCGTGAAGATCGTCACCGGATGGCGAGCTCCTTCCAACAAGTATCTCCATTCCTCTAATGCAGCTTTGATGGCCAGCAACTCCTTGTCCCCGATAGTATAATTTTTCTCTGCGGGCAGAAGACCCCGAGAGTAGAAGGCACAAGGATGTAATTTTTGTTGCTCCGAGCGTTGGGAGAGAATAGCTCCTAAGCCCACATTAGAGGCATCTACTTCTAGGAAGAAGGGGAGTGTCACATCAGGCTGTCGCAGAATGGGAGCAGACGAGAAGGCCTCTTTGAGGATTTGAAAGGCTTGGAGAGCCTCAGATGACCATTGCTTAGTATTAGCCCCTTTCCGAGTTAGGGCCACAATGGGAGATGCAATGGATGAAAAGTCTTGAATGAAGCGTCTATAGTAATTGGCAAAACCTAAAAAACGCTGGATGGCACGAAGAGTAGTTGGCTGAGGCCAATGTAGTACAGCATTTACTTTGTCTGGATCCATCTTCAGGCCAACTCCGGAAACTATATACCCCAAGAATGGAATCTGGGGTAACTCGAATGAACATTTTTCCAATTTACAGAACAACGAGTTTTTCCGTAGTCTGGAGAGGACCTCTGCCACATGTTGGTGATGAGAAGGCAGGTCCTGTGAGAAGATCAATATGTCGTCTAGGTAGACAACGACACATACATATAATAAGTCCCGAAAGATCTCATTGATGAAACCCTGGAAAACAGCGGGGGCATTACACAGCCCGAAGGGCATTACTAAATATTCGTAATGCCCATCTCTGGTGTTAAACGCGGTCTTCCATTCGTCACCGGAACGGATTCTAATTAAATTGTAGGCACCACGAAGATCCAACTTAGTAAATATCCGAGCTCCCTTGATGCGATCAAATAGCTCAGTGATCAGCGGAATGGGATACCGATTCTTGATAGTAATGGCGTTGAGTCCACGAAAATCTATACAAGGGCGTAATGATCCATCCTTCTTTTTGACGAAGAAGAACCCAGCTCCAGCGGGAGAGGTGGAAGGTCGAATGAACCCAACGCTGGAGATTCTCCTGTATGTACTCAGATGTAGCTTGAGTTTCAGGTAACGAGAGAGGATAGACCCGACCCCTGGGAGGAGTCTTGCCAGGTAGAAGGTCGATCGGACAATCCCAAGAACGATGAGGAGGAAGACGTTCAGACTGAGCTTTATCAAACACATCGGCAAATGAAGCATACTGAGGAGGGAGTCCCGGGGAGGAAGATGAGATGGAAGATCGCTGTACTTTAAGAGGAATAACTTGAGAGAGACAACGATGGTGACATTCAGACCCCCAAGACGTAACTTGAGGGGTGCGCCAGTCAATCTGGGGAGAGTGACACTGAAGCCATGGAAGGCCTAAGACAATCGGACTTGTCGTAACTGGAAGAATTAAAAACGAAATTTCTTCATGGTGTAGTACACCAATCTGAAGGGTTACTGGAGACGTACTCTGGGTGATGAGACCATTGATGAGGCGTGATCCATCTATAGCCGTCACAGTAATGGGTGTTTTTAAAGTGATCACTGGTAGGGACCATTGATTCACTAGTGATTTAGAAATGAAATTTCCTGCTGCTCCGGAATCAATCAATGCCTGTGACTCAAAGGATTTGGTAGCAAAGGAAATCGTAACATCAAAAGCGCAGACTTTAGATTTCATAGACAATGGAGAGGACTCCAGGGACCCTAACTTCACCTCTCCAGAACTAGTTAGGGCCTGGCATTTCCCGATCTCTTAGGGCAAGAGCTGAGCATATGCGTGGAATCCGCACAATAGATACAGAGTCTATTCTTTACTCTTCGTTTCCTTTCCTCTGAAGATAATTTGGAACGTCCTATCTCCATGGGAATCACAGAGGATGGAGCTGGACGAAATTGAGGGTTTAAACGAAGAGGTGCTTTGACAGCTGTTGTTTTCTCAGACTCTCTTTCACGAAATCTCATATCTACACGATGGCAAAGAGAGATCAAATCTTCTAGTGACGAAGGAAGCTCTTGGGTAGTCAGTGCATCTTTAATTTTATCGGAGAGCCCCTGCCAGAAGGCGGCAACTAATGCTTCAGTGTTCCACTGAAGTTCAGAGGCTAAGATCCTAAATTGAATGACATACTGTCCTACTGTATGGGAGCCTTGTCGCAAACGAAGAATGCTGGAAGCAGCGGAGGTCACACGACCTGGTTCATCGAACACACTTCGGAACGTGGAAATGAATTTGGCACTATCTTGTAGAATTGGATCGTTTCTTTCCCACAGGGGGGAGGCCCAAGCCAGGATTTGTCCCGAAAACAATGAGATAAGATAGGCCACTCTGGAACGATGGGTAGAAAAATTTTGAGGTTGGAGTTCAAAATGGACTGAACATTGGTTAAGGAAACCTCTACAAGTTTTGGGGTCCCCGTCATATTTTGACGGAGTAGGCAGGTGAAGCGTAGGAGCTGTAGACACCTGGGATGGCACTGGGGAAACGGAGGAAAGCACAGGAGCTTCAATATTAGCTGTAACAGTCTGTCCAGATGTTCCTTGGGAGGTTAATGATTGGTAACATTGAAGTAACAGCTGTTGGCGAGCATCCTGTTGCTCCACACGGCTGACCAGATGCTGCAGCATCTCTTTAGCGGTAGGTTCCGTATCTGGGTCTGTCATGGCCTGATCTTACTGTCACGGGCACTAGGAGTCTTTACCCAGGGATCACCAGGTGATAGGCTTACCAGAGCAGTATAGGTGGTAATATGGTACTCTGGTAGCAGGGTGATCACGGAACAGGAAATAGCAGATGATGAGATGCTCAGGAAAGTCTATGACTAGCAGCACTGGCAATATGGAGGTAGTAATACACGAGGAACTGTATGGACAAAGGACACGTGAAGGTAGTCAGTGGTCTGCGGTAGCAAGTTGTACCACTGCTATAGTGAGGAGGAATGTCCAACAGAAACGAGGAGGTGATGAGAGTCAGCGGTCTGCGGATAGCAAGTTGTACCGCTGTCTGAGTGAAGGAATGGAATCCAAGTGGAGGTATCCGGGGAGTCAGTGGTCTGCGTTAGCAAGTTGTACCACTGCTATGTGAGAGGATACTGGAGCAGGTGAAACTGGAAACAGGGGTCAGTGGTCTGCCACTAGCAAGTTGTACCACTGAATATATATGTGAGGAGGTGCACGGGGAGAGACTGCAACACAATATATACACGGGCACCTTGACTTTGATCCACAGTAATATGCACAATATAAATGTATAAATGACTGAACAACACTGCCAATATAGAAAGTCTCTTGAAGTAATCCAGCATGAGATAACACAGTCAATGATGGCAATAGACTCAGCGGATAGTACACTCCAGAGGAGAACCAACACAGTCCAGCAAGGTATGCAATACACAGCACAGTCAATGGGAAGTATGCATACCGTGGTTCAGGAGAAGGCAGTCAGACAGAAGTGCAGAGATACCTGAACGGCAGGAGGCCGGCAGGATGCAAAGTCCCTGGATGGGTGAAGCGGTGGTCTAGCAGGTGCAGCGCACAGGTAGGTAGACCAGCAGGGAACCCAGGAAGGCGTGGAGAGCGGATCAGCAGTAGATGGATGCGTAGCGCTGAGAAGTAACAGCAGCGGGTCTCTGCGGGAACACGGAGGTAGCCAATAGCAACCAGCAGGTGCAGTAACGATGGGACACCAGAGCAGAGTTGAACTGGAACAGTTGATCACGGAGAGTAGCGGGTAGCAATAGTGGCAGCAGACTCAAGGAAACACGGGAGAGTTGACCAGGGCTGAAGACTGAAGCGCACAGAGGCGGCGGATAGGAATCAGCTAAACAGTCACGATGAAACACAGACGGGTTGCAGGTTGAAGACTGTAGTGCACGGAGGCAGCGGATAGGAATCAGCTAGCAGTCACGATGATGAAACACAGACGAGTTGCAGGTTGAAGCCTGTAGTGCACGGAGGCAGCGGATAGGAATCAGCTGGCAGTCACAATCATGAACAGGTGAGTGGATGTGAATGAAAGACTGTAGTGCACGGAGGCAGCGGATAGGCATCAGCTAACAGTCCCAATGATACAAGGTAGAGTTGAAGTGGTTAGAAGACTGTAGTGCACGGAGGCAGCGGATAGGAATCAGCTCACAGTCACGATGATACAGTAGATGGTAGAAGTGGTATGGGAACCACAGTAGTAGAAGTGGTTTGGAAACCACAGAGGTAGAAGTGGTTTGGAAACCACAGGAATCAGCTGGGCTGAATAAACGAGGAAACACAGGAACACCTTCAAAGACTCATGGGGAATGAGACTCCAAGATCAGGCCACGTGGTATTGACCACAGGTGCTTAATATAGGGAGTGTTGCCTGATCTGCCAATTAAGTTAAAGGGACAGGTACTGAAGGGTTTGAAAGGGCTGCGCATGCGCAGACCCTCAGGATGGAGGACGGCCACGGTTCCTAAATGTCCGGGAAGAAGCACTCACAGTCCGGTGAGTGACAGGCTGTTGTGGATCAGTCAATTAGGGCTGATTAGGGAGTTAGGTTACCGCTGGCACTCTGCTGTTTCCATTTGCTGCAGGGTCTGCATTTTTTATGCTGCAGCTGAGGACACATTCTGGACTGTGTCCTGATTGGCCATCAGTACTATTTAAGGCAGTGAGGACTTAGCCTCACTGCCGGTTATAGCGTTCTGTCCTCAGTCCTGCTGCCTGCTTGTACTATCCGTTTAGGTTCCTGCTACCTTAGATTTGACCACCCGTGTTTGACCCCTGCTTGTTATTGGACCTGTGACTCTTCTCTTCTGACCTTGACCTTTTGCCTGGAATTCGGATTTTGCTTCTCTGCCTGTGAGTTTGACCCTTCGCTTGCCCTTGGATATTGCATCTGTGCCTGTGACCTTTGGACCTTGGATTTCTCTTATATACAGTCCACCAATCACTCCTGGGAAACTCCTTTAAGTCAGTATACGCTACTCGACCCTCGGTCGGCCCGCAGCCCAGTCTGTCCCCACCACTAGGGGCTCCAGCGAACACCTGGCCTTCTGAGTAGTTCCCGAGTTTCACTGTACTAACTTGGGAGTTCCTAACATTATAACCGGCCATGGACGGAGAGGAGTCGCATCTGTCCCCAGCCCAGATTCTGGCCAACCAGATACAGGCGGTTTCCCAAGTGGTGCAGACTTTATCCCAGTGCCTGGCAGTCCAAGAAGAGGCTTCCAGAGGCCGGCAGCCCCAGCAAGTTCCCGCTGGTGACAAACCGAAGCCGAAGATGAATTTGCCTGACCGATTCTCTGGAAGCAGGTCAGCCTTCCGTAATTTCAAAGAGAGCTGCAAGTTGTACTTTCGTCTGAAACCACGTTCCTCTGGTTCCGAACAACAGAGGGTAGGGATCATCATCTCATTACTCCAGGGCGACCCTCAGTCTTGGGCCTTCTCCTTGCCTTCCACAAGTTCAGCCTTACAGTCTGTGGATGCCTTTTTTCAAGCTCTAGGGTTATTGTACGATGACCCGGACAGGGTAGCCTCAGCTGAGGCTCATCTTCGTACGCTAAGGCAGGGACGTCGCTCAGCGGAAGAGTATTGTGCGGAATTTCGGCAATGGTCCACTGATAGCGCCTGGAACGACCCAGCATTGCGAAGTCAATTTCGCTTAGGACTTACCGAGCAAATTAAGGATTCCTTTGTCCAGTATCCGAAATCTGACACGCTGGAGAATTTGATGCAACTTGTTATAAAAATTGATCGTCGGATCAGAGAGAGGAAGGCTGAACGGGAGTCTCTGCTCCTATGAACGTTTTCGCTAAACCTTGATAACACTTTGCCCGATTCCTCTGAACCCATGCAGTTGGGCGCTTACCGTTTGCCTCCGGAGGAACGCTCCAGAAGACGCTCACTTGGCTTGTGTATGTATTGTGGTCAACCAGGCCACTTAGTTCGTTCATGTCCCAACAAGCCGGGAAACTCCAAAGCCTAAGTGCAGGTGAAGAGGTGCGCTTGGGTCTTCAGATTACCTCTTCAGAAAATTCTTTATTAGTCCCTGGACGTCTAACTTTCCGTGAGAGATCCATGGACTTGAAAGCTTTTCTTGACAGTGGTGCGGCTGGTAATTTCCTGGATATACATTTGGCTCAGACGCTTGATATTCCGCATATCAAGTTAGGATCAAGCATCACCACATGTGGTTTTGATGGTAACCCCTTGCCTGGGGGAAGGATTCTCGCTAGGACTCCAATGGTTCGGTTGTCTGTAGGAGTCCTCCATACGGAGGAGCTCTCTTTCTATCTTATCACTTGTCCCTCTGCTCCGTTGATATTGGGGTATCCCTGGCTTCGCAGTCATAATCCCCTTATTGACTGGAAAAGTGGAGAGATTACTCGTTGGAGTCCCGAGTGTTCCACGTCTTGCTTGACCCTGCCGCTTAGAATCCTACAGCCTAGTCCAGACTTGTTGCCGGTACCTTACCAGGACTTCACTGATGTGTTCTGCAAAAGGAAAGCTGATTCCCTTCCACCACATCGAGAATATGACTGTGCCATTGATTTAGTCCCGGGTTCCAAGTTGCCCAAAGGGCGGTTATACTCCTTGTCTATTCCGGAGACTCAGGCCATGGAGCTATATGTGGAGGAAAACCTGAAAAAAGGATTCATACGTCCTTCTAAATCTCCCGTAGGCGCAGGTTGTTTTTTCGTGTCAAAAAAAGATGGCAGTCTTAGACCATGCATTGATTTCCGTGGACTGAATAACATCACTATCAAGAATATGTACCCGTTACCGTTGATTTCGGTCTTGTTTGATCAATTAAAATCTGCCACTATATTTTCGAAGATTGACCTCAGAGGGGCTTACAATCTTATTCGAATCAAGAAGGGGGATGAATGGAAGACTGCTTTCAATACCCAGTCGGGACATTATGAATATCTCGTGATGCCATTCGGGTTATGCAACGCTCCGGCGGTTTTCCAGGACCTGATCAACGCTGTCTTACGAGAGTTCCTGGGTAAAACAGTAGTTGTGTATCTGGATGATATTTTAATCTACTCTGAGTCTTTACTTCAGCACCGTCAGCATGTTCGCCAGGTTCTGCTGAAATTACGGGAACATCACCTATTTGCAAAAAGGGAGAAATGCGAATTTGAGGTGGCCACTGTGTCATTCCTAGGATATATCATCTCCTCATCAGGATTCGCAATGGACCCTGCCAAAGTTTAAGCAATCCAGGATTGGGTCCTCCCTACTAATCTGAAGGCGATCCAGAGGTTCCTTGGATTTGCAAATTATTACCGTAGGTTTATTGACTCTTTTTCCTTGTTAGTGGCTCCTATCACTGCCCTCACTCGAAAGGGAGCTAACCCAGCAAAGTGGCCTTCGGAGGCATTGGCAAGTTTCTCGGCACTCAAAGCTGCCTTAATTTCTGCTCCAGTGCTGAGACATCCTGATCCGGAACTTCCGTTCAATGTAGAGGTGGACGCTTCAGATATCGGTGCTGGCACCATCCTTTCTCAGAAAGACACAAGGAGCAAAAAATTACATCCTTGTGCATTTTTTTCAAAGAAATTTTTGTCTGCCGAATGTAATTACGATGTCGGCAATCTTGAACTATTGGCCATTAAGTTGGCACTGGAGGAATGGCGACATTGGTTAGAGGGAGCTACTCATACCATCACCATCTTCACGGACCATAAAAACCTCCAATACATCCAGGCCGCTAAAACCCTGAATCCTAGGCAGGCCCGCTGGGCCTTATTTTTCACCAGATTTAACTTCATTATTACATTCCGTCCAGTTTCTAAAAATGCTAAGGCCGATTCCTTGTCTCGAAGTTTTTTGGCCCATCATCCTCAGTCTCCTGACCCGTTGCCTATTGTGCCTACAACTACTGTTCATCTTGGACTCACCCAGGATCTAGGGGCAACTATCCGGCATTTCCAGAGAATCGCTCCAGTTCAGACACCGGTCAACAAATTATTTGTTCCAGTACATTTAAGGAAATCTGTTCTCATTGAAGGTCACAACAACCGCTCTGCTGGCCATCCGGCAATCCGTAGGACTATTGAGGTTCTTTCTCGTTGGTTGTGGTGGCCCACTTTGTCAGACGATGTGGAGAATTATGTTCGGGCTTGTCCTGAGTGTGCTAAAAACAAAACGGATAGGAATCGTCCTTCTGGGCTATTGTTACCTTTGCCAGCGCGGAGCAGGCTTTGGACTCATTTGTCAATGGATTTCATTGTCGACCTACCAGTATCCGCAGGACATAACACCATCCTGGTAGTTGTCGACCGGTTCAGTAAGATGGCACATTTTATATCTTTGCCCAAGTTGCCGGATGCCAGGACCCTGGCCACCTTGTTTTTGACGCATATTTTTCGTCTTCATGGGACTCCTGAAGATATTGTATCAGATCAAGGATCCCAGTTTATTGCCCGGTTTTGGAAAGCCTTTTGTAATTCCATCGGGATCTCTATCAGTCTGTCCTCAGCGTATCATCTCCAGTCGAATGGACAGACAGAGAGGACGAACCAAGCTTTGGAACAGTTTCTGCGCATATATGTGTCTAAATTCCACGACAACTGGTCCTCTCTCTTGCCCTGGGCAGAATTCGCGTACAATAATTCTTGCCATTCCACTATTCATACATCCCCATTTTTCTGCAATTTCGGGTTTCACCCAAAATCCAACTCATTTTCTACTACTGTTCCCTGTGGGAATTCCGGAATGCCTGCTTTTACGGCCAGGTTAAGGTCCGTCTGCAAAAAAGGTGCACGTTGCACTAGGTCACGCTTCCCGAAAATCCAAGATCTTCGCTGACCGTCACCGTAGACCTTGTTCATTGAAAGTGGGAGATCAGGTTTGGTTATCTACACGGAACATCAAGTTGTGGCAACCTTGTAGGAAGCTGGGGCCCCGATACATTGGACCGTTTCCAATTGAGAAGAAAATGAATCCAGTGGCATTTAGATTAAAACTACCCACTTCCTTAAAAATACCTGCGACCTTTCATTGTTCGCTTCTGAAGAAAGTCACTGCTCCTAGCAAGTTTAATCGGTCTCTCTCTAACAGGCCCAGGTCTCTGATGGTGAACGGAGACCATGAACATATTATTGAAAAAATCCTTGACTCAAGGAAAGTTCAAGGTCGAGTGCAATTCCTCGTACATTGGAAGGGTTATGGCCCTGAGGAGCGATCTTGGATACCGCAGAAGCGTCTCCACGCTGAGAAACTCCTTAGGGAATTTTCTAAGAGATTTCCTTCCAAACCTGGAGGTCGGGGTCAAGGGGGGTTACTGTTAGAGATCACGGCGGCCGCGGTCGCCGCCGCGACTCTTCCTGCTTCTCTGGGGACGCCCCGTCTGTTGCTACGGCAACCGGGGCGTCACTTCCGGTTTCAGCGTCCCTGTTGCCTAGGCAACAACCGGGACGCAGGGGAGCTTCTGGCGCCGCGCTCGGCCAGCTGTCAAACAGCCGGGCCCGTGCGCATAGGGGGAATTTGAGTCAGCCATGCAAGGCTGTTGTGGATCAGTCAATTAGGGCTAATTAGGGAGTTAGGCTACCGCTGGCACTCTGCTTTTTCCATTTGCTGCAGGGTCTGCATTTTTTATGCTGCAGCTGAGGACACATTCTGGACTGTGTCCTGATTGGCCATCAGTACTATTTAAGGCAGTGAGGACTTAGCCTCACTGCCAGTTATAGCGTTCTGTCCTCAGTCCTGCTGCCTGCTTGTACTATCCGTTTAGGTTCCTGCTACCTTAGATTTTACCACCAGTGTTTGACCCCTGCTTGTTATTGGACCTGTGACCCTTCTCTTCTGACCTTGACCTTTTGCCTGGAATTCGGATTTTGCTTCTCTGCCTGTGAGTTTGACCCTTCGCTTGCCCTTGGATATTGCATCTGTGCCTGTGACCTTTGGACCTTGGATTTCTCTTATATACAGTCCACCAATCACTCCTGGGAAACTCCTTTAAGTCAGTATACGCTACTCGACCCTCGGTCGGCCCGCAGCCCAGTCTGTCCCCACCACTAGGGGCTCCAGCGAACACCTGGCCTTCTGAGTAGTTCCCGAGTTTCACTGTACTGCCTTGGGAGTTCCTAACAGAAATAAAGAAGTTCTTGCCATTATAGCTGCTTTTTTGGAATGGAGGCATCTTTTAGAAGGTGCAAAGCATCAAGTAATAATCCTCACCGATCATCGGAATTTGGAATTCCTTAAATTAAAAATATTATCTCCCCGACAAGCTTGATGGGCTCTCTTTTTAAGCTGTTTTGATTTCCTCATTTCCTATAGACCTGGATCAAAGAATGGAAAAGATGATGCTCTTTCAAGAGCCTATATGGAAAATCAAAATTTTTTTGGGTTATTTGTACAAGTAAGTTATTAACAGAGATCAAGAAAGGAAATGATACAGATTCTACCCTCATGAACCCTCCAAAATATGTTAAATTAACTTATGACAACAGAGTCTGGCATTTGGCACATCAGCTATACGTTCCAGAAAAAGCACGGCTAACGGTCATACAACTATTCCATGACTGTAAATTAGCAGGCCATAAAGGACTCCAGAAAACTCAAGAACTGTTAAGCCGTTCATTCTGGTGGCCCAACTATAAGGAAGATGTAGCAAAATATGTATCCTCTTGTACAACATGTGCCAGATTTAAGACTCCTCGCTCTTCTCCTTTCAAACTACTACAACCTTTGCCAATACCTACACGACCATGGGATTCCATTTCAATGGACTTTATTGTAGACCATACAAGATCTAAGAATATGACCACTATCTTTGTGGTAATCGACAGACTGACAAAGATGGCTCACTTAATACCCTGCCAGGGTACTCCTACAGCAAAAGAAACAGGCGACTTACTAATAAAATAAGTTTTTCATTTGCATGGCGTTCCTAATGATGTGGTGTCAGCCTGAGGGGTTCAATTCACATCACGATTTTGGAAACAATTTTGCAAATCCCTTGGCATTTTGGTGAACTTGTCCTCCGCATTTCATCCACAGTTAAATGGACAAATGGAGCGAACAAACCAAACACTTGAGCAATACCTTAGATGTTATATTTGTCACCTACAAGATGATTGGGTTGATATCCTCCCATGGCTGAGTTTGCATACAATAATTCTCAGCATTCGTCTACAAGATTTAGCCCTTTCTATGCTCATATTGGATATCATCCAATTATATGTCCCAATCTACCTTGTGACTCTCCAATTCCTGCTGTGGAAGATAGACTGATTCTTATGCAAAGTAATCTTGACTTATTGAAGGAGACATTGTAAACTGCTCAAGAAAGATATAAACGTGATGCTGACAGATCACGAAGGGCTGCTCCAACTTTTAATATCGGTGATGAAATATGGTTGTCAACTAGACATTTAAGGATGAAGGTACCATCTTCCAAGTTGGGAAGTAAGATTATTGGTCCATATAAGATCATTGCACAGATTATTTCAGTGGTTTTTCGATTGGATCTTCCTGATTCCATGAAGGTACATCCTGTTTTTCATGTATCATTACTAAAACCTTCAGTTAAGAATCCATTTCGGTCACTCTTTGCCTCCTCCTTAGCCAATTCAAGTTGATGAGCATGAGGAATTTATAGTCAAAAAGATCCTGGACTCTCGTATGTTTCGAAACCAATTACAGTATCTGCTATGTTGGCAGGGGTATGGGCCAGAAGATGACTCTTGGCAATCTGCAAAGGATGTTCATGCCCCACTTTTGGTAAAAGCATTTCATCAACAGCATCCTGGGAAGCCTGGTCCTAAGTCGTCCGGAGGACGTCGTTGATAAGGGGGCATCCTGTTATGTTCTTGCCCTTAGATTTGCCCTCATTCAAGATGGCCGTGATTACCTCATGAAGTTTCTATCTTGGATCTCTGATATGAACTTGCCCTTACAATAGCCCTTATCCAAGGTGGCCAGAACTGTCTCAGGAAGATTCCATCTTGGATCTCATTTCCTGTTTGGGCCTAGAAAAGGCACTTCCTGTTATGCAGCCTTTTGCTCGAGTATTGTGTTTGTGTCTGAACCAGATGCTTCCACAGAACCTTGCTCCCTTGTGATTTGAAATACAATTCCTTGATACCTCTGCAAGACATTTATCTTGTTGATACTTTGGACTTGCTTGCTGGACATTTGAGATTTATTTCTATATCAAAATAAATCCTGTTTATTACATTACTACCTGGCTATTGGGTTCCGTTTGTAATACCAGAAATGTGACAGGATACTCGAGCCCAAAATGATGGACCCCGCCGGCACAGAACCAACTGCTTTACAGCGACTTTCAGATCTGAGTTTCCACATGCATTCTGCCTCAAGACAACTACAGGAATTTCATGCAAAATGTCAAGAACTTGAGACCCAGTGTACAAATAATTTTCAACTGCAAAACCAACAGGTAACTGAGTTGCAAATAAATGTTCATGAACTCAAAGATCAAATAGCGCTACAAAATGGAGTTATTGCAGAACTACAGATGCGGCTTCAAGAAGTTAATGCTGTAGCACCTTCAGCTGCAGTACATCAGCCCAAACTCCCACTACCTCCGGCTGGATTCTCAGGTGATCGTAAAAAATACAGAGGTTTTATTAATCAATATGCTTTTTGATTTACATCCTACTTATTTTTTGACTGATGTACAAAAAGTATGTTGTATTCTTTTATTGTTGAAAGATGATGCCTTGGCATGGGCTTCTCCTTTGATAGTGTTAGGCTGCTGGTCTGATCACCAACGCACAGAACTAGATGAGGAGATCTTCGCCTATAACAGCCGCCTTTCCCTTAGAGCTTGACGTGCTCACCGGTACTCGGATGCCCCCAGGACTTAGCTCCAAGTGTAGTGTGGGTTGGTAATACAGAACCACAGCAGCGGGCCAGGAGACTGGTAGAAGGCAGCGGGTAATCAAAACGATAGCCAAGGTCAAGGGTCACAGGCAAGCAGGGTAATCGGTAAACACGCCAGATGTCGGGACCACAGGCACGATAGGAAGGTCCAAGCTACAGGCAAGAAGTGTAAGGGTCACGAGCAAAACAGGCAGAGTCCAATAATCCAAGCAGAGGGGTCATACACAGGAGTTCCAAACAGGGTATCCACTGGACAAGGCAAGGGAGCAGGAGCAGGTCAGCAGACTCGGGTCCTGGCCGAAAGTGACGTCCCGGTCATCAAGGTGACGGCCGGGACGTCAGAGGGCACTAGAAGAGAGACAGATAGAAGCAAAAAGTCCAACATTGCAAAATCTTTCTAATTTTATGGATGCAATGAATCAGATATTTGATGATCCCAATCGAAGTGCTACTGCTGAGTCAGTTTTATTAAAGATGCGTCAGGGAAGACGTTCAGTGGCTGAATACACCTCTGATTTCCGAAGATGGATCTTGGACACAGATTGGAAGCTGTCTGTTTATCGAAAGGGGTTATCTGAGTTCATTAAAGATGAATTTTCTAGAGCTGATGCACCCACTGAATTTGAAGCCTTTTTTAAACATTGCATTTGTATTGATGCTCGTCAAATGGAGAGGAAACAAGATAGATGGGGCTCCGTGTGGACTCGTCCTATTTATCCAGAACCAGCAATATCAAATTACTCTGGTACTCCTGCAACACAACAAATTGAGGAGTCTGAGCCAATGCAAATAGATAACATTCACAAACAGATTTCTATTGAAAGAAGAGATCAATGACGACAAGAAAATCTCTGTTTGTATAGTGGTAAATCTGGACATTATGTATCCAATTGTTCTCAAAGACCTCGCAAGACAGTTGCTACATTGATGGAACCTAAAGATTCTGAACAGGAATCTATTATTTCATGCTGTTCACATCAACTGAATGCTATTATTCCTGAAATCTCTTCACTGTCTACATTTGAGAGAGAGAAAAGAAGAATAAAGAATCATTTTTCAATTCCAATACAATTTGAGATAAACTCTCGACTTATTTCAACCATGGCAATGCTGGATTCAGGAGCCAATAGTAATTTCATGGATATAGATTTTTCTAAACAAAACCATATAGTATTTCAAGAAAGAAAGACTCCTGTATTGATGGAGACAGTTGATGGATCCCCTCTGAATTCTGGTCCCATCACACATGAGACAGAACTTATGTCCCTGATGATAGAACCCAATCATAAGGAGGAACTCACTTTTTTCTCATCTCTTCTCCAAATTTTCCCATAATTTTGGGTCTCCCTTGGTGCACTAACAATAACCCAGCCATTAACTGGGAGTCTCAAACCCTAACATTTCAAGATACTGTCAGTGTGGTCCCTCTTGTACAAAAAGAGAATCAGATCTCAGTGTCCCCCTCTTCTGTGGAGGAACAATTGCCTGTTCAATATCAGGATTTTGCAGATATCTTTAACAAACATAATGCTGACAATTTACCACCCCATCGACCATATGATTGTCCCATTGACCTATTACCTGGGGCTGCTATTCCTTTTGGTCGGATTTATTCAATAGCTGAACCTGAATTAAAGACACTAAAGACTTACCTGGAGGAAAATGAAACTAAAGGTTTTATACGTCCTTCAAAATCTCCAGCAGGGGCTCCTATTTTTTTTGTGAAAAATAAAGATGGTTCTTTGCGTCCATGCATTGATTATAGAGATTTAAATAAAGTTGCTATAAAGAACAGACATCCACTTCCTCTCATCCCAGAATTATTGGAAAGACTGCAGACAGCAAGTATTTTCACAAAGCTCGATTTAAGAGCAGCGTACAACCTAATACGCATTCGACCAGGTGATGAAAGGAAAACAGCTTTTCGAACAAAGTATGGACATTATGAGTACCTCGTGATGCCGTTCGGGTTATGTAATGCCCCTGCTACTTTCCAACATTTTATAAATGATGTCTTTCGAGATTTTCTTGATCTGTTCATTATTGTATATCTTGATTGTATCCTTATCTTTTGTAATTCTTTACAAGAACATCAAGAACATGTTCGAATTATTTTACAACGGCTACGTATAAACCAATTATACATCAAGTTGGAGAAATGCGAATTCCATTGCACTCAAATAAAATTTTTGGGTTACATTATATCCCCTCAAGGACTGTGTATGGATCCCTGTAAAGTGCATGCTGTGGTAGATTGGCCCATACCTAAAAACGTCAAAGATGTGCAACGATTTATGGACTTTGCTAATTTCTATCGACGCTTTATAAAGAACTTTTCTGGAATTGCTGCCCCATTACTCAGCTCACAAAAAAGGTTTCCTCCTTTCAGTGGTTACCAGCAGCTGATAAAGCTTTTTCCATTTTGAAAACAAAGTTCACGTCAGCTCCTATATTAATTCATCCTGAACATACTGTCACGGGCACTAGGAGTTTTACCCAGAATTCACCAGGTGTAGCTACACTTACCAGAAGTGCGGACCTCTGGGTAGTGTGGTGAATCAGTGGAACCATACAGTAGAATAGAGGAAAGGAATGTCAATAGTATAAATGCTGAGTCTTGGCACCGTGGAACTGTGATGGTACAGCAGTTTAGTAAACAGGATAAAATGAGGAAAGAGTCAAAGTGCCTTAGCACGCAGGTAGCATATAGCAGGCCAGTACTTGATAACTGGATAACGTTAGGCAAAGACCAATCAACTATATAGTAGAAGAGTCAGCGACTTGCAGCTACAATACAGAGGCACTTGTAGACTTTAGTCCAGCTAATAGGTACCATACAGAGTAGTAGCTATATCACAAGGAAACATGAATGGTCTACAGCTGGTAAGTTTCACCACGGATATGTAGAGAAGACTTGTCCAGCGCAGGTGTGTAACAGAATAGTGTAAGTGGTCTGCGTCTGGCAAGTTGTACCACTGATGTGAAGGGAAGACTTGTCCAGGCGCAGGCATGGAACAGAGTAATGTGAGTGGTCTGCAATACGCAAGTTTTACCACAGATGTGTAGAGAAGACTTGTCCAGGTGCAGGCGTGGAACAGAGTAACGGGAGTGGTCTGCAATAGGCAAGTTGTACCACTGATGTGAAGGGAAGACTTGTCCAGGCGCAGGCATGGAACGGAGTAACGTGAGTGGTCTGCAATAGGCAAGTTTTACCCTGATGTGTAGAGAAGACTTGTCCAGGTGCAGACGTGGAACGGAGTAATGTGAGTGGTCTGCAATAGGCAAGTTTTACCACTGATGTGTAGAGAAGACTTGTCCAGGTGCAGGCGTGGAATGGAGTAACGGGAGTGGTCTGCAATAGGCAAGTTGTACCACTGATGTGAAGGGAAGACTTGTCCAGGCGCAGGCATGGAACGGAGTAACGTGAGTGGTCTGCAATAGGCAAGTTTTACCCTGATGTGTAGAGAAGACTTGTCCAGGTGCAGGCGTGGAACGGAGTAACGTGAGTGGTCTGCAGCGGGTAAGTTCTACTACCGATGTGGAGAGGAAACTTGTCCAGAAGCAGGCAGGTAACGCAGGTAGCAAGAGTAGTCTGCAGCGGGTAAGTTCTACTACCGATGTGGAGAGGAGATTTGTCCAGAAGCAGGCAGGTAACGGAGGTAGCGAGAGTAGTCTGCAGCGGGTAAGTTCTACTACCGATGTGGAGAGGAGACTTGTCCAGAAGCAGGCAGGTAACGGAGGTAGCGAGAGTAGTCTGCAGCGGGTAAGTTCTACTACTGATGTGGAGAGGAGACTTGTCCAGAGCAAACGGATAACACGAGCAGAAACAGGAAACACCTCAGAGTCTCAAGAAATGAGAACCAAGAACAGGCAAAGTTAATAGGGCAACAGGTGCCTTAAGTACTGAGAGGTGATTAATTAACCAATGAGACTAGAGGCGAGGTATTAACAGTTCAGGGTTTCTGCACATGCACAATCTTAGTCAAGATGGCGGACGGCCGCGGCTCAGGAAAGGTGCCGGCAGGAGCGAGAGAGACCCATGTCCCAACCTAGAGGCACTAACAGTCCGGTGAGTGACACATACACTCCCATTTGTTTTGGAAACTGATGCATCGGACTCAGCTATAGGAGCAGTAATTTCACAAAGAGTAGGAGAAAAGATGTTACTTCACCCCTGTGCTTTTTATTCAAGGCAAATGACTGCTCCTGAAAGAAACTATGATGTGGGAAATTGTTAGAGATCACGGCGGCCGCGGGCGCCGCCGCGACTCTTCCTCCTTCTCTGGGGACGCCCCGTCTGTTGCTACGGCAACCGGGGCGCACTTCCGGTTTCAGCGTCCCGGTTGCCTAGGCAAAAACCAGGACGCAGGGGAGCTTCTTGCGCTGTGCTCGGCCAGCTGTCAAACAGCCGGGCGCGTGCGCATAGGGGGAATTTGAGTCAACCATGCAAGGCTGTTGTGGATCAGTCAATTAGGGCTGATTAGGGAGTTAGGTTACCGCTGGCACTCTGCTGTTTCCATTTGCTGCAGGGTCTGCATTTTTTATGCTGCAGCTGAGGACACATTCTGGACTGTGTCCTGATTGGCCATCCGTACTATTTAAGGCAGCGAGGACTTAGCCTCACTGCCGGTTATAGCGTTCTGTCCTCAGTCCTGCTGCCTGCTTGTACTATCCGTTTAGGTTCCTGCTACCTTAGATTTGACCACCCGTGTTTGACCCCTGCTTGTTATTGGACCTGTGACTCTTCTCTTCTGACCTTGACCTTTTGCCTGGAATTCGGATTTTGCTTCTCTGCCTGTGAGTTTGACCCTTCGCTTGCCCTTGGATATTGCATCTGTGCCTGTGACCTTTGGACCTTGGATTTCTCTTATATACAGTCCACCAATCACTCCTGGGAAACTCCTTTAAGTCAGTATACGCTACTCGACCCTCGGTCGGCCCGCAGCCCAGTCTGTCCCCACCACTAGGGGCTCCAGCGAACACCTGGCCTTCTGAGTAGTTCCCGAGTTTCACTGTACTAACTTGGGAGTTCCTAACATTATAACCGGCCATGGACGGAGAGGAGTCGCATCTGTCCCCAGCCCAGATTCTGGCCAACCAGATACAGGCGGTTTCCCAAGTGGTGCAGACTTTATCCCAGTGCCTGGCAGTCCAAGAAGAGGCTTCCAGAGGCCGGCAGCCCCAGCAAGTTCCCGCTGGTGACAAACCGAAGCCGAAGATGAATTTGCCTGACCGATTCTCTGGAAGCAGGTCAGCCTTCCGTAATTTCAGAGAGCTGCAAGTTGTACTTTCGTCTGAAACCACGTTCCTCTGGTTCCGAACAACAGAGGGTAGGGATCATCATCTCATTACTCCAGGGCGACCCTCAGTCTTGGGCCTTCTCCTTGCCTTCCACAAGTTCAGCCTTACAGTCTGTGGATGCCTTTTTTCAAGCTCTAGGGTTATTGTACGATGACCCGGACAGGGTAGCCTCAGCTGAGGCTCATCTTCGTACGCTAAGGCAGGGACGTCGCTCAGCGGAAGAGTATTGTGCGGAATTTCGGCAATGGTCAACTGATAGCGCCTGGAACGACCCAGCATTGCGAAGTCAATTTCGCTTAGGACTTACCGAGCAAATTAAGGATTCCTTTGTCCAGTATCCGAAATCTGACACGCTGGAGAATTTGATGCAACTTGTTATAAAAATTGATCGTCGGATCAGAGAGAGGAAGGCTGAACGGGAGTCTCTGCTCCTATGAACGTTTTCGCTAAACCTCGATAACACTTTGCCCGATTCCTCTGAACCCATGCAGTTGGGCGCTTACCGTTTGCCTCCGGAGGAACGCTCCAGAAGACGCTCACTTGGCTTGTGTATGTATTGTGGTCAACCAGGCCACTTAGTTCGTTCATGTCCCAACAAGCCGGGAAACTCCAAAGCCTAAGTGCAGGTGAAGAGGTGCGCTTGGGTCTTCAGATTACCTCTTCAGAAAATTCTTTATTAGTCCCTGGACGTCTAACTTTCCGTGAGAGATCCATGGACTTGAAAGCTTTTCTTGACAGTGGTGCGGCTGGTAATTTCCTGGATATACATTTGGCTCAGACGCTTGATATTCCGCATATCAAGTTAGGATCAAGCATCACCACATGTGGTTTTGATGGTAACCCCTTGCCTGGGGGAAGGATTCTCGCTAGGACTCCAATGGTTCGGTTGTCTGTAGGAGTCCTCCATACGGAGGAGCTCTCCTTCTATCTTATCACTTGTCCCTCTGCTCCGTTGATATTGGGGTATCCCTGGCTTCGCAGTCATAATCCCCTTATTGACTGGAAAAGTGGAGAGATTACTCGTTGGAGTCCCGAGTGTTCCACGTCTTGCTTGACCCTGCCGCTTAGAATCCTACAGCCTAGTCCAGACTTGTTGCCGGTACCTTACCAGGACTTCACTGATGTGTTCTGCAAAAGGAAAGCTGATTCCCTTCCACCACATCGAGAATATGACTGTGCCATTGATTTAGTCCCGGGTTCCAAGTTGCCCAAAGGGCGGTTATACTCCTTGTCCATTTCGGAGACTCAGGCCATGGAGCTATATGTGGAGGAAAACCTGAAAAAAGGATTCATACGTCCTTCTAAATCTCCCGTAGGCGCAGGTTGTTTTT
This sequence comes from Mixophyes fleayi, assembly GCF_038048845.1. Classification (NCBI taxonomy): domain Eukaryota; kingdom Metazoa; phylum Chordata; class Amphibia; order Anura; family Limnodynastidae; genus Mixophyes; species Mixophyes fleayi. Next base: position 98,069,038 of record NC_134408.1, on the reverse strand, counting down.
TCGTGTCAAAAAAAGATGGCAGTCTTAGACCATGCATTGATTTCCGTGGACTGAATAACATCACTATCAAGAATATGTACCCGTTACCGTTGATTTCGGTCTTGTTTGATCAATTAAAATCTGCCACTATATTTTCGAAGATTGACCTCAGAGGGGCTTACAATCTTATTCGAATCAAGAAGGGGGATGAATGGAAGACTGCTTTCAATACCCAGTCGGGACATTATGAATATCTCGTGATGCCATTCGGGTTATGCAACGCTCCGGCGGTTTTCCAGGACCTGATCAACGATGTCTTACGAGAGTTCCTGGGTAAAACAGTAGTTGTGTATCTGGATGATATTTTAATCTACTCTGAGTCTTTACTTCAGCACCGTCAGCATGTTCGCCAGGTTCTGCTGAAATTACGGGAACATCACCTATTTGCAAAAAGGGAGAAATGCGAATTTGAGGTGGCCACTGTGTCATTCCTAGGATATATCATCTCCTCATCAGGATTCGCAATGGACCCTGCCAAAGTTTAAGCAATCCAGGATTGGGTCCTCCCTACTAATCTGAAGGCGATCCAGAGGTTCCTTGGATTTGCAAATTATTACCGTAGGTTTATTGACTCTTTTTCCTTGTTAGTGGCTCCTATCACTGCCCTCACTCGAAAGGGAGCTAACCCAGCAAAGTGGCCTTCGGAGGCATTGGCAAGTTTCTCGGCACTCAAAGCTGCCTTAATTTCTGCTCCAGTGCTGAGACATCCTGATCCGGAACTTCCGTTCAATGTAGAGGTGGACGCTTCAGATATCGGTGCTGGCACCATCCTTTCTCAGAAAGACACAAGGAGCAAAAAATTACATCCTTGTGCATTTTTTTCAAAGAAATTTTTGTCTGCCGAATGTAATTACGATGTCGGCAATCGTGAACTATTGGCCATTAAGTTGGCACTGGAGGAATGGCGACATTGGTTAGAGGGAGCTACTCATACCATCACCATCTTCACGGACCATAAAAACCTCCAATACATCCAGGCCGCTAAAACCCTGAATCCTAGGCAGGCCCGCTGGGCCTTATTTTTCACCAGATTTAACTTCATTATTACATTCCGTCCAGTTTCTAAAAATGCTAAGGCCGATTCCTTGTCTCGAAGTTTTTTGGCCCATCATCCTCAGTCTCCTGACCCGTTGCCTATTGTGCCTACAACTACTGTTCATCTTGGACTCACCCAGGATCTAGGGGCAACTATCCGGCATTTCCAGAGAATCGCTCCAGTTCAGACACCGGTCAACAAATTATTTGTTCCAGTACATTTAAGGAAATCTGTTCTCATTGAAGGCCACAACAACCGCTCTGCTGGCCATCCGGCAATCCGTAGGACTATTGAGGTTCTTTCTCGTTGGTTGTGGTGGCCCACTTTGTCAGACGATGTGGAGAATTATGTTCGGGCTTGTCCTGAGTGTGCTAAAAACAAAACGGATAGGAATCGTCCTTCTGGGCTATTGTTACCTTTGCCAGCGCCGAGCAGGCTTTGGACTCATTTGTCAATGGATTTCATTGTCGACCTACCAGTATCCGCAGGACATAACACCATCCTGGTAGTTGTCGACCGGTTCAGTAAGATGGCACATTTTATATCTTTGCCCAAGTTGCCGGATGCCAGGACCCTGGCCACCTTGTTTTTGACGCATATTTTTCGTCTTCATGGGACTCCTGAAGATATTGTATCAGATCAAGGATCCCAGTTTATTGCCCGGTTTTGGAAAGCCTTTTGTAATTCCATCGGGATCTCTATCAGTCTGTCCTCAGCGTATCATCTCCAGTCGAATGGACAGACAGAGAGGACGAACCAAGCTTTGGAACAGTTTCTGCGCATATATGTGTCTAAATTCCACGACAACTGGTCCTCTCTCTTGCCCTGGGCAGAATTCGCGTACAATAATTCTTGCCATTCCACTATTCATACATCCCCGTTTTTCTGCAATTTCGGGTTTCACCCAAAATCCAACTCATTTTCTACTACTGTTCCCTGTGGGAATTCCGGAATGCCTGCTTTTACGGCCAGGTTAAGGTCCGTCTGCAAAAAAGGTGCACGTTGCACTAGGTCACGCTTCCCGAAAATCCAAGATCTTCGCTGACCGTCACCGTAGACCTTGTTCATTGAAAGTGGGAGATCAGGTTTGGTTATCTACACGGAACATCAAGTTGTGGCAACCTTGTAGGAAGCTGGGGCCCCGATACATTGGACCGTTTCCAATTGAGAAGAAAATGAATCCAGTGGCATTTAGATTAAAACTACCCACTTCCTTAAAAATACCTGCGACCTTTCATTGTTCGCTTCTGAAGAAAGTCACTGCTCCTAGCAAGTTTAATCGGTCTCTCTCTAACAGGCCCAGGTCTCTGATGGTGAACGGAGACCATGAACATATTATTGAAAAAATCCTTGACTCAAGGAAAGTTCAAGGTCGAGTGCAATTCCTCGTACATTGGAAGGGTTATGGCCCTGAGGAGCGATCTTGGATACCGCAGAAGCGTCTCCACGCTGAGAAACTCCTTAGGGAATTTTCTAAGAGATTTCCTTCCAAACCTGGAGGTCGGGGTCAAGGGGGGTTACTGTTAGAGATCACGGCGGCCGCGGTCGCCGCCGCGACTCTTCCTGCTTCTCTGGGGACGCCCCGTCTGTTGCTACGGCAACCGGGGCGTCACTTCCGGTTTCAGCGTCCCTGTTGCCTAGGCAACAACCGGGACGCAGGGGAGCTTCTGGCGCCGCGCTCGGCCAGCTGTCAAACAGCCGGGCCCGTGCGCATAGGGGGAATTTGAGTCAGCCATGCAAGGCTGTTGTGGATCAGTCAATTAGGGCTAATTAGGGAGTTAGGCTACCGCTGGCACTCTGCTGTTTCCATTTGCTGCAGGGTCTGCATTTTTTATGCTGCAGCTGAGGACACATTCTGGACTGTGTCCTGATTGGCCATCAGTACTATTTAAGGCAGTGAGGACTTAGCCTCACTGCCAGTTATAGCGTTCTGTCCTCAGTCCTGCTGCCTGCTTGTACTATCCGTTTAGGTTCCTGCTACCTTAGATTTTACCACCAGTGTTTGACCCCTGCTTGTTATTGGACCTGTGACCCTTCTCTTCTGACCTTGACCTTTTGCCTGGAATTCGGATTTTGCTTCTCTGCCTGTGAGTTTGACCCTTCGCTTGCCCTTGGATATTGCATCTGTGCCTGTGACCTTTGGACCTTGGATTTCTCTTATATACAGTCCACCAATCACTCCTGGGAAACTCCTTTAAGTCAGTATACGCTACTCGACCCTCGGTCGGCCCGCAGCCCAGTCTGTCCCCACCACTAGGGGCTCCAGCGAACACCTGGCCTTCTGAGTAGTTCCCGAGTTTCACTGTACTGCCTTGGGAGTTCCTAACAGAAATAAAGAAGTTCTTGCCATTATAGCTGCTTTTTTGGAATGGAGGCATCTTTTAGAAGGTGCAAAGCATCAAGTAATAATCCTCACCGATCATCGGAATTTGGAATTCCTTAAATTAAAAATATTATCTCCCCGACAAGCTTGATGGGCTCTCTTTTTAAGCTGTTTTGATTTCCTCATTTCCTATAGACCTGGATCAAAGAATGGAAAAGATGATGCTCTTTCAAGAGCCTATATGGAAAATCAAAATTTTTTGGGGTTATTTGTACAAGTAAGTTATTAACAGAGATCAAGAAAGGAAATGATACAGATTCTACCCTCATGAACCCTCCAAAATATGTTAAATTAACTTATGACAACAGAGTCTGGCATTTGGCACATCAGCTATACGTTCCAGAAAAAGCACGGCTAACGGTCATACAACTATTCCATGACTGTAAATTAGCAGGCCATAAAGGACTCCAGAAAACTCAAGAACTGTTAAGCCGTTCATTCTGGAGGCCCAACTATAAGGAAGATGTAGCAAAATATGTATCCTCTTGTACAACATGTGCCAGATTTAAGACTCCTCGCTCTTCTCCTTTCAAACTACTACAACCTTTGCCAATACCTACACGACCATGGGATTCCATTTCAATGGACTTTATTGTAGACCATACAAGATCTAAGAATATGACCACTATCTTTGTGGTAATCGACAGACTGACAAAGATGGCTCACTTAATACCCTGCCAGGGTACTCCTACAGCAAAAGAAACAGGCGACTTACTAATAAAATAAGTTTTTCATTTGCATGGCGTTCCTAATGATGTGGTGTCAGCCTGAGGGGTTCAATTCACATCACGATTTTGGAAACAATTTTGCAAATCCCTTGGCATTTTGGTGAACTTGTCCTCCGCATTTCATCCACAGTTAAATGGACAAATGGAGCGAACAAACCAAACACTTGAGCAATACCTTAGATGTTATATTTGTCACCTACAAGATGATTGGGTTGATATCCTCCCATGGCTGAGTTTGCATACAATAATTCTCAGCATTCGTCTACAAGATTTAGCCCTTTCTATGCTCATATTGGATATCATCCAATTATATGTCCCAATCTACCTTGTGACTCTCCAATTCCTGCTGTGGAAGATAGACTGATTCTTATGCAAAGTAATCTTGACTTATTGAAGGAGACATTGTAAACTGCTCAAGAAAGATATAAACGTGATGCTGACAGATCACGAAGGGCTGCTCCAACTTTTAATATCGGTGATGAAATATGGTTGTCAACTAGACATTTAAGGATGAAGGTACCATCTTTCAAGTTGGGAAGTAAGATTATTGGTCCATATAAGATCATTGCACAGATTATTTCAGTGGTTTTTCGATTGGATCTTCCTGATTCCATGAAGGTACATCCTGTTTTTCATGTATCATTACTAAAACCTTCAGTTAAGAATCCATTTCGGTCACTCTTTGCCTCCTCCTTAGCCAATTCAAGTTGATGAGCATGAGGAATTTATAGTCAAAAAGATCCTGGACTCTCGTATGTTTCGAAACCAATTACAGTATCTGCTATGTTGGCAGGGGTATGGGCCAGAAGATGACTCTTGGCAATCTGCAAAGGATGTTCATACCCCACTTTTGGTAAAAGCATTTCATCAACAGCATCCTGGGAAGCCTGGTCCTAAGTCGTCCGGAGGACGTCGTTGATAAGGGGGCATCCTGTTATGTTCTTGCCCTTAGATTTGCCCTCATTCAAGATGGCCGTGATTACCTCATGAAGTTTCTATCTTGGATCTCTGATATGAACTTGCCCTTACAATAGCCCTTATCCAAGGTGGCCAGAACTGTCTCAGGAAGATTCCATCTTGGATCTCATTTCCTGTTTGGGCCTAGAAAAGGCACTTCCTGTTATGCAGCCTTTTGCTCGAGTATTGTGTTTGTGTCTGAACCAGATGCTTCCACAGAACCTTGCTCCCTTGTGATTTGAAATACAATTCCTTGATACCTCTGCAAGACATTTATCTTGTTGATACTTTGGACTTGCTTGCTGGACATTTGAGATTTATTTCTATATCAAAATAAATCCTGTTTATTACATTACTACCTGGCTATTGGGTTCCGTTTGTAATACCAGAAGTGTGACAGATGAGAGTGGTTGTAGAGCGAGGTCACCTGGCCAGGGCATGCTAGGGTGGGAAGAGTGGAGAAGAGAGTTACAAGAGAGGAGGAGAATGAAGATGGGTCAAAAGCATCAAGATTGCGCCTAGTGAGTATAGTTTTAGGGAGAGGGGAAGCAGGGGTGGAGAAGAGTGAAGGAGAGGAGGTGGTGGTGAGAGAGAGGGAAGGGAGAGTTAGAGAAATCAGAGAGATCACATAGATGGAAGAAAACAAGGTCAAGGGAGTGACCAAGACAGTGGGTGGGGGAAGAGGTCCACTGAGCAAGACCAAAGGAGGAAGAAAGGGTGAGTAGTTTAATGGATGCAGGGTCAGTGGAGTTGTCAATAGGTATGTTAAAATCTCCTAGTATGGGGTGGTGTACCTTAATACGATGCAGAGAACACCGACAGCGCATACCCCAACATAATCACACTGATAGAGTGCTCCCTGACACACTCTTCACACCGACTGCTTTCAATACACACTTCAAACGATTCGGATGAATGAAGAGACTGGCCGCGTAGAATGACGTCAATTTCATGGGCGAATGTATTAATTTTGCTGTTAAGTTGTTCATTAAGGAAGTGCCGATTCTACAATGTGTTTTTGAAAGGCTTGTACATTGTAGGGGCATATTTCAAGGTCATAAAACAACAAGAAAACACAAAAAATGTCTTGTTGGCACAATGTATTAAGGTGCATTGAAATATTGAAATACTGAGTTTATACCGGCAGCTGTAAGGATGTCTGACACTTACAAATAAGATTTGTATATAAAAAAAAAAAGGAAAAAAGGGAAACAGCTGAGGGATCAAACCAACTCATTACATATACATTAGAATAGATTTATAATATCTGTGGAAACATGTAAAAATATAACATTAATTGAAAACACACATCTAAAGACATCATTCTCACTAGAAGCCTGCTCGATGCAAAGAACACCAATACAATTTCCTTTATGTACAAAGGTGATCAATTCCTGATCAGAGGATACATTTAAAATGTCAATTCAATATATTAACTCAGTTCACTCTTTATAGTACATGCTACAGCATGCAAAAAACTGGATGTCCTTTTCCATACAATAAATGGTAATGGACCTGTATACGCAAAAAGGAGCAAAAGGAGGACTTATTAAGATGTAGGATTACTTGCCATTTAAAACTATGTAACACCGTTTACCAGGTTTTTCCTTTTATTATATGGGACTAGTGTTCTTTCAATACACCAAGGACGATGCTTATGTATCTTATAAACTACCTAAGTTCCTAAGTGGGGGAACACAGTGGTGAGATTTTGTCTGTCCATTTTCATCTTACTGTATTGTATTTTGAATGTCTGGCATTGATCGCTATTCCATTGTTAAAATCGGTCCTTCTAAAGTATTTTAATTTACTGATTTTGCAAGTGCAATTTTGGTTTTATTTAATAAATTATGTATTATTTTTTCGATATATAAGTTTTTTTTAATGCTTTGTGTCGGCCTTCCACAGGATATGTATATAGCATGAAACATTGTTCTTTTTGATTGTCCGTCATTGCAGACACTTTGGGTGACACATCATCACTGTTTCCTCTGAGATTAAATTGCGCTTGTCTTAAATGTAAAATATCACCTGAACGTACTGCATTATATAGCATTTGGAACAGACACTTAATTAGATTGAACTTTTACATTTTTTGTTACAAAACTTCTGCTCCTTTTACACTTGTTAATTTGTTATATAACTCATGACAGTAAAAGGACATAAGGGTAGACTTTTTTTAAGTGTCTCGATTTTACACTGATTTTCATATAATGATTTATGTTAACCTGCTAATATGCTCTTGATGATTGATTAGGCAACTGAAATGTTGTATTAAAATTTATGGAGGCCATATATGAAGTTTTCTGTGGATTTTTCTATTTGGGTTCTTATGGATCAAGAAAGAAGTAAAGAAGACTACAATGGTTCAAAAAAGAAGAACAATAATTTTATATTTAGCAAAGTGGTGAATAAGGTGTTTTGGGAGTCTTATATTCAATCAAATTTTATTTTGGAATTGTGTGTAATATTTTTATCTATAGTTTTTGATATAACTGTCAATATACTGAGACCACCAGGCATGGATATAATGTTATTCCTTTTGTGTTTTAGAGACATACGCTTACTAAATATCAACATGTAGCCCAGATAATAGGAATAGATGGTGAACATTTTATTTTATTTTTTATGCAGAATATGGTCATTTGTACTGTACACATTGGCCAATAAAAAAAGAGACATTTCCATTGTCAAGTCTTTAAAATCTAGTACTGCAAATTAGGGACAGCTATGTATTGTATGAGTGTTCTGAAAATGTGTGTATCAAATTTCTATTTACATGTACAATATAGAAATGGGACACTAACATTTGTTTCAAATGATATACCCTCAAGAGTGATTCTCCTCTGATGTAGCCTGGTGACACAGTGTTTAGTGTTGCTGCTTCATAAATAAGACCTTGGGTTGTAATCCTACCCAATAATATCTGTGTATAGTATGTATGATATGTATGATTTCCCTGTATCTGTCAGCAGTCGCGGCGGCCGCCACGACCTTCACCTCCTGTCTGCAGGCGTCCCGGCCGTCGCTATGACGACCGGGACGTCACTTCCGGGATTTACCCGACCGTTGCCGCAATGGTCGGACGCTAACTGCAGCAGCGCCGCATCCCGGCGGCTGGGGACAGCCGGGCGCGGGAATAGGCAAGCCTATGGGCTAATTAAATAAGTAATTTGTATCAGGACCTCTGTCCATGTGATCCCACTGCCAGGCTCTGATTGGCTGGTACTGATATTTAAGGCAGTGAGGTCTGTAGCCTCACTGCCGGTTATAGCTTCTGTTTGCCAGTCTGCTGACCTGCTTTGTGCCTTTGTTCCTGCTTATTGGACTTTCTGCTGATCATCCGTGTATGACCCTTGGCTTGGATTTGGACTTTGCTTGTGAATCTCGTGACCCTAACCTCTGGCTTGAATACCGACCTCCCTGTCTGCTCGTGACCCCTGACCTCAGCTTGTTTTTTGGTACTGTTGTCTGCTGCCGGCCCCTGACCTCTGCTTGGACTCTACTCCACTTGCCTGGGTTCTCCCCAGCCGGTACACACTTCACGACCCTCTGTCAGTCTGCAGCCCAGCCTGTCCCCACCATCAGGGGCTCCAGTGAACACCTGACTGGCAGAGCAGACTCCGGGTTGTGTTGTGCTGGCTGAAGGGGTTCCTAACAGTATCCATATAGGTTTTCTGCACTGAGAAATTGACTTCTAACTACATTATCCCTGGTGTGTGTGCTCATGTACCTGTGGTAGGCAAATTAGAGTGCAAGCTCCATTGTGGAAGGAACTGATGTGAATAACGGTATTGTTTTGAGCTGGAAGCCATGTTTCACTACAAATTACTATATTATTTTGCACATAAGTTGAATACTGGTTGTTGTAGCACAAAAATACTTGATAGCTTTATTTTAACACTGAAATTTAAAGTTGACCTAGGACATGCCCTACCCTAAATATAAATCTGTCCCCACATTTTAAATTTAGCTCCCCCTCCAATTGTTACATGGTTTTCCAAGGTGCAAAGTTACTTAATTGTATTGCTTTTCTTCCCTTTATGAATCGGGCCCAATATTACTATCCACACACCAGTTGTAGTGGTTGCATCTGCAAATGATCAGGACACAGTCCTCTTGTCAACTGGAAACTAGGACTAACCCATGACAGTTATGGGGTTTATAACAAACCAGAATTAATGGTGTCTCCTTCTCTAAGTGAGTGTTGAAAAATAACAACCTTTTGTTTTTCCCACAATCCCTATTGTCATAGGCTCTGGCAATGCAGAATTTCCACAATAGCAATTTTTTAATTATGCCCCACCCACCTTCATAGAGATCCAAACCTACTTCTAAACTACTATTGTCACTGATATGGGAAAAGCCATGGCTGAGTAAATTAATCATTGGCCATTTAGAGGTAAATGGGCATGCCAGGCTATGGTATATTGAACGATCATCATCATCATCATCATCACCATTTATTTATATAGCGCCACTAATTCCGCAGCGCTGTACAGAGAACTCACTCACATCAGTCCCTGCCCCATTGGGGCTTTCAGTCTAAATTCCCTAACATACACACAGACAGACTAGGGTCAATTTTGTTAACAGCCAATTAACCTACGAGTATGTTTTTGGAGTGTGGGAGGAAATCGGAGCACCCGGAGGAAACCCACGCAAACACAGGGAGAACATGCAAACTCCTCACAGATAAGGCCATGGTCGGAAATTGAACTCATGACCCCAGTGCTGTAAGGCAGAAGAGCTAACCACTAAGCCACCGTGCTGCCCATTAATCATTATTTATTTTTACTTTCATGAAGGAAACAATATTATATTCACAATGTAGGTTAATGTATGTTTTTTTAGTATTATTGGTTTCAAAACAGGACTTTTAACATATGGAAGTAAAATTATAAAAAGGATAGTAGTAAGTCTGAGTCTGCAAATTTTCTTGGGGTAAGATTAAGGTGGCCATTGTAGTATTTATAGAGGTGTCTTTTCTGGCTGGCCTATTGAGTTATTTCCAAATTGTCTGTGTCACTTTGTATACTTCACAGACATAACTGGCAGGTAATTTAATAATTTCCCTTATAAATATAATTTGTAATGTGATGATATTATGAAAGTAGCCAAAAATGTGTATTATTTGACAACTATTCTATGTAGCATGCAAATACATTGAGGATGGCTTCATCATTTTATGAAATTAATTAACCTATATAAGTTGCTTACATTTTTTGACCCATTAAAGTTAAATTGGATGCCTGACGACTTTTATGAGATCGACCTTTTAAATATCTCCATCTGCAATCAAGTAGTCTGTAACTTACAGTTAAATGCCAGTAGTATATGACATTTAAACACTAAATAAATGAATAGACAAAATCCATCTGTGTTCATTGTGCTCTTTCCATGTACAGATGTTCAGGTCTCACACTTCTGGATTAGATCCATGGCAAAATTTTCTACCACATCTGAAAAAACTTTTCCAAGTTGTAAGGTGGAAAGAAGAATTGGAAATGCTCCAGAAAAAAAGATCTCAGTTCTACTTGTGATTTACATCTTGAGGTCCAGCACCTGCAATGCTGTATCGCTGTTATCTCCAGTGTTGTCTTAAGTTCAGTATTCCACATAAACTTGTAACATGTACTGTCAGTGCCCCCATCACATGCAGTAATAATCAGAAAAAGGGTCAGGCATAAAACTGTCCCTGGATGTAGAGAGCTCTATTTTTTCAGCTGCAGGAAGATGCTTTTGTTTTTTTGTTGAATATATGGAAAGCTTCCAAAGTGCAGGGGGGACTAGGAAAACAAAAGGATATATCCATAATGTGAGCCAGATGGGAAAAGAGGTGCCTTCAGGGAACAGCGTTATAATGAAACATATTTCATTGATCTTTACTGAGATGCCAGTAGCAGGGAAATTGCTGCCCATACCCTGCACCAAAAAATAGAATATTGATCTCCAGGTTATCATCATGATCTGCGAAACACTTTGCAAACAGAACATTGTGGGAAATCGAAATTCCAAAGCATCTGGATTTTTTTCTACCTGTTATCTGTGTACAGCTTGTTTTTAACATTTATCTTGAATTCAGCAGAGACATTTTCAAAGATCACCATCTAGAATTTGTGCAGATTGGAACTAACATTGCTGATAAATGTAGCGCAATCAAATGTCTGAAAAAGTAAGTTGCAAACACTGATCAGTTATACAAATATTGAAAATAGTTCTCTGTGTATAATCTCCTGTAAAAATATCTATTTATATTGTTGAGTTCAATGAATTAGTGTTCATTAGGGAAACTTGTGTACTACAAGGAGTGACACACTCTCTACTTTAAGCAGTAACAGATGATCAAAGTAGCCTTGGTGATGCTAAATATCCTTATAATTTATAATAGTGGCTTTATTATCCTATATATACATAGAGATACATGATTCCCTGTCAGCAAGCCTATTATCCAGAAACCTAGGACGACAAAAGGATAAATAATTGCTGCTGCTTGGGTAATAATCTAATGCACATGGACATGCATTTTCTCCTACAGTCAATGTGAGGAACACTACTAAATAATTTAATGATGATGGAAGTGCTAGGGACAATTAGACATAGTTAATTTTGAAATGTATAACAATATCCATTTATTCATGGTGCCCCAAATTACAGAAGAAACCCTTAGTCCTAAGCATTCCAAGTAATACTTCTTACCCATATTTCTATTAGCCAAGAAGAGTAGCTTTATAACTTGTTCTTGTGTATGATAGGATTAACTACATATGTGTTCAGCTTGGTTTTTGGCACTGGGCCCCCAGTGTTTTAAGAACCTAGCAACTCTTCTGAGGTATAATAACACTAATGATTCAGACTCAATGGGCCTGATTCATAAAGGAAAGTAAGGCAAAACCGAGTAAATTTTCTCCTGGACAAACCATGTTACAATGCAAGGGGTGCAAATTAGTTTGTAATTTTGAACATAAGTTAAATACTCGCTGTTTTCTCATGTAGCACACAAATACTTGATTGCTTTAGTTTTACACTGAAATTTAAAGTTCATCTAGGACATGCCCTACCCCAACTATAAATCTGCCATTACATTTCAAATTTAACGCCCTCTTCAATGCAACATGGTTTTGCCAAGATGCAAAGTTACTCCTTCTTTTGCTTTACGTTCCTTAATGAATCAGGCCCAACGAGCGCTTGTTTTACAATGCACAGAATTTGGACAAACACACATGTGGATTCAACGAGGAGAGGATCTGAAGATACGTGTCCTGATGAAATAAAAATTAGCAAAAGAACTTACAGAAAAAAAACCCAGATTCAATTAATGACACCTGTTAATAATATAGGCATTAATGATAAACAGTATAAAACCGTTTTTAAAAAAAGTGTTTTTTTAATTATATTTTTCCATGAAATACATTTATTAGGATGTTATTAATGTCTACTGAACATAAAATACATTTTTACAGTTGCTCCTGATTGTAAACACATGTTATAGCATGCAGACTGTCATCACGAGCACTCAGTTATTAGACTATATCTCTATAGCTAGAGCAAGAGATACGTCAGAAACACAAGTACCTTTGAGATTCCCAAAGCTTGATTCGGACGTGGCTGCGTGCACTCAATCTTGGCACACCCTTACTGTACATTGACTATGGGCGAACGCCCCCTTCCTTGTCCCATTCCCTCCCAGAAATCGTAAGCTCTAGTATGTGTTCTTTGTGCTCGAAGATGAATTGAAAGTTGTTTTATTTAGTTGTGCATGGTCCTATGCATGCATAGATTAAATTTGCATATTATATGCAGAAATTCGACTTTTATGTTCCTTGATGAATCATGCCCAATCTGTCAGATCTAAATGGATTTTACCTTGAACATTTGTAATTGTGCACCGTATGTGAGTGGTCAAGCATTACATTATACCTCAATGGCAAAATGATGAATTCTGCATAATTCCCCAAATATTTAAATACTTTTAAAACAAGAAGGGATAGTGTAACAATTTGGGTGACCTCAGAATCAGAAAATAACTCCAATTAAAAAAATAATAGATACTTGGCAGGTTCATAGAGAATATTAATTGCTGAATTATAGAGACACTAAAAATTGGTCTGAGTATACAGTGCACCATTGTACGGGAATGAGTAATGCATCTGCAGTGTGTCTTGTGTGCTGTGATAAGCAGGCAGAATGGACATGTAAAGATGGACATATTAAAAAAACAAAAAGCAGGCAATAGATCCAACAAACATACAGAATACACTAAGTGCTTTCCAAGTCCCAGCCAGCTGCGCTATAATAATGTATATTAGGTGAAATTATCTTCTACTGATGAGATTCCAATGGTAATTGAGCGGCCACAAAATGTCATGTTCAAGATGGTAATACGCCACTGTGGGCTGTAACCAGTTACAACGTGTTGCCCTGGGATTCATAAAAATCATAACACAATACCAGTAAAATATTTATTTTTGTTTCATTAACATTCCCTGCTGTCTTATGATAGGATGTGAACACTTTGCTCATATAACATTTAAAGTTGGAAATTGCTCGCATCTCTTTAGCAGGAGAGCATTCCTTAGGGTTGTTAAAAAACATATTATTCTTAGGAGTGGCTTAATTGGAACATCCCTTCCAGATTATTGTAACTAATTTTATTGGAAAACTCAAGCTCAATAGAATGGTTGCAGAATTTAACACATAATTAACTGCATTAGGTCTTATATGGACACAGCTATTGCTATTATGAGAAGAAAGTACAATGCACATATATGTTTTGGGGGGAAGTTTACTAAAGTATAGTTCTCAGAGATAAGAGACCCCTTCTGATTGGCTGCCTGTGTACTAAGCAGGTAGGCTTACCTGATATGAACTCATTTGCAATGGGAGCTCTTCGGGAGCAATCTGCTTAGTCTCTGTCGAGTTTTTTTTACTCACTACGGATTACGTTGAAAAAAAGAAGATGGTATATTTATCCCACCAGACAGGAGTACCAGGTGGAGCACAATGTTACTAAGCGTTACGCTGGGCATCTCTAGCTGCAAAAAACTAGGCCCAATGCTGAGTAGCATGTCCTGTTACAGAGAGGGAGGGAGTTTTTTGTTTAAATAATATTGCTAATGGTGGTTTCTCCTAAACTGCATGCATTTTATGGGTTAAGCAACTGCCACATATCACCACACAATGCTGGCAATTTTCACTTTTTAGCCTCCAAACTACAGGATAGTAAATCCAGCAGCAGTTTCAAAACAGACAGAAAAATGACAGGTTAGCTCCTTGGTATTTTATCAAGTGTTGGCAGGGAACTTGTGCAAAAGAATACATGGCACTTTAAATCTCAAATCAAAAGAATTTATCCCTATACTTTAAAAGTAAAACATTTTAGTCTAAAAGTTTGTTTTGCTGAATTATCGTGTAAGCATATTGAAATAAAAAATAGTGATTCAAATATGTGACCTTAAATACACACTTATAAACATCTATGCACCTAACGTCCAGCCACATCCACTTTTTCCAACAAATCTCACACCTATTTGCTACTCAGGAAACACCTAACTTAATAATAGGTGAGATTTTAACATGGTTGATAATCCTAAACTGGTTAAGCATCCATTCACACAAAATGTACACTCTGATCTGTGGAAACAGATAGCCACACTCCAAATAATGCACAGTCTAACCGATCCATGGAGGCTTTTAAACCCTACAAATAAATCTTTTAATTCTGGAGACCACAATTCACTTTCTACAATTGATTACATCTTGTTGGCAGATCTCTTAATTTTAGAGGTCCTTCAGGTGGGTGTGGGTGACATTATTATTTCTGATCATGGACTGGTATCTCTCTCTCGAATGCTCCTTGAAGATCCTCAAAATGCCTCTGGGAAAATCCCATCTTATCTATTGTAACAAAAGGAGGCATTTAGCTGGCAATCTGCAGAGAAAATATGCAGTCATTGTAACACATTTGCACAGTGCCACTAGTTTAAAGATAAACAGGTAGAGGACATATGTGTGACAAAATAATGGCATAGAGTCTGATTTAACTTACATGGCTTGAAAGGGGCCTATCTGCAGAAAGAGTTGTCAAACAGAAGCAGGTGATGAGAACTCCCTTTTAAAGGAAAGGTGAGTGTGTGACCTGCCCATCAAGGTAGGGCTGTGGTAGGATGTCAGGAATAAAAACCTGTTTGCTTCATTATTCAGTGTGACTTATGCTAGAAAAGCTAGTCGGTGTCTAGGTATAAAAACCTGTTTGCTTCATTGTTCAGTGTGACTTATGCTAGAAAAGCTGGTCGGTGTCTAGAGAGCTGGTCTCTATTTAGTGTTTTGGGTCACAAGAAACTGTATGGAATCTTTATGTTGTCAAGTACATTACCATCCTGACATTAAAGCAAAGTAAAAAGTTTTTTGCCCTTGTTTCACCAGAAGTGTGCTCTTGCCACACCTATTAAATTTGAAAATTTTCAACACCTCAAACACAACTGGATGGATTTCCTAGATACAGTATAAACATTTAGTGGATACTGTATTATTTTGGGAGACCTCTAACACATAATCAGATATATGTGTTATGATTAACTGGGTGCTTGCTATGATACTAGAGGAGCAGGTTAAAAAATATATCTGTTTATTGTAGTACAAACACTCAGTTGCAAGAATAATGGAGCCCAGAGGCTGAAGATGGAGCACTGCATAAACAAAACTCAATCCAGGAATAGCAGTGTATAAAAAAATTACAGTCCAGGTATTGCAGGCTAGAAGCAAAAAACACAATCCGGGTGTGGCTGGAAAATTACAGTCTCTGAAAAGTATACTGAATAGCAGGCAATTGCAGGAAAAGCAGGACACTTACAATGCAGAGAATATTTAGATACAGACAAATGCTGAGAACTAGATACTGGAAGAATGCAGGCAGGATGAGAGTTTGAAATAGTGGTAACAGGTAAAGTCAAGGATACACAGGAACAAACAATGGTATGCAGAAGTCACAGGGTAAGGAATACAACAATCAATGAGCAGCAAGGTTTGGGGCAAGCATATAAAATCAGTGAGGCAAGTGCAGGTGATTAATCCAGGGTAGGAGGTTAACTCCAGCAGGTGAGGTGCAAATGATCCAAAAATAGACAAGAGCAGCACTTCTTGCAAAACATGGGTACTGCAGTGGAAATAGAAAGCTAACAAAAAATACCACTTTATCGAAATTGTTAAAAGACAAATATAATGCGTATACCTCTGACCCAACTGATACATCCTTAGCCAATTGCAAACAGGCAAAACAAATACTAGAGAGATTCCTTCTGGCATCATAATAAAAATAGATATTGTCTTTAGGAATACAAAGACATAACATTTTTAAATGTGTTTAATGTGACACAATGCTTATTGAATACGAATGAAAATACCAAATTGACATGCAAAATATATAAATGCAAAACAGTTGTATTAAAATAAAAGCAAGAACAGGAACTTGTCCCTGTTCTTGCTGTTTGCTGAAAGCACCCTTCCCTGTGACATCCTGGCAGAAGGTGTGCTGATATGCTAATCAGTTTTACATCTGTTTTATTGTCCTGTGTTTAAAATAGATCTAGTACTTTTTTTTTTTTTTTTAAATCTCATAACTTCCTTATAGAAAATAGTAGGGGTGCAAATATGAGAGGGTAAGATCCCGCCTTGCCCTGGAACCTGCCAGTGTATTGTATGTTATGTGTAATTGCGCTGGTCCTACTTCCAAGACGTTGTTTATGAGAAACAGGAATCCTCTTCTGTTGATCTTTCAGCTATGTACAATAGACTTAATGTAAAACCACAAGTAGTGGAGCAAGGAGAGTTCATGTCAGACAAGCAGTGGCATATAAAAGGCAGCAGCAATTGAAATGAAGTCAAACTCACCATGCTTAGCAGGGTCTACTAACTACATCACCCAGGAGAACTGTGCTCTGCACATCTCCCTGAAACAGTCTCCGGATGTGCTGCACTTTGATGAGGAGGATGATTGCTCAGAGGTGTTCAACAATGTAGAGAAACAAGAAGCAGAGACTGCAAAGTTCAGGACACTACAAACAGTTTTCTAAGTTTTGTTTCTGGTGTTTGGGAAAACTGCATTGTACAGATATTTACAACAGCTCTTAATTGGTCTTTAAAAAAACTAGAGCACATTAAGCAGTCTGTGACCTGCTGAATTAAATATACATCATTGGAAAAAGGTGTGTTATGATCACTTTGTAACTGTGTGTTTCCTACTTTTCCCACTAATATTCATTTGCTTTATATATTTTTGTCAGTAACTGATTATAGGTATTTATGAGATAGAGCACTTATCCATTTAGCACCATGGGATTGGATAGGATGTGTGCAAAGTTCCGCAAAACGGTGGCACATAAATGCTGCCGTAGGCATCTATGGAGGAGGTCCCAAGACGTTTCTGCACCGGGGCTTGAAATTCATCTTGGCAGCCATAAATAGCAGGGTATGATATTAGGTCCACTAAGCTGGGTATGATTTTTCCCATGCATATGCATAGGAAAAATTATTAATGTGGCTGGTTCCATTGGTTACAAGTTTGAAGAAATTTGTCCTTAAACATGGAGTTTGAAAAGTCTTGTTTTGACACAGTTTTCCCAAAAGACATCTCTGAATAAACACACAAGCCAGGTGACACAAAGCAGACCTCTGAAGCATACATCAACATACTTTGTGTGCTTACATACAGTCAGGGCCTGATTAATAGTTCTAGACACCCTAGGATAATATGCTCCTAGTGGTTCCTTGCCCTTCACACCAGTCTAATGTGCAGGCAGTAGGTGAAAACGAACTTATCATTAATTTCAACTCCAGCTTCCTTCACCACAACCACCAATCTTTATTTTCCCACTTGACTTTTTAAAAGGATCACAACAATTTTTGTCACTCATTTAGTTTTCATTAAAATCAGAACTGTATAGAAGAACGGAGACATGAATGAGTGCTACCGAAGGTAAAGATGGCCTTATCTGAGTGGAGTTGGTATGTTCTCCCCATGTTTGCGTGTGTTTCCTCTGAATCCTCCTGTTTCCTCCCACAATCCAAAAACGTACTAGTAGGTTAATTGGCTGCTATCAAATTGACCCTATTCTCTCTCTCTCTCTGTCTGTGTGTGTGTCTATATATTAGGGAATTTAGAATGTAAGCTCCAATCGGGCAGGAACTGATGTGAGTGAGTTCTCTGCACAGCGCTGCGGAATTAGTGGTGCTAATTAAATAGCTGATAATGATGATGAAGGTAAAGTGAGCTGTAGCGCCTGCACTTGTCACCCTTATTATCTCTTCTAATTACTTATCCTTAAGCACTCGCTTAATGTTGACTCATTGCCTTGAGTCTTTAACATGGGAATACATCACGATTAAAACCTTACTACATTTCTCTTTCATGCTTTCTTTTTACGTTAGAGAACAACTATTCTCTAATATTTTAAATTAATTTCAGTTTATACCACTCTCCATCACAATCGTGCACCCCAAAAATATTGCGCCTTTCCAAAAAAAAAAAGCTTTACTCCCTACAGTCATGGTCAAAAGATTTGAGAAAGACACAGGTATTGGTTTTCACAAAGTTTGCTGCTTCAGTGTTTTTAGAACTTTTTGTCAGATGTTGCTATGGTATATGAAGTAATTGCAAGCATTTAATAAGTGTCAAAGGCTTTTATTGACAATTTACATTAAGTTTATGCAAAGAGTCAATAATTGCAGTGTTGACCCTTCTTTTTGAAGACCTCTGCAATACATGCTAGCATGCTGTCAATCAACTTCTGGGCCACATACTGACTGATAGCCACCCATTCTTGCCTAATAACTGCTTGGAGTTTGTCAGGGTTTTTGTTTGTCCACCCGCCTCTTGAGGATTGACCACAAGTTCTCAATGGGATTAAAGTCTGGGGAGTTTCCTGGCCATACACCAAAAATTTTCATGTTTTGATCCCTGAGCCACTTAATTATCACTTTTGCCTTATGGCAAGGTGCTCCGTCATGCTGGAAAAGGCATTGTTCATCACCAAACTGTTCCATTCTTTATTCATGGCTGTGTTCTTAGGCACAATTGTGAGTGAGCCCACTCCCTTGGCTGAGAACCAACTCCACACATGAATGGTGTCAGGATGCTTCACTGTTGGCATGACACAGAACTGATGGTAGTGCTCACCTTTCCTTCTCCGGACAAGTGTTTTTCCAGATGCTTCAAAGAATCTGAAAGGGGATTTATCAGAGAAAATGACTTTACCCTAGCCCTCAACAATCCAATCCCTGTACCTTTTGCAGAATATCAGTCTGTTCTTGATGTTTTTCCTGGAAAGAAGTTACTTATTTTCTGGCCTTCTTGACACCAGGCCATCCTCCAAAGTCTTTGCCTCACTGTGTGTGCAGATGCATTCACACCTGCATGTTGTCATTCCTGAGTAAGCTCTGCACTGGTGGTGCCCCGATCTCGCAGCTGAATCAATTTTAGGAGACAGTCCTGGCGCTTGATGGACGTTCTTGGGCACCCTGAAGCCTTCTTCACAACTATTGAACCACGCTCCTTGATGTTCTTGATGATCCAATAAATGGTTGATTTAGGTGCAATCTTTCTAGCAGCAATATCCTTGCCTGTGAAGCCCTTTTTGTATAAAGCAATGATACCTGCACATGTTTCCTTGTAGTTAACCATGGTTAACAGAGGAAGAACAATGATTTCAAGCACCACTATCCTTCTAAAGCTTCCAGTCTATTATTCTAATTCAATCAGCATGACAGAGTGATCTCCAGCCTTGTCCGTATCAACACTCTCACCTGTGTTAACGAGAGAATAACTGACCTGATGTCAGTTGGTCCTTTTGTGGTAGGACTGAAATGCAGTGGAAATGTTGTTTTTGGAATGAAGTTCATTGCCATGGCAAAGAGGGACTTTATAATTAATTGCAATTAATCTCATCACTCTTCATGACATTCTGGAGTATATCCAAATTTCCATAATTAAAAACTGAGGCAGCAGACCTTGTGAAAAATAATATTTGTGTCATCCTCAAAACCTTTGGCCATAACTGTAGACTGTAGCCTAGTCAGCCTATTGGATCATCATCATCATCATTTATATAGCGCCACTAATTCCGCAGCGCTGTACAGAGAACTCATTCACACCAGTCCCTGCCCCATTGGAGCTTACAGTCTAAATTCCCTAATATAGACACACGCTCACACACACACACACACACACACAGACAGACAGAGAGGGAGAGACTAGGGTCAATTTTGATAGAAGTCAATTAACCTACCAGTATGTTTTTGGAGTGTGGGAGGAAACTGGAGCACTCGGAGGAAACCCACGCAAACACAGGGAGAACATACAAACTCCACACAGATAAGGCCATGGTCGAGAATTGAACTCATGACCCCAGTGCTGTGAGGCAGAAGTGCTAACCACTAGGCCACTGTGCTGCCAGATAATTGGATAATCATGTCTGTGCAGAGTGATTTCCTGGAAATCAACTCATATCTTTGGGAATGAACTTCATGTACCTAACAGGTCATAGGGGTATATTTACTAAACTGCAGGTTTGAAAAGTAGAGATGTTGCCTTTAGCAACCAATCAGATTTTAGATGACATTTTTTAGAATGTACTAAATAAATGACAGCAAGTATCTGATTGGTTGCTATAGGCAACATCTCCACTTTTTCAAACCCACAGTTTAGTAAATATACCCCCTAGATTCATATTTGTACGGATTTCATCACATATCTTCCTTATCTGATTCACTTGGGTTGGGGGTCAATGTTTTTCCAAAATGTTTTTCTAAAATTTAAATTCTTCCAACTGTTTCTTTGCTGATTTATTTGCCAACGAGATTTCCATTTAACTTGCCTATCAACTGAAATTATTTAAGACAATGGAGTGCAATATATATTGTGTTTCAGAGAGCTTTTTGCCAAAGAATCAGAGTTTAATAAAACCTTATTTACTAATACCATCAGTTATTGGACAAACAAATCTAGAAAATATTTTATTTAATAATATATAAATATAAATATATAATAGAATAGTAAATAGGTGAAGTTCAGTTATTACAACCTCATTCCTCACATATTCACAAAACACCTTTTTCATTGTCTATAGCAGTTATCATACACTCTCTGATCCTCCATCCACCTCTTTCTTCAAGTGGTTCTGCAGAAGATTCTACTGTCAATACTCTCCCAACCATATGGTTTTGGTCAAGCATTGTCTTCTCTTTTACTTATCTCTTAATACAGGAACCTCATTACATGAAGTGCGTGTTCAGGCAAATGCACCTGACTTAACTCTTCAATTGTTTTCTGCTTGAGCAAAAGTTATAGCATACTAATTTTCCTTTATATTGTTTATATTGATTTTTATTATGTCTGATTCTCACTGTAATGAATTCTTACTGGCTACATTTGTCTGCCTTTCACCCCATCCTGAGTTATGAACCTCTGCTGCAAGCCCCAACTTTAGCCTGTTTCTGTGGGTTCCCTGCAGCGAAGTCCAGCACTGCCTTGCAGAGTTCATGACTATTTGGGTTCCCAGTAGACTCCGTTTTCCAAGTTAGCAAGAGCATATAGCTAGTATCGTAATGGGTTCACATCTGGACCGCTCATTGCAGAAGCAAGAGGAGGCTTTTATAGGTTTAGCAATCTTCAGACCACATTGGTCTCCTCATGTTTTGCTTCATAATTATGGGAACCCTACATGTGGCATATAAAAATATGTGGACAAGAGCAAACTCAAACAGCACTGTCTTAAGCACAGTAGGAATCTACCTTTACATAATTACTTGCAGAAGTTACCTAGTGGGCTTACCAGTCAAAATGTATATAAACATGGTGGTGACCCTGCTGAGATAGGTAACTCCTTGAAATACTTTTACACTACCTGCAGGCAATATATAGTATCCAGACGTCTGCAATTAATGTGTAATTGAGTGGTTTATCTGTGAACGCTCACCATTAATTGCAACATATAACATAGCTACACCACTCTGAACTTGGAACAGTCAGTTTGTTACATCTTGGTGGGCGATGACAGACACATTCAGGATCATCAGCTTAATCGCAGCTCTCTTCTTACAACTTCCCCTGTAACTTTACATTAGTTTTTCTATCTAGTTGCTTACTTTTCTCTAAAGCTGGAACATAAATTGTCCTAGCAATTATATCATAGAACATCTCTTAATAGCTTTGGTCTCAAGGAAAATGACACTAGAGGGGGAATTCAATTGCCGGTGATGTGCCATGTGGACATCATGCATCGCACATTTCTGGCAATTAAGGTAAAAATCTCTGCTCATTTTGCCTCGATGAGCAGTGATTTTACAGAAATCTCCACCGCAAAGTGTCTCAAGGACGTTTCGGAGACACTTTGCGGCTAATTGAATTGCCCCCTATAATTCATATGGAATATAAAGTCTGTTACAACATGTTTATTACCTCTAAGCTATGTTGGCAATTTACTAAGATGGTGCAAAAGAACGAATGCAACCCAGAGCAATCACTGAGACATTTGTTTTCATCATTTTGCAATTGACTGTTCAAAGCTTATTGACGACTGTTATTTGTTACTACACGTTTGCTAAAAGAGCCCTTTAAGATAACTCTCTAAAATAAGTCATTTTCTTGAGCTGGGGATGAGATATGTTAGTTATTGAAAGTTGGATTCCTGTACTTTTTAAAGAATAAACTAAATTATTGCCTACTGAAAATAAAATGATTTCTCTCTGTACTTTGCATTTTTTAATTGATGGATGTACTGAATGTCTGCAGAAAATAGCAGTACATTAAAATGCAAAACACTGTACTATTTTTATGTTTTATGTTCTTGTCTATTTTTGCTGAAGTATTGCTATTGCTGTTTCATGGTTTTTAAATAGATCATCAACATTTGTTTTTTCATTTATTTTGTTCATTTGCTTCTTTTCTTGGAATTTTAGTGTACAACATATATTTAAAAACATAAAAATGAATTGATTCTAATTTCTAAAAAATATATGTAAATAGAGCAGATGTTTTTATTATATGTGTAACAGTCTTTAATCAGTAGTGTTGGTAATTTTGTAAAGAGCGCATTACATCCTTTCGAAAGGGTATGTGAAGGACGGAAGTGGTTATGAACACTGTCAATGAGCTAACTTATATAGTTTCATGTATAGAAGGTCTTACTTTCACCTTCCATATACCTCCTCCATTGTCTTAAAATCTGTGTGATGTCAATCAAGGACCCCAGTAAGCTTCCTAGTGAGCTCCCATGTTTCCTGCATCTCCCCTACATCAAGTACAGTTATAGAGATTGGAACACAGGCACATTAAGACAGCACACAATCACATAACATTGTGTGATAAAGCACCGCATTCAGTGGAGTCTCACACACCTTAGCTGAACCTTTTTACTGTTTATTGGCAGTTGTCAGGATCGCTTAAACAGTTTCAGCAGTTGTTACAGCAGACATTTCCAGTAAAGCATCATAATTCTCCCACAACCCTACGTCTGGCTAAACTGTAGTTTCCTCACTACTAGCTGCCCACTAACTGGCATCGGTGGCCCCGCCCCCAAATACAAACAGTGTTTTTATCATCCACCCCAGCAATACAAACCAACCACAGCATGTAACCTTGTCTGCAGCCTGCTCCTGCAGAGTAGCTGTGTTTTTACCTGTTTTCCCTATAGGAGAGGTGTGACAAAAAAGCCTGTTTTCCACATACCCCTCCCCTTAGTGTTGCAAACCTCAATGACGTTGACACTGCAGAAAGCGCATCTCGGCGAGAAAGGGCATCTACATTTTTGTGCAGACTCCCTAGCCTATGCTTCACTGTGAAATGTTAGGGCTGGAGTGCTAGGAACCTCATAGTTACCCAGGCATTCACCTCCTTGTTCCAATGCATCCACTTCAGTTGTGCATGGTCAGTGACCAAGGTGAATTCTCTACCCAGGCTGTAGTACCTGAGAGCCTCTGTGGCCCATTTGATTGCTAGATTGCTCCTGTTCCACTGTGGAGTATCTCTTGTCCTTAGGCAGAAGTTTGCAGCTCAAGTAAAGGATGGGTTTCTCTGTCCCATAAAACCTCTGCGAGAGCACAGCTCCCAAACCTACTCCAGAGGCATCTGTTTGGAGATACATCCACCTGCTGAAGTCCGGTGCTTGGAGTATTGGTGCCGAACACAGAGCCATTCGAAGATCCCGCCAAGCAGCCTACACCGCTTCCGAACAGACTAACTTGTCTGGACATGTCTTTTTTCGGAGCTTGGTAAGAGGAGCAGCCCTAGTGACAAAATTACCCATAAACCGGTAATAGTACTCAACTAGAACCAAGAAAGTTCTCAGCTGGGTCTTCTACACAGGTTAGGGCCAATCTCTGACAGCCTTTACTTTGTCAACTTGGGGTTTGACCTGACCTTGTACCACAACATTCCCCAAGTATTTGGTCTCATGCATGGCCAATGCACACTTCTCAGGATTGGTGGTTAGACCCACCTCCCTGAGTGAGGCTAATACGGTCTCCACTTTGGGTAGATATGTCTCTCAATCCTGGGAGTGGGTGACCATGTCATCCAAGTATGCAGTTGCATACTCCTGGTGCGGTTTTAAGAGTCGATTCATAACCCTTGGGAAGGTGGCGGGAGCCCCATGTAACCCGAAAGACAGTACCTTATACTGGAATAACCCATCTGGGGTGGAAAAGGCTGTCTTAGCCTTGACAGATGGTGTTAGGGGAATCTGCCGGTAGCCTTTGGTCAAATCTAACATCGTAAGTACCGACTATTGGTCAAACTTTGCACTAGCTCATCAATTCTGGACATTGCTTATGTGTCGAAATGGCAAACTTCGTTTAATTTTCTAAAATCATTACAAAAGCGAATACTCCCCTTCGGCTTGGCCACTAACACAATTAGGGCTATTCCAGTTGTTAATGGATTCCTCAATGACATCAAGGTCCAACATATTTTTAATCTCCTGTTTCACAGCTACATGTCTAGCTTCAGGAATGCTGTATGATCTTACTCTCACCACCACCCTTGGAGGTGTAACTATGTTGCGTTCTATGAGTGTGGTAAGTCCATGTACCTCAGAAAACGCATCAAGGTTCCTCTGAACCATTTCCTCAGTCTGTTGTCTCCGTACTGGCAACAGATCGTCCCTTATGGGAACTGTGGTTTCCAGGAACTTTGGTTTCCTGCACAACTGCATTTACCAACGCGGCTTGTGGATCCTCCCTATCATGCCATGGTTTTAGCAAGTTGATATGTCTGAAGGAGTTTTCTCCTGCCTTCCTGCCTGACTTTATATTTAACAGGCCCCACAACCCCTATCACCTCATATGGCCCCTGCCATTGTGTGAAGTGCTTACTCTCATGTGTAGGTACCAGGACAAGAACTTTGTCACCTGGTTGTAAAGCCCTAATTCAAGCTGACTTATCATAGTTCTTTTTCTTCCTCGGCTGTGCCTTATGCATATGTTGTTGTACCAACGGGGTGATCTTCCTCAACCTGTTATACAACTGGGACACAAATTGGATCACATTTGTTTTTTGGACTTTGTTGCTCCCAGCCCTCCTTGAGAACATCCAAAATGCATCTTGGCTGCCTGTCATACAGCAATTCAAAGTGGCTGAACCCTGTAAATGCTTGAGGTACCTCCCTCACTGCAAACATTAAATAGGGTAATAACACATTCCAGTACCCTTTTTCCTGCGCTACTACCTTTCTCACCATATGTTTGAGTGTCCTTTTAAAGCATTCCACTAACCCATCTGCAGGTGATATACTGATGTGTGTAACAATTCTACTCTTAACGATCGAAACAGCTCTTTCATTAGACAGGAAATAAAGGGAGTACCATGATCAGTCAAGATTTCTTTGGGAGTAACAAATCTGGTACAACACAGAAGCTCTTTTGCTAATGTGATGGATTTTATATTGTGATTTCTCTAATGGGCCTACCAAATCTATCCCAACGCGTTCAAACGGGGTCTGGACCAGGGGGATGGGAACTAGCGGAGCCTGATAGCCTGGCTTCGGACACCTTCTATGACATACTGGTCATATCCTACAAAACCTTTTTATTGCCTCATCTACTCCCGGCCAATAGAACCTGAGCAAGATACGCTCCATTATTTTATCTTTCTCCAAGTGTCCCACACACAGATGTGTATGCGCAGCTTGAAATACAAGTGGTGTATGGATTTATGGTACTAACAGTTGCTCTACAATTCTAATTTCTACATTAGCAACTCTATTCAACAAATCATTCTTTACCATATAATAGGCAATACCTTCTGCAGGCTTGTCAGCATTCTATACCCCATTTATCTTAACTACATTTTTATAGACATTAGCTAAGGCAACATCTCCAAGTTGGTTTTGCCTAATGTCTCTTGGTGGAAATAAGTTAGACAACCCTGGCCAATCAGAGTCCTTGTTGGGAGATGTGGCCGGTCACCCGAGGTCTCGCCAACAAATAATGGCATGAATTGGTTCTGTGTTGGCACTTGTCTGTTCTCCAACCTCTTAGCTGATGTAGGTGTATTTTCCTGAACATTCCTGTTCTGTTTCATGGCACATTATGTCCCATTCTCTAGCCTATTCCCTCAATCTGCTCCGTCAAAGCTGGACCTTCGGCTGATGCTTCAAATGCCAATGTGTCTGACTGGATTCGCTCCTGAAGGATGAGCTTGAACAGCAAAAAGTCTCTGCCCAGTATTAGAGGGTATGACAATTGTGGGGAAACTGCAGCTACTACCGTGACTGCCTGTCCATTTACAATAACAGGTAAAAGGGTCCTGTCATATTCCTTGGCTGTCCCATGGAAACAGAGTACCTTCACTTTGGGCAGTTTATGTGTCAGTGTCTCTGGTAATATGGAGCTGGAAATCAAGGACAATTCACTACCCAAATCTACCAGAGCCATCGATTCGTAAAAACAGTCACGTGGAACAAGCAGGACTTCCTGGTAACCGGACTCATTGTACAGCAGTTCGGATAGGTTGGTTGTGTATGTGCTAGTGAACAATCCATAGGTTCTACTAACGTTGGGCATTGTGCCCTCAAATGTCCAGGCTCTTTGCACTCAAAGCAGTTTAAACTTAATGCAGGTTTGGCTGCTTTTTTTATCAGGTAATCTCTCCTCACCAATGTCTGGTCCACTGTTCCATATGCCAGATTTTGACCGAGGCACAAACTTTGTAACGGACAATGGAGGTTTGGGCCTATGCTGCAAGGCGCTGCATCTTTCCACTATAACAGCCAATTTGTCATACAACTGTGGGTCTGCCTACAGTGCCTATTTTTGAAGCCTCCCAAATACAATGCTCAGTGGCCAGAATTTTGATCATTCTGCCTGCAGTGCTATTTTCTGGCTGCAACCATTTTTTAATGTTCTACCATGTTCAGCAAGCTGAGCAGGAACAAGTAGATCTTTGGAGAGTCTTCAGTCATGATATCGTTGGGCCTCCCCCGCTCTGATGACCCCAACTCTTGCCAATATAGCGGTTTTCAGCTAATGATAGTCACCAGCTTGGCCCTAGTCCAGGTCTATATAGGTCCGTTGTGCTTCTCCTGAAACATAGGGAGCTATGTGTTCAGACCAAGTTCCAGGTTGCTACTTGGCTCGGGAGGCGGCCTGCTCAAATGCTATCCGATATGCCTCTATGTCATCATCAGAAGTTAACTTCTGATGGGGGTAGCTGGAGCCTCCCTATCCCATCTCCCCTGAATGATCTCTTTATGGAGAAGATGGGTTTTCTCCTTCTGTACTGCTGCCACATTCATCAGGTTTCTTAATATGTCTTCTATTCCCACAGAAGTTTGTGCTGCAAGTGGAACCTAGCTTCCATCATCATTGACAGGATTATAACAAAACTTTCTGGACTATAGCAAATTCCCAACTTAGTGACCAACAAGGTGCGGCACTACAATTACCAGCAGTTTTTAAAACTTTTTTTTTTCCCTCAAAGCTGACAGGTGCTTTAGAAACCCACACTAGCAAGCAGCAGGGGAAAAAAATGGACCACAACGAACTTATAGTTTGAACTTTTAATAAGTGTGGCACTACAATGACCGGCAGTTTTGAAAACTTTTGCGATCTTTTGCAACCCAAAAATGGGTAATCAGTTCCCAGTACACAGGTGTGTCTCTCTACAGGAACAATATTTGAAACACAGCTTTACAATAGTTTGATGCATTATAGTGGTTTTTAACACACTCCACTCACCACATTTGCATTTGGAGGCTGAGTTAACGGCTGTGTTTTGTTTGTCCTACAGATCCCACGATGACACCACATCTGATAAAGCATGGCATTCAGTGGAGTCTCACAGAGCTTGGTTGAACCATTTCACTGTTTATTGGCAGTTGTCAGGATGGCTTAAATAGTTTCAGCAGTGGTTACAGTAGATATTTCCAGTAAAGCATCACAATCCTCCCACAACCCTACATCTGGCTAAACAGCAGTTTCCTCACTACTAGCCGTCCACTAACTGGCATCAGTGGCCCCGCCCCAAAATGCAAATAGTGTTTTTATCATCTACCCAAACACTACAAACCAACCACAGCAAACAACAAATGAATTACACCCATGCGGAACACCTGTTTGTGTATGTGCTGAAAGGGAAAATTTAACCCTGTCTGCAGCCTGCGAGTGCAGATTAGCTGGGTTTTTACCTATTTCCGCTATAGGAGAGGTGTGACAACTAAGTCTGTTTGCCACAATTGTTAGTATTAGTCTGCCAGCTTTCGATGAAAGTCAAATCATAAACTTACTTTTTTAATAGCTATTACATTTCAAAAGATGACAGGACATGATCTGAGGTGTGCCTTATTGTTAAAATTAGCGGCGGGTGCTGCTGTTCGCCAAGCTGGTTGCCAGCCGGCAGCACACACTGAAATAAATAAATAAATAAATAAATGTTTTAAAAACAAAGACCATTGCGACTCCCCCCCCCCCCAGTCATATTAACCCTAGTGCTGCCAGCCTAGGGTTGGCTGGAGGAAAATTGGGGGGACAAACAGCATGGGGAACCCCGATTTTCCTCCAAACAGACCTAGGCTTAGCCAGTTGGGACTGGTGGCACAATATCAGCTGAAGCCACAGCAGGGGTCATGCTACCATGATGACAACCAGCCCCAGGCTAGTCAGCATGGGTCTGGATTCCTTAGTGAGTTGGGGTCCACCAAAAAATTGTGGGCCCCCTCCCTAGGGGTAAACAGATGTAAAAAAAGATATGGATGTCTGCGCTCTCTAAGACAGCTTGTATGGCGGCAGCTGGAAAATGGGTTGGGAGGAGGGGAGCTCCAACCCTCCTAGGTGGGACAAGGTGCAAGAAATTCCCTAGGTGTCTGAAAATGGGGTCCTAAAATATTTAATCAAACTGACAAAATATAAAACCTCATACATCAGCATACCATACCTGCCAATAAACATAACATAACAAGGTAGATAGTGAGTTAAACAGGATACTGGTTGTGAATATAGTTCATTAATATAGATTATACGAGGTACTGTAAACCGAAAATGTCTGTAATAGGTGTAGCTGTTTAGCTGATATACAAAGAACAAGTCCTGATGCAGTATAAGTATACAAACTCTCAGGAATAAAAAAACAAAAACAAACTGTGGTAGGTTCCTGATAATATGCAGATAACAATCCTATGGCAATGGATTCCTTAAACATTGCACAAAAAATGTCCACGCAATGAGTCAATAGAGATAGTCCGAGATGTGTCCATAAAGATTGCTTACAACAAAGCAAAGGCGGATGGAAAAAAACACAAACAAACTGCGGGTGAGAATGACTTGCCCAACTTACAGTTACAGCGTCTCACTCTTTCTGGTTCTGAGTGTCCTTTCCTGGTGTAGTTCACACTAATTTCTGCCTTCCAAATGTGTAGTGTGATCTCGGCACTCATGGCCCTTTAGTTGATCATGCGCATGCGTTGATATTCCGTACCGGATAGACACTGCAGCTGGCTAGATGTTGAAAAAGATGTGTCTGAATAATCCCTGAGGAAATAGTTTAGAGTGTACTCAGCACCAGGCTATAAACCCCTTATATATTAATTGGTATGATTATTACCCAATATGGCTAGGGGAGGTGCTCCAGTACTAATTTGGAACATTTATAAAAGGAAGAGAGAATAGTACTGAATGGAGCACTCTTTTGTACAGATAATTGAAATATTATCGATTATATACGTTAAAATGAACAACCTTTATTGGTAAATTTAAAATGAATAAGCGAAATATTAAAATACGAAAATTGAGATGAATTGAACCTGAATATACATCAGTTAAAAGGTAGGAAACTACCCCACTGGCCTGATGCTATATGTAATCCCTCTGTTGCTATTAGAGGGTGATCGTGAGATATAATCACAGGGATAAAATGACAATGGGGGCTATAGTGAACCTTTTTTATAAGTCCACCAGGAGGCCGGCTAGAGTCCGTTTACTGGAAATGATTATTTAGTCCACACATGTTGCATTATCACCACTGGATATACTGATAAACATAATAAATCATCAGTCTAAAAGGTTTTCCCTGTCAGAGTGGTGCTGTGCTATAGGTATACTCTCAGGAGGACCACAGTATATTGTGCTCAAAGGCTAGTGGACCCCCATAGTTCCTAGCTAACTATATGGAGTGTTGAAATCTCCCTAAATTGGTTCTGTCAGCTATTCATAGCGTTAGGAACATAATACCTAGCTCAGTACATCATACACTCATTTCAGTGGATCATAGACTACTAACCCCTGAACCTGATTCTGTAATTTTGAGAATGTAATAGTCTCCCCTATATGTCACCACTACTAATAGTTATTATATTGTTGAGAACATAGCAATCAGGCTCAGCGTGAATGCTGTATGATCATATTGAGGATGGGCTCCAGGGAAACCTGATATGTTGGACCTGAGTCCAACTTAGCAAAAGCGCCGTGGAGTGGCGGGTGGCTTTAACATACATTTGCAAATGTGTGTAACTAAGACTTTTGCATTTTTATCTACAGTAGAAATAGCAGATCTGTTGCTGGCTATAGCAGTGTGCTGGGGGATCTCTCTGTGTTTGTTCCTTTTAGGATAACCCCACCCTTTCACGCCCCTGCTATAGACTATAAATTGATTGAGCAACTTCCGTTTCTTTATAAGTTGGACCTGAGTATCAGAATCAATGAAATAGTAGTGTATTCAAAACATCTATGGTACATGGTTTACTCCTGGTCATATCCCTTAAAACAAAATTGAAAAACCAAGGGGATAGAAAATTGGTAGTATGAGAGGGAACCATGTACCAGCTCTCTAGAACTGTGTAACAATCCTGCTTTTTGGATACTTTGATGTATTGATAGTGCAACTCCAAATTTTCAAGTATAATGTATGTGGACATATTTAATTTGGAGAATGGTGGATGGGGAAATTGTGAAATGACTCAGGATGGTGCCCTTAGTAGAGTGTATAAAAGAAAATTATTCCTTCTCCCCAAGGGAGACTGAAGACCAGTCCTTTTGTCGGCAGCAATAGCAGTCACTAATTTTACTTGTTATATGTAATACTTGTGTGCACTGTTATCCTGCACTGGGACGAAGTCAACAAAGCCCACATCAAATGTGTGATAACTGGAACTACACATGGTGGTGACTTCACTAATAATGGGTAATAATCCATAGGTCTCCATAAAGTATTATTTCTACATGAGCTTTACTTCTGCCGTTACACACCGGTGATTCTTTTTTTTCACTCCAACTTTTCCTGGAAGTAAAAAATAAATAACTTGTAAAGCTAAATCCCAACCCCTTGTATTTACAGTGATTCTTGTTGTTCATAGAGTGAGTAATTGATTCCTGGCAAACTTTTTGGATAGCTACAAAAAAACTCTTCACAAAACGATACCCTTGTTTGTCCAAACTGGCTACCACTGTTCCGGATCCACTCAGTGCTTAAATCACTTAATAGCAGCATTAAATGCAGCTCAGACAATATTTTTTACTTGGGGTTGGGGATATTTCAGACAAAGGTAATCCTCACATTTCCTAGGAACTCTTCACAGCTGGCAAACTCAAAAATTCTGCAATATAGAATATTTGCTGTAGAATATACAGCAATACAGTCAGGATGAGTGTATAATAAATAGCTGTATTTGTAATTATCAGTGGCTTCCAGGAGAACTTACTATTTAACCATAAGAATTTATTTTCTAGTTCATTGTATGTACATTATAATATTCAGGCTCACGTTACACATTATTACAGACACACATGTAGAAAACCTGAATCACATGGAAATTAGGACTTGGTATAAGTGAGTTTATAATTGACCCTCATATCTTTTCAAGGCAGGATTCATTGTAATTGGATAATAACACAATGTGTAACTAGTTTGCAGAGTGCCATGGCTGCAAACAGCAAATTATTATGATCATTGATAATGGTGATAATTACATATATTTAGTTATCTGTAATAATTATAGCCCTGAACGAGTGATACCATTTTATGGACACTTCTTTCATACCTGACAGAAAGAGAGTTCTTTGATTTACTGAACAGTGACTTCTCAGGGGCTGTAAACGAACCACACTGTATATGTTTGTGAAAAGCAGATCATAGGGGCAGCTGATACATATGTGTATATCTGTAGCATCATGCTAATAAAGAGGATTACAGCTATAAGAGTTATACAAATGCTTAATTTATCTTGTCATTAATGTACTATTGTGTTAATCAAGGGTATTCAGTCTGTGGTTTGTGAGAGCATTGCTCTTGCTATCAAAGCAAGCTGGGAATGGTGATTTTGCAGCAGTGAGAGATTTGTGATTAGCTCAAGCCTCATTTAAATAAACATAAGGTTAAAATGTCACTTACAGAAAAGTTGAAAACAACACTTACAGAAAATGTTTGGCATAATTTGGCAAAAGAACAGAGACTTTAGTTGTGATATGCATGAATCCGTTCTACAAAATTCAGGAAAGAAGTATAGTGTACTTCAGGAAATGAGAATTAAAAAACCCAAAGAGGTCATGCCCTGAGTGCAGAATACTGTCAGTTCATTAAACACTGCTAAAAAGATAGAGGAATTTTCTCCTGCAGAAATGGCCCTGGGTAAGGGGGGATTAACATATTTGTTAGTAGGGTTTATATTTATGCTATTCATCTATTACTGTCCAAAAAAAATCATGTTCATAAGTCATTGTGGACCAATTTCTCTACATTTTCCAATTAATAAACAAGTAGTAGTTTCTTGTTATAACAAGTGTGGATGTATTCTCCTTAAACCCCACAACTATGCCACCTAGTGGACAATTGTAGAATGATTTTATTCAGTTTAACCAAACAATGACCTTTGCACAAAACACCTCACATGCATAGTTGAACAAGACCTACTTGTAATTTTCACTTTTATTTTTGAGAAACGTACATATTTGATAAAATTAAAGGCTTTTAAAAGGGTGGGTTATGACTTTTTTTCTCAGATTGATTAGTTCAATTAATGAGAACCGTACATTTTGAAATAATTTAAAGACATACGACAGGTTGTAGCAGGAGCTGAGGATCGTTTTAATCTGACAGACTTGAAGTCTTATTGCACGTGGACTGTGTCAACCTTTCCTCAGGATGTCCTGAGCCCCTGTCATGCTGCGATTTACTCAGTTCAGGAAAAATCAGTTTATATTTTAGTGAAAGTCATGTTATTTTTCTGTTCCTGCTTATTTGACATCCTGGCTTCCTGCTGCAGTATTAACAACACTCAGCTCGACCTCCACATCCACTTCTGCTCTATCTTCAACTTTCTCATTCATATAAAAATTCCATAGACAACCTTCCTTCCTAGCTGGGCGGAGAGAGGAAACTGCCTGGATGTTGCCTGGGTACTTCATAGGACCCAAGAGATTAGCAGTTCATAAGAAAACAGACTATTTCACTGATGTTTCAAGAAAACTTGTCAACACCTTGTCTCTAGTTCTGAGATACGGGGATTATTAATAGCCTTAGTATTTCCTTTTCAAATCATGTCTAAAGACATATTTGGTTTTAAGGGAAACAATTTTATATATTTTTTATTTATTTTAGGATTTAGCAGATAGTTAAGTAGTTGCTATGATCTATATGCTATAAGCAAAGAAAATCCCATGGCAATGGAATTGCTTTACTCGAATCGTAGTTTTTAATAATATGATTAAGTAAGCAGTAAAAGTAATAAAATCTCAAGTTACTGCTGCGAGGGAGTGATTGTATCCTAGGGGCTTCAGGCCTACACCTTCAACAGGTCTTTGTGGAGCCCTTGCTGCCAAGTTGTACCTCCTCCCTTGTAGTGTGCTGGTAGACACTGGGCCCCAGTGACCCAGGACTGAAGTAGCACCAGGACTAGTAAGAATCATAGAAATGCTTCACATAGATTTCATCATCTGTATATAATTTGGGTATCGCTTCTACTTCCCCCTAGTGCAGAAACCTCTATGCATATCCTCATGTGACATGTTTTCTTGCTAGGAGTTTAATTAGTGTAGCCTACTCTCATCTGTGGGCAATCTGTGGCCCTGGGGTGTAGGTATGCCATGGGCCCCAACCCCAAACTCTCCCCTTGTAACATATGCTCCTCAACCATTCCCACTTTGACATATGCCTCCACTTACACTACCACTACCCATATTTACTTCCTCCTCCCCTCCACACGTTCCTAAATGCAGCTGTATCCAATGGCTTTAGTTAGGGGCATCACTAGAAATGTGTTTGTCCCATAACAAAATTTTAATGCGACCCTCTGTGTAAAATAATAAAGTCGATCTGGAGCATTAGTCTGAATTATATATACAGCCATTTTAACTTCATTATTTTCCAAATGTCATGACTACTTGTATTAATTCTGCATGATGCTTTAGTAAGTTTGTACTTACAGGCACAGGGCCCTGTGTACTGCTCTGCCCCATAGCAGTTACATGGACTGCTATGACTATAGATGGACCTTTGGCTATAGTCTTTTTTGCAACAGCTTACACCATTGCAGCTCTATTTGAGATAATACTCTGTGCAGAGTGCTAAGACTCCTGCTGCTAACATCACATTTGCTTTGTACAGCTAGATCACAAGTATCAGCATTAGAGCTGTAGTCCAGTGTAGCCCTCTGACCCCTCCTCCGCTGGACACCACAGCTAGGTAAAATATGCTAGAGTGTCTGGTAGAGGAGGGGAGTATCATTCATGGGCACCCCCTACACTGCATAATACTTCAGACCACTGCTGGTCCCTGGGATGAAATAAAAAATGTGTATTAAATGTATATTTAACACCAGACAATTATTTCTATCAAGTTACTACATTTGGTAAATAAGTGGAGAAAACAGTAGTAGAGTATCACCACTCTATGAAATGGATCAGGTTGGTAGAGATTTCCTATCTAGAGATAAATTAAGGCAGCACAGTGGCCTAGTGGTTAGCACTTCTGCCTCGCATCACTGGGGTCATGAGTTCGATTTCTGACCATGGCATTATCTGTGTGGAGTTTGTATGTTCTCCCTGTGTTTGCGTGGGTTTCCTCCGGGTGCTCTGGTTTCCTCCCACACTCCAAAAACATACCAGTAGGTTAATTGGGTGCTATCAAAATTGACCCTCTCCCTCCCTGTCTGTCTGTCTGTGTGTGAGTGTGTCTATATTAGGGAATTTAGACTATAAGCTCCAATGGGGCAGGGACTGATGTGAATGAATTCTCTTTACAGCGCTGCGGAAATAGTGGCACTATATAAATAAATGATGATGATGATGATGATGATTTTCAAAACTGTTCTGTGAAATGTTTATCTTGTTCTGCAGTTGGCTGTAAAATGTTTCAAGTTTCAAGGTGCGGAATGTTGCCTTATGTGTTTCCAGTCCTACCCCAACATCAATACACAACACAATGTATTAACCTTCATCCCAGCTCTTTTCAGTCCACAAAATGCTTATTTACAAATACAATTCAGAAATGTATTCCATGGAATGGCAAAGCAAAAGTCAACTCAAAGATTGTATCGTCAGAATTTCTCATCTCTGCAAACCGCCCTGTTTTGCAGTGAAAGCTGAATTGTCTTTATTGTTCTACAATTTTGTTCATCTTTAGTCCTGTTTATAAAAAAATTAATATTTTCCTCCTGCCCACATAAGCACTGTTTTGTCGACCTTCAAAATTACAACCCAGTTCCATTCTAGAAAGGTCAGCTGTTGTCACACAGATACTGGTCTGGTAGCCAGTCTAGGTACACTTTGCATAGGATTTTCCCTGTTTCTAGTATGTGAATCCTGTTCCCATATCCGATATGTATTATATATTAAGAAACTTTACCTCCTTGTTGAGAGTGAACAACTGATGATGCCCAATGAGTCTGATGCTTTTTTTAACCAGAGAACATTGTGCAAATAATTTTTCTCAACCTGCTTGTGTCTTTCTATCCTTCCCTCATGGATCTAGCCTGTCCTGTGGGTTTGGAAGCTGGAACCCATAGCTGATATTGGGGGACAAAACCAGCAGATACATAGGTTCCACAACAACTGTACTCACATCAGGCACAGGCTCCTGAGTCATGCAATGCTGTGGGGACATCTTGCTTGTCTGGTTCATGTCAGTGACTCTGGTCTGAGGGAGTTGTGGTGGCAAATCGATGATGTCCAACTAGCTGGATTCAAAAGCAGCTATGCTCTCGCTTTAACTCACTAAGCCTCAATCAAATGTGGCTGAGCACCAGGGGTTAGAGAAGTGTGTGCTGATCCCGAATGGAGAGCAATGCATGTACTGTCCCAACTGCACTGACACTGTAAGTACAAAAGCTGGGCCTGTTGCCTGCCTAGTAAGCTATAGAAGTGCCGGCCCAGTAGTACATTCGAGAGGCCCCTGCTCCCCCTTCTCTTCCTCTGTCCTACATCCCATAGCCAGGAATCAAGGTCCCAACTGTATCTGAGGGTCTCTGAGGCTCTTTGTGATAATAAAAAAAATAAATGGTTAGGATTTGTAGTCCGAGCTGCGTAACCTAGGACGCCCAACGGTTCCAGCCCTGGTACTCACATCCAAAGGGAGGTAATTACAGTTTACCTTAAATTTCTCCTTATAAAGTAAATTACTGAAAATATATTTTAATTGAATTCACATGGTATTAAATTACGAACCTCAGGGAGGAGGACCAGGGACCCAAAACAAGGAAAACCATAATAGCAAGTTGACTCAAAGTAGAGGAAACCTGTCATGGTTTTTCAGCTTCTGCTGTAGTTGCAGTGATTATCCCATTTGAGGAGAATGAGGAAAATGAATCTGACTACTTAAACAAATATTTTTTTTGTACATGTCAGTGTTGGAAACAGACAAGTACCTCTATCACAAAACCTACTGTACATATCAAGTAATGTGCTGACACGCTAAAAATGTATGCATAAGTGGTGCTTTAAGTAATACACTTTGATTAATGGAAGGTCGTGATATATCTCATTAAATCAAATATAAATGCAAAGCAATCTGCATTTCCCATGCATTTAAATCTAGAACTAATTTACTTTTCATTTCCTATTCATTTGATAAAGTTGTGAGTCAGCTCTTGGTATTGCTTCCCATCACACTGACTTAAATACGTTGAAAAATAAAATGTATTGCAGATTATAAACTGATTACTGCTGGTTTATAATGAGCAGGGTTTTACATTACGTATTATAAACTAATAAAGCTGGAATAAGGGATACTGTTTTAATGGCCACTTGCAATTAAGTTACAGTGCCTGGCTGAAACAGCCCTCCTCTACTGAATATCTGCACTTTTGAAGTCATTGAATG
Source organism: Mixophyes fleayi (assembly GCF_038048845.1). Classification (NCBI taxonomy): domain Eukaryota; kingdom Metazoa; phylum Chordata; class Amphibia; order Anura; family Limnodynastidae; genus Mixophyes; species Mixophyes fleayi. The sequence goes on along the minus strand of NC_134408.1, from coordinate 98,031,105 downwards.
GCTCATACAGAGCTTGATGTCATTATAGGGCTTAAGCATTACATTGTTTGGATAAAATGTTTAATCTCCATGCAAAGTATACATAGTTAGAATCAAATGTATCCACTGTATCAGCCAATACCAAATCTTTGTTTTGATTATCATTTATTTACATTGAAGTTTACAATTGAAATTCTTTATCACAAGCAAACTAGGATCCATATTGTCAGAAGGGAATTAACCTGCCAGTATGTTTTTGTAGTGTGGGGGGAAAGTAGATCATACTCATGCAAAAACAAG